>NC_133530.1:48991090-49299741 GCF_048544455.1 Silene latifolia
CAAGTCGAACAAGGAAATCAAAATAGTTCTAAAATCCCAAAATACAACATGAAAATAAAGACAAAGCAACATAAAGCCAAGCTTCCATAGATCTAGCACCATGGTCGGCTACATCTAGCTTCCCTCAAGATCTTCTAGGCTTGCTTTTCCTTGATTTTATCCTTGCTAGGATGCCCTAATTACAATAAAACGGATAATCATCACAACTTGTATCAAAATACCAAAGTTGAGATCGAAACACAAAAGATAGGGATAGTTATTTACCTACTGGAATAACCTTTCCAGCTTTAATCTCGCCAAGATATTTTGAACAATTTCTCTTCCAATGCCCAACACCACTACAATAGTGGCACTTGTCCCCGGATGGGGCACTGTACTTGGGCTTGGAGGAACTAGCTTCACAAGTCTTTGCTTTGTTCTTGTAGGGAGTTTTCTTCTTTCCCTTATTGCCACTTTTCTTGAAATTCCCTTTGCTCTTATGATTAACATTGAGCACATCCTTGGCGGTGCTAACACTTAGCCCCATGTCCCTCTCGGCTTGCACAAGCATTTTGTGCAACTCATCAAGGGAAACTTTCTTGTTTTGCATATTAAAATTCACCCTGAATTGAACATATGCCTTATCTTTGTTTAAGGAGTGAAGAATTCGAACAATGACGAGTTCCTCGGGAATCTCTACCTTATGCATTTTTAGAGTCTCAACATGCGCCATCAACTTGAGCACATGAGAGCTAACTTTTTGGCCCTCCTTAATGTTGAGATCAAAGAATGCGGATGCCGCTTCATATTGTATGATCCTCGGAGCTCGTGAAAACATGGTCACAAGTTTCGTATAGATCTCATGAGCGGTGCTAATCTTTATAGCACTTCTTTGGAGTTCGGCCTCCATTGAGAAGATCAACACATTTTTGATCGCGGCCGACTCCTTTTGGTAAACCTCATAGGCTTGCCTAGCGGCGGTGGTAGACCTAGCATTAGGTTCGGCGGGAGAGGCCTCGGTAAGGTAACGAAGCTTATCGTCACCCTCCGCGGCTAAGCGAAGTTGCGCGTCCCAATCGGCGAAATTGGACCCATTCTTTTCTAACTTACAATGATCCATGAAGGATCGGAGCCATGAAACATTGGTGAAAGTGTTGGAGCTAGTGATCACGGATGAAATTGGAGTTGCCATTGCAATTGTGAAAACAGTTTTGACTACAAAAATAGTAAGTGAAGGAATTAATAAACATCTATCGTTTTAATAATAATACTTGTAAACATTTTAAACAAGTTTTTATCATTTATATAGTGACCTCTACCCAACTATTATAAATGATTCCGAGATCCAAATTCATATTAATTCGGGCACGGTGACCCGATTCATCCCTTATCAATATAATTCGATGGATTAACTTTTAATCGATTCTACTTCTAGAACTCTCGGTCGATAAAATTACATTAATATTTATCTTTAGCCCGGAACACATGCGACTACGGTCACGAATAGTTTCGTTGAGCTCAATCCAAATTTCGATGTAATAACATTTTATTACCCACTTACCCAACGTAACAAGTTTAGCACCCCGGTGAGTCGAGCCTACTTCCTCATGAAATGGGACTCATGGTTTCTACTATTTGGTAAGGCTAATTCTCAATTATTATTTAGTGAGAGGTCTTGTCAATTTATTATCTATCACGTTTTAAGTGAACTAAAGCGGTGAACTACGATAATTTTAATTGACACGGTCGATGAATGGATATGATATGCATGTGTTGTTATGGCGATTTGGCAATGCATGCAACATATTAAAAGAAATGCAAAGCAATAATAAATTCCTAGTATGGCCTTCCTAAAATAGAAAATCACATAATCTATTACATATTCGGAAACCAACTCCTTTGGTCCCTTGAATCTTCAAGTGGCACACCTCCCAAGAACACCGTCTTCATCGGAACACATTTCCGAATGGCACCATCTTGAAGAAACTCCATGATTACAAATAATAATAAAAAATACAATGCTATTCCTATTATACATTTGTAATATGGAAAAACTAGTAAAAATAAAAGTGATACGAGATCACATTAAATTACAATCGAATCAATATTACCTTTCATTACGGGTAATATCGATTAAAACTAAGGTCATACTAAGATAAAATTACATAATTCAAAATTATATAAATAAAAGACATTCAACAATTGAAATATGCAGCATTATAATATGTATCTATCATGCCAAATTATGTGCCAAATCGCCCTACTTAACTTATATCGTATATATAACCCGGTTTTATGGAAATACGTGATAATAACTTCTTAAAAGCATAAATCAACACTTAAATCACATTTAAGCGCAAGTTAATTATCCTAACACTATTAGGACTCAAAAATTAGACATCACTCAATTTTTGACAATAATTCAACTTGATTTAATTCTATGCTCATTTTTTACCTTAAAATTATAACATTTATGAAATAAATCCAAATTAAATTATAATATTTTCAAATTTTGAATTTTAAATTTTTTTATCATTCTAGAATAATTCCATTACACTCATAAAATCAAAAATCATGGTTAAATCTTTCGAATTTATTTCGAGAAAATATAGTTGCAATTTATCGGTTTTATCTCATAAAACATCTAAAGTATCCAAAAATTAATCCAATCATTTTTACAACTTTAGATATGATAAGTGGGATATTTATGTAACCTAAAATAATTTTCTCATGCCATGCAATTCATTTTAGCCATTTATGCTAAAATAGTCACTATTTATGCCATTTTTACACTAAAAATTCATAAATCATGCAAAATGAAATCATTCCATCTCAAAATTTACATAAGGTGTGTAAATCATGCATATGAAAACATATTAAAGTTTCATGTCTTGGTTCGAAGTTTAACTTTATTTAACCATTTTACCTCTTTTAATCCATTTTTATCTCATAAAAATCATAAATCATGCAATATTAATCAAATTAATACGAGATTTTACACACAACTTTTAAAATATGCATGTGAGGTCATATAAAATTTTTAAGGTCAGAAACTAAGTTTAACCAATTTTAGTCATTTAACCTCTATTTATGCCACTTTTATCTCAAAAAAATCATAAATCATGAAATATTAATCACATTAATATAATATTTTACATACAATACATAAAATATTCATGTGAGGTCATACTAAAAAAAATCACGGCCAGTAGTGAAGGTTAACTTATTTTAGTGAATAAAAGTTTATTTTACTCATAAAAATGTAATTATTTCACTAAAAAAATCATAAAAATGAGCAATAAATTACCATAAATCATAAAAATGACCTAAAAATATTTTAGGACCAGAATATATAACATGCATTATGATTTCGTGAATTATTCTTATAAATCACTATTTTTTAGTTTTAATTAAGTTACATTTAACTCGGAAAAACCAAACCAATTATGCATGCAACATTCTATGCTCTGATACCACTTGTTAGGTTCATATACCTATTATTAGACTCTTCTAATAGTGAACTAATTAACTTCTTAATTTGTGTTCTTTTAGATCTAGTGCATGCATAACAAAATAAGAGATTAATAAGGAAAAACAATGTCCCTTACATTGTTATATGGTTCGAAATATTGGGCGCAAATAAGGTCACCTTCCTTATTTGTTCTTGAGCTTAAAATGATGGATTGTCCTCCAAAAATCCCAATGTAGAGATTCTCCTTTGATTGCACCCAAGACTAATCCCTTAAACTAGTATACTAATTAACTAGATTAATACACTAGTACCCTTAAAATTAATTCTAACATTATTATTATTATTATTACTACACTAGTAACCTTATTTTGATATTAGAATTGATGAACAAATTCTTGTTTTCTACAAATTTGTTTTACAGAGAACTAGAGAGAATATGGAGCAATTTTTGCATGTAAAAATGAATGAATGTGTGTATACAAAATAAGAGAACAATTCTCTTATAGAAAGAGGAGGGAAAACCGGTGGTGGGGGAGGAAAATGCCAAGGAATGGCATCTTTCTTTTTAGCTTTTGGTCTTTACAAGGAGTAGATGTGTAAGGCTATCATGCATAGGCATGATTAGCTATTTTATCAAATAAAAATAAAACAACCATAATCCATCACTACTCCCTCCATATTTCGGTCCACCTTATAAAATGGACTACCATTTTATTTTATCAATTTGTCATTTATCACACAATATGTCACATGTAGTATGTTACATGTTATTAATTAATTTAATGCATATTTATCAAGTAAATATCATTTTATAAATTAATTAAATTACATACAAAAAATTGACTAGTGATACTTGATCACATAAATAAAATGGGTCATATAATTATAATTCACAACATCTTGTAATTATAATTAACCATTCATTCTTATCTCTATTGTTTCACAAACAATAAAAAATTTTAGTAATAAAGTATTTCAATTACTAAATAAATCTTATTTAATCCCATTACAATAAGATATGAATATTCTCTCTCACAAATGAATTGTTCAATTTTAAGGAATTGATTAACTTGTATCGTCATACAATTAATCAATTTGTCTATTAAGGGAATTGTCCTTTAGGTGTGACCTTAAGGGATCAACTGATCACCACCGTCAAACGACAGTAATGTTAAACTCTAGTAGCCAATCATTACCGATTAATGATGATCAGTTGACTATATAAATGAATCATCCCTTACCTATTCTTAACATGACATTTAAACATGTGATCGCACTATTGTTGAGGACACATATTCCAACTGTGTGTATATTTATGAATTAGTGTTTTTGAAGCAAAAAAAAAAGATTATGTCCACTTGGGAAATATGAAAGCAACGCTCTTCCCAATTTTATCACGCCATTAGTAAGTGTATTCTTAATAAATTACTCATATCATTTAATTAA
The DNA here is from genome assembly GCF_048544455.1 of Silene latifolia. Taxonomy (NCBI): domain Eukaryota; kingdom Viridiplantae; phylum Streptophyta; class Magnoliopsida; order Caryophyllales; family Caryophyllaceae; genus Silene; species Silene latifolia. The sequence continues at coordinate 48,995,988 of NC_133530.1, forward strand.
TGTTTATGCGAGAGATTTATTATCTAATTCAGCTGATTTGTGTGTGATTTATATAATAGTCTTCTAAAGCACCAGACGACAAACAATGCGCCTTTTAAGTTTGTCAGTCCATGTGGAAGGTTATCAACGGAAAACTTTCTACCATTCCGATGCGGGTTAGTGTGATTTAAAAACTATTTTAGACGTAAATTGAGTTAAATTCTGTATACTTTCATGTATTATATCTATTTTGATTATATATATTTTGAATTGTAGTTTCCACTAATACTCAACAAAGCCCCAGAATATTCGCCAGAGGACATCAACCAGATGAGAAATATGTGGGCCAGTTATGTTGTTTCATTAGCGGAGTCTCAATAGTTTGTTCATGCTTTATGTACGTGTGTGTGTGTGTGTGTGTGTGTATATATATAGAGCCATTGTGTATTGGCTTCTTTTGTTTTTTTGAGGAAGTTGTGTTTTGGCTTTTGATCAAGCTATTTGTACTGTTTTGAATCTGGGTTTAATTGATCACGGGGTGTAATATTTTGATGCAAGATTGAATTTTTGCAGTGCACAGCTGCTGGAATGCTATATTTTCAGCAGCAGCTGAAAATAGCATTCCAGCAGCTGCTACAAACGCTGCTGAAAAAATAGCATTTAAGCAGTTGTTAGAACAAGCTAAAATCATTTTTTTTAAAAAAAAATAATTAAAAACGATAACGGTTAAAAACAACCCGTTGCAAACAATTATTTGACAACGGTTTTATTTAGATAAATAACCGTTGTCATCTTCTCCCTCCCATTCAAACCGCCAAAAATATAACATAACGAACGATAACTGTTGTCGAGTTCAAAACTTTTACAACGGTTTATTTAAGAAGAACCGTTGTCAAAGTTTCATCAATAAAAATAGATAACGGTTAAATACCGTTGTCAATTGATAAATATAACAACGGTTTAGCACGCAATAAAACCGTTGTTAAATTTTGACATTTAATTAAATAAGATAACGAAATGAACCGTTATCATAGATAATATTTAACAATGGTTTTGGAACCACTAAACCGTTGTCAATAGTAAACTAGGACAACGGGTTTGAAACCGTTATTAATATTTAACAACGGTTTTTTAAAAGTATACCCGTTGCCATCAAACATATTTAACAACAGTTTTATAACGGTTCTTGAGTTGTGATAATGGTATTATAGATCCATTATTGATGTTATATAACGGTCACGTGTTTGTATACAACCGTGGTATATATTTAACAACAGTCGTTGTAATAACGGCTCCGTGTTTCTATTTAATAACGGTAATTGCATTATCTGATCGTTATTAAAGGTCTTATTTAGCGTAGTGTAGATGTCTGATCAAGATAGACTTCAGGAGAGCATATGATACTGTGGAATTGTGTTTTCTGAGGCAAATGTTACATCCTTTGAAATTCCCTAAGAAATAATAAGAGATACACTATACCACTTGAAAGATCATAGATCCATATTAGACTCTCTAATAAAAATTAAATTATCTCATAATTTATCATTTTGGTGATCTATGTAACATGCATGCAAATATAAAAGCATAAAAATGAAAGTTTAAGGAAAAACAATTTCTTTACATTGATTTTATGGTAATATGGGCACAAACTAGATCACCTTTCTAGTTTGTTCTTGAGCTAAAAAGATATCGATGATCCTCCTTGAAAAACCTTCAAAAAGAAAGCCTCCTTCAAGTAGCACCCAAGAACTACACCCACAAATTATCTTACAAGTATTAACTAGATACTTGTAAAATAAACCCTTGATAATATGTAAATAATACTAACAATCTTAGTTATTATTTTTAATTTACTAACAACTTAGTAAAAATGATGGTTATTATTTTTAGAGAGAAGAGAGATATACATATGCAAATGTTCAAGTGAAGTAGTGTAAAAATGAGCAAATATTTGGAGTGTATAAGGAGGAAAACCGGGTGGGAGGGGTAGAGTGTAGGAGTGGACTTGATTTAATTTTTGTCTAAAAACATTATGACATGCACAATGATCATATGACAAAAGATAACTTATGAAAGAATATAAAGTAAGGTGAAATGATTATGTTCCTAATCATCCACAACACTCTATTTTACACGGTCCACTTGCCCATTTACGGGTCCATATTGGTTCTTATATTTGTCGCACAAATACGTGTAATTTTATTTAAACATCGTTTCATGTTTAAATGCTTCCAATTAATTTCGTCCAAATCACTCCGTAAATATACGTGTACCGCTACACATATTATTTACGTACTAATATTAATCACATTAATCAATTAGTACAATTTTAGTGAATTAACAATTAATTAACTAAAACCCGTCTCCCAAAATTTATTATTCAATTATCGCATAATTAAATAATAACTGCAGTGCCTCGAGTTCGCAACTCGAAATCTCTCTAAAAAATAATCGACTAACCTTTTAGTCAATAAATCAAGGGACTAAATAAATTGTATCTCATACAATTAATTAGTTGTCTATTGGGGTTCGTTTCTTTAGGTGTGACCGAAAGGGGTCAGTTGATCACCACCGTCTCACGAAAATAACGTCAAACTCTAGTCATCCAACCGTTATCGATTTACGTTAATCAACTGACGAGGATCAAATAATTAAATACCTGATGATATTCCTTTAATGAGATTTATTATGTAAACGCACTATTGTGGAGGACACTAACTCCAACAATCTCCCACTTGTCCGACACAAGGTGTGCGCTACCAATTCTCTTGTCCGTTTTAATCTCCCACTCAATGCAAGGTGTCTTTCAGATCGCACTTGCATATGAACATATCACGAGTGGTTTTCTCGATCGGGAGTGTGACTACCTGACCGGAAAAATCTCTCACAGATTACTTCCGAGCGTGGCCACGCATTTGTAGTCATTAACTCCTCGAGTGGCCTTGAGATATAGTTTACCCAACGTGGGTGGACAATTCCTCTATGCCCTATCTATCCTATTGCACAATACAGATCACCATGACCTAGTAAATGCCCTTTTGGCCTCCTTTTACGGCACGACCTAGGACAAAAACCAAAGTCACTCAGAAACTGCACTTGCTCAGATAATAGTCTCCAGTCAAAAGAATCGACTCATTAGAACATCTTAGAGATCCCCGCCACGACCAGGCGTCTATAATAGAACTTAGGGACTCTCTAAATGGTCACTGTCCGGCAAAGTGTCACACACTCTGCCTAAGTAATCGACTAGTCATCACGTATGACCTTATGGTGTTGAACAACCATCAATCGACTTACAATCTAGTCACTCTGAGACGTCACCTCATTAAGTGACTAGGGACAAAATACAATGTTCATCTTATTCACTTGAATAGTGTTCAACATTGTCTCCACAACTTATTCAGAAAAACAAGGTATTAAAATTTAGTCACACTAAATAAAAGATTCATAAAAGAATGAATGCGAAAACAATGAATGTGATTATCATATATATAATAAGAGATACACTATCCAATTATTACATATCCATAATCTAAAGAAAATCTGGTACTCGTCTCAATCCCATTGCGACGACATGACCATCATGCTTAGCCTTTGATAAAGGCTTGGTTAAAGGATCAGCAATATTATCATCTGTCCCAACCTTACAAATGTCAATTTCCTTCCTTTCCACATAATCTCTAATTACATGGTATTTCCTTTCAATGTGTCTAGATTTGTTACTAGACTTTGGCTCTTTGGCTTGAAAAACAGCTCCACTGTTATCACAATATAGAGTGATAGGATCTTTGGCGGAATGGACTAATCCTAGCCCCTCCATGAATTGCCTAATCCAAACAGCTTTCTTTGCAGCCTCAGACGCTGCAAGGTACCCAACCTCTGTTGTAGAATCCGCGGTAACGCTTTGCTTGAAGCTCTTCCAGCAAACAGCTCCTCCATTTAGCATAAACACATAGCCGGATTGGGATTTCATGTCATCCCGATCAGTTTGGAAACTTGCATCCGTGTAACCTCTTACACGCAACTCAGTTTCTCCTCTAAACACTAAGAACGAATCCTTAGTCCTTCTCAAGTACTTAAGGATATTCTTTACGGCTATCCAGTGACTCTCACCAGGCTTGGCTTGATAACGACTTGTCATGCTCAAGGCATACGTAATGTCGGGACGAGTGCAAATCATAGCATACATGATAGACCCAACAGCGGAAGCATAAGGGACGGTCTTCATGTGTTCAATCTCCTTAGGGGTAGAGGGAGACTGTAACTTGCTCAAAGTAATCCCTTGGCCCATAGGTAGAAATCCTCTCTTGGAGTCTTTCATATTGAACCGGTCAAGAACTTTGTCAATATAAGCTTCTTGACTCAATGCTAGTATCCTCTTGGACCTATCCCTATAGATCCGGATACCCAAGATTCGTTGTGCCTCTCCCAAGTCCTTCATCTGGAAGTGTTTCCCTAGCCACTCCTTAACGGAAGTGAGCAATGGAATATCATTCCCAATGAGCAATATGTCATCCACATATAGGACAAGGAATGCAACCTTACTCCCACTAATCTTCATGTATAAACACGGTTCTTCCACACTTCTAGTGAAACCGTATTGTTTAATAACATGATCAAAGCGATGATTCCAACTCCTAGATGCTTGCTTAAGACCATAAATGGACTTCTTGAGCTTACACACCTTCTTAGGGTTAGATGTATCCACAAAACCTTCAGGTTGTATCATGTACACCTCTTCTTATAGAATCCCATTCAAGAAGGCGGTTTTGACATCCATTTGCCAAATCTTATAATCATGAAATGCGGCAACCGCTAAGATTATCCTAATGGACCGAAGCATAGCGACTGGAGCGAAGGTTTCGTCATAGTGTAAACCATGAACTTGGGTGAAACCTTTTGCCACCAATCTAGCTTTGTAAACATCTACATGTTTATCCACGCCGAGCTTAATTTTATATATCCATTTACACTGAAGGGGTCGCACTCCCTAAGGTAAATCCACCAAGTCCCATACTTGGTTCTCGTACATGGAATCCATTTCGGATCGCATGGCTTCTAGCCAAAGCGAGGAGTCGGGACTAGACATGGCCGATTTGTAGGTAGTGGGTTCATCACTTTCCAAAAGTAACAAAACACCATCCTCTTCAATGTTACCAAGGTAGCGGTCAGGTGGATTAGAAATCCTACTTGACTTTCTAGGAACAATTACCATTTCAGAGGAAGAGGGAATGCTATCCTCCACGTTCTCCTCTACCTCATTCTCGGTTTGTGGCTCTCGAACTTCTTCAAGTTCAAATTTTCTCCCACTCTGTCTCCTAGAAATAAACTCCTTTTTTAGGAAGACAGCATCACGAGCCACAAACACTTTGTTCTCGTGTTTATTGTAGAAGTAATAGCCACGTATTTCCCTTGGATATCCTACAAAAAGACATTTGTCAGACCTGGGTGCAAGCTTATTGTCAGACTTGATCTTGACGTACACTTCACAACCCCAAATACGCATGAATGACAAATGAGGGACTTTCCCTGTCCATATCTCATATGGAGTCTTATCGGCCGCTTTAGTCGGGCTTCGATTTAGTGAAAATGTTGCAGACAAGAGGGCAAAACCCCAAAATGAACTAGGAAGCTCAGTTAGACTCATCATAGACCGAACCATGTCTAATAAAGTTCGGTTTCTCCTTTCGGCCACACCATTTAATTGCGGTGTGCCGGGAGGAGTCCATTGTGATACTATACCACAATCTTTTAGGTGTGAATCAAATTCATAATTTAGATATTCACCACCACGATCGGATCGTAGTGTCTTAATCTTTTTATCCAATTGGTTCTCTACTTCATTTTGAAACTCTTTGAACTTGTCAAAAGCTTCACTCTTGTTCTTCATTAAGTAGACATACCCATATCTACTTAAGTCATCAGTAAAAGTAATGAAGTAGTGAAAACCTCCTCTAGCGGTGATGGTTAATGGTCCACACACATCCGTATGTATGAGAGCCAAAACCTCACTAGCTCGTGTCCTTTTTCCCACAAAAGGTGCACGAGTCATCTTGCCTAGAAGGCAAGACTCGCATGTACCATAAGATTCGAAACCAAAGGGTTTGAGCACTTTTGATGAAGCAAGTCTCTTTATGCGTCTTTCGTTTATGTGGCCTAAATGATAATGCCAAAGGTAGGATTCTTTTAGATCACCCGTTTTGAGCTTTTTAGTCTCCACATGATAAACGTCATTAACATCATTTAAAACATAAATGCCTCCAATTGAAATGGCCTTGCCATAAACCACATCATTTAAAGAAAAAGTACAACACTTGTCCTTAATCATAAAACAAAAGCCTTCCGCGTCTAACGCGGAAATGGAGATGATGTTCTTGGTTAAAGTTGGTACAAAATAACACTTATTTAAATACAACCCTAGACCACTAGATAAAGTGAGCACATAGGTCCCCACGGAAACGGCGGCTACTCTAGGTCCATTGCCCATGCGGAGATCCACATCACTTTTTGCTAGTGCTCGCACGTCCCTTAAACCCTGCAAATGATTACAAAGGTGAGAGCCACATCCGGTATCAAGTACCCAAGTGGAAGTGCAAGCATAATTAACGTCTATTACATAGAGATAGAAAATCATACCAATAGGCGTCACACGCCCTTTCTTGAGATCCTCCAAGTATTTGGGACAACTCCTCCTATAATGCCCCTTCCCATTACAATGGAAACATTCGGCCTCGGAGAGTTTGACACTTTTTGCCTTGGGATTGCCATTCATAACGGTCTTCCCCTTTCCCTTGTCATGTTTCTTTGACGATTTCTTGAATTGGGACTTTTCTTTCCCTTTTCCTTTCTTAACTCCAAGGGACATATTCTTTAACTTCATGGTTAAAACATCCCCTTTGTCACTCCCACTAGCTTCCATATCCCTCTCCGCTTGGGTGAGGAGTGCATGAATTTCATGATAACTCTTATCCATGCCATTCATGTTGTAGTTTACCCTAAAGTGGGCAAACTTGGTGGGAAGTAAGTGGAGGATACGATCCACCACAAGAGTCTTAGGAATGTTACACCCTAGACACTCTAGGATGTCGATATATTCGACCATTTTGAGTACATGGGGACCAACCTTTTGGCCCCTCTCAAGCTTAGCTTCAAAGAAGCGTGCCGCCGCATTGTATTGACGGACTTTAGGTGTTTGTGAAAACATAGTGATCATACGAGTGAATATCTCGTACGCATTTAATGAAATGCATGATAGCTTGAGCTTTGGGGACATTGACCATATCAACACATTCTTGATATCATTCGACATCCTCACATGGTCATCATAGGCGGTCTGCACCGCCGATGAAGCCCTTCGACCGGGCTCGATGGGAGGAGTTTCGGTCAAGTAAGTGAGCACATTGTCGGACAACGCGACACTTTTGATGTTGGATTCCCATTCAAGAAAGTTACTACCGTCATCTTTTAAGATACATTTGTCCATTACGGACCTTAGCCATGAATCTTTGCCTAGTGAAGTAGTCGATGGACTTGATGAAGTTGCCATTGCGAATTAAAATGCTACAACAAAAAGGAAAAATTAACATCCATTGTTTTAAAAAAATATTTGTGAAAACATGTAACAAGTTTTAGCATTTATATAATGATCTCCCACTAAATTATATAAATGATTCCAAGACCCAAATATTAAACAAAAATGAGCATCGCTTGGGCGAAACATCCCATAATTGTGTAAATTCGGTAAGTCACGTTGACTAATTCTACCTCTAGAACTCTTGGTCGACGAATATCCTTAAACTCATCTACTAGCCCCGGAACACAAGACCGTCTTATATCCCGTTGAGTCTGACCAATTTTAGTATGTGATAACCGTTTACCACCCTACTTACCCAAGGTAAAAAGAGAACACCCCGCTTGGGCGAGCGTGGCTCTAATGAACAAGAGATTCATAGGTGTTACTAATTGGTAAGGTTAATCTCAATTTTAGTTATGTGAGAGATCTTGTCAATTTAGTCATAAATTCCCTATAAGTGAACTAATTCGGTGAATGTAAATGACGTGAATTGACAACCGCGAAAATAAAAAATGCATGTGAATGGCGATTTTGGCATGCGCGAAAAATAAAAACAAGCAAACAAGTAAGCATATGAATAAATCCTAGTATGGCCACCTAGTTAATAAAAAAAACTAGTCTATTACATATCAGAAACCAACTCCTTGGTCCCTTGCCTCTTCATTCCAAAAGTGGCTCCTTCTTGTGGGATTTGGAACACCTTCCAAAAATAGACTCCGTCTCGATGTAATCCGTCTTTTGGAAACGCCGGTAAGAATAACTATTACAATTGAATTACATAGCTATTACTATTATACATTAATTAATAAAATAAATAAAACTATTAATTAATTACAAACCGACGATACGAGATCGTATTTAATTACAAACAAATCGATATTCCCATTCATTTCGGGTAATAACGATTAAAATAAACTAGGCCATACTAGGTACAACAAGATAAATACTTTAAATAAATGACAATCATTCATTCAACTTAAATAAATATGCTTAAAATTCTGTAAAATGATGCCAAAATCGCCCTATCTATCAATCGTTGGTATCCATCTCGGTTTTTGTGGATTTAATCGATTTTTAACATGTAAAAATCAATAATCAACTCTTAAATCTCATTTAAGTCCAAAATAATTGTCCAAACTGTTTTGAACCTCAAAATTAGTCCTCACTAATTTTATGATGAATAATTAGTTTGATTTGGTAATATTTTGCGTATTCTGAAACACTCCCAAGAACACCAAAATGTCAGAAAAATTGCCCAAAAAATTTGGATAAAATTTATGAAGAAAAAGATCGATATTTATCGGTTTTTAACTACTAAAACCAATAAACATCAAAACAAGGTGAAAACACATTTTAAATTTCACTTTTAATATTTAAATAATATTTTTAAATGTACATAAATTTATCAAGGGCAGAATCAATTTTTTCGAAATTATGATTAATTTATTTCACTTTTATCGACTTTTATCTCATAAAATCAATAAACATGCAAAAATTCCAAACCAACCTTCAACCTTTTTCATACAATCAGTCAAAAATATGCATGAAACATCATAAAATTTCCATGTCCCGAATCAACTTTTAACTATTTTTAGTCAATTTTTAACTAAAATACGACATTTTGACTCGGTTTTCTACCAAAAATCATTAAAAATATCAAAATAACTTCATAAATCACCAAACTTAACCACAAATCTTTTGAGATCAGTAGGTATGCATGCCCCAAAAAGTTTCTGCTAAAACCTCTTCTAAAACATTTTTTTGAGTTTTTATAAATTATCTCATAATTTATTAATATGCTTAAAATCAACATGCAAATTACAAGCCTATGCTCTGATACCACTTGAAAGATCATAGATCCATATTATACTCTCTAATAAAAATTAAATTATCTCATAATTTATCATTTTGGTGATCTATGTAACATGCATGCAAATATAAAAGCATAAAAATGAAAGTTTAAGGAAAAACAATTTCCTTACATTGATTTTATGGTAATATGGGCACAAACTAGATCACCTTTCTAGTTTGTTCTTGAGCTTAAAAGATATCGATGATCCTCCTTGAAAAACCTTCAAAAAGAAAGCCTCCTTCAAGTAGCACCCAAGAACTACACCCACAAATTATCTTACAAGTATTAACTAGATACTTGTAAAATAAACCCTTGATAATATGTAAATAATACTAACAATCTTAGTTATTATTTTTAGTTTACTAACAACTTAGTAAAAATGATGGTTATTATTTTTAGAGAGAAGAGAGATATACACATGCAAATGTTCAAGTGAAGTAGTGTAAAAATGAGCAAATATTTGGAGTGTATAAGGAGGAAAACCGGGTGGGAGGAGTAGAGTGTAGGAGTGGACTTGATTTAATTTTTGTCTAAAAACATTATGACATGCACAATGATCATATGACAAAAGATAACTTATGGAAGAATATAAAGTAAGGTGAAATGATTATGTTCCTAATCATCCACAACACTCTATTTTACACGGTCCACTTGCCTAGTTACGGGTCCATATTGGTTCTTATATTTGTCGCACAAATACGTGTAATTTTATTTAAACATCGTTTCATGTTTAAATGCTTCCAATTAATTTCATCCAAATCACTCCGTAAATATACGTGTACCGCTACACATATTATTTACGTACTAATATTAATCACATTAATCAATTAGTACAATTTTAGTGAATTAACAATTAATTAACTAAAACCCGTCTCCCAAAATTTATTATTCAATTATCGCATAATTAAATAATAACTGTCGTGCCTCGAGTTCGCAACTCGAAATCTCTCTAAAATAATCGACTAACCTTTTAGTCTATAAATCAAGGGACTAAATAAATTGTATCTCATACAATTAATTAGTTTTCTATTGGGGTTCGTTCCTCTAGGTGTGACCGAAAGGGGTCAGTTGATCACCGCCGTCTCACGACAATAACGTCAAACTCTAGTCAGCCAACCGTTATCGATTTACGTTAATCAATTGACGAGGATCAAATAATTAAATATCTGATGATATTCCTTTAATGAGATTTATTATGTAAACGCACTATTGTGGAGGATACTAACTCCAACAAGAAGTTCATTGACCTTATCATAACTTGTGTGACTACTCTTGGCTATTCCCTTTGTGTAAATGGCAATGCTTATGGATTCTTGTAGGAGAAGAGAGGGTTTAGACAAGGGGATCCCCTATCCCCTCTTCTTTTCACTCTTTGCATGGAATATATTTCTAGGATTTGGAGTGTGGTAGCACTTCAAGATGATTTTAAATTACATCCTCTATGTATTCCTCTAAGCTGAATCATTTACTTTTTGCTGATGACCTCTTGTTGTTCTGCAAGCGTACTGGTCATTTTAAATTACTGTGTATTGTGCTTAGATTTGCGAAAAGATAGGGATATTCTCTACTCGTCTTTGGGATCTGTGCTATTTGTGTTATTTGTTTCATTGTGTTACAATGGCTATTAGTAGATCTTTATGTTGGTGATTTCCAGTGATTGTGGATTGACTATAACTATGATGGAAGTATTGCAATACTTTCATTAATTCCTGTACCGGGAGCGTTACGGTTCCCGGAGTGTTATATTTGGGAATCAATACGTGTAATTGATTCCCGTATTGATTACGCCGCCCTTGATCATGGAAGACCCCTCATATTCTCCTCTTCTGGATTTGCCATTAGAGGGATGTGAACATTAATGATCTAAGGGCATGTACTGTTGACTTGTGACCGATGTTGCGATATTTAATTGGTGGATGAAAATGTAGAGTTGGCCGTGAGGTTGGTCATGTATTATTGTGTTGTTTGTTGTTCTATCATGTTAATTAAAGAGTTGCATATGTCGTTGTTATTTCTAAGGTTTATTATGTTGTGTTGACTATCCTTACTAGAACTTTGATTGACTTGTGTGATTTTGTCTATCAAATATTTTTTAAAACCATCTGTAATGATCCATGTGATATTTGTGGCAAATGGGGAGCAGTGAATCTTACAGGTACGCATTTGTGAGCTGTGGTTGTGTATGTTGCTATGGATTTGGACGTGATGAGTACCACCGTAGGAGTCGATCACCTATTAGCATTATAACGACATTTTATTTTATGTATCTTACGTTGTAATAAATAGTTATTGGCTTTTGGAATGGTAAGACACTTTAAGGCAGTTCATTTATCATTTTGTAACAAAGAACTATATTACTCATTTGTTGTTGCTTTTGATATGTACTACCTCAGGAATCGGGATGGTAACACACCTATTTAGTATGGAAGGTATCGCTAGAGGATCTTGGCTAAATGAGGGTGTTACAAATTGTTATCAGAGCAACGATTTTGGAGCCTAAACAAATGAATGTAATGAATATAGGGGGTCTAATAAAATGAATTCTGGGTAGAACTGTTTGGAGCCGCTCTTAATCTGGTTAGGGAGACGTCCTTAATTCGTATCATGGACCTCTCAGTTCCGAACCGGTAACTACGTGGAGAGGAAGACTATGGGTAGTGTTTTAGCAGGAATTGTTACTTAGGATAATGTCCTGCCAGGGATAAAATTGCAAGGCAATCTAACTCAAAACAAGTAACCTGACTAGAATGACAAACTGAATAAAGAACAAATAAGAAATTGAGACACGGGAATTTATACGTGGAAATCCCCTGGGAATAAGAGAAACAACCACGGGCACCAAGCCAGGAGGGATTTTCACTATGATTTTAGGTATCCTGATAAGGAATATGTATGTCAGGCGAAGGATAAAGTGTGGCTGCTTAGTAACAATGCTAAGTAATGTTTTGATTACAAGTAAGAGAGTAAAAGTACGAGTGAATGAGTAAGTAAGCAAGTATTATTATCTTCTCTTATTCTTTTCTCTTTATAGTGGCCTTGCAACGGTCCTTTGAGGGTGGTTTAGGGTTTCTTGGTAAATAGGCCTCGTACCCTATTTACCCGGGAGTGGTTTTGTTAACTTGAGAGTTGGCTGCCTCTATTTCTGTTAGGTTGACCGTATCAAACTTGTTATGAATATGGTTGAACAAATCTTCCGTGCAAATAAGAACTTCCTTTATGAGCTTTAGATATTTCTTGACACCTTCAGGTTGTGCTTATCATGTGGCTTGGTGAAATGACCCTTCAGGCCTGGCTTAAACAATGCCTCAACTGTATTTCCCTCCTGGCTGGTACCTGCTTAGCTGTTTGGATGCCTTATGCTGGGTGTCTTCCGTTCAGGCTTAGCTTTGGATATTGCTTGATTATTTATCTAATCAGGCAGGGTAATTTTGGGCCCAACAATTGCCCCTTATCTTCTTATTCCCAGTGGATCTGGCCAGGGATAAGGAGATAAAAATTCGGGCCAGGCAAAAAATGTATAGGAATGTGTTACCGGAAAAGAGTTTGAGTTCCTTTCAACTTCTATAACGGCTAGTCTTCATAAATGAGGTAGGTTCATCAAACCCTAGGAGAGTCATGATTGGATTTGTCCACTTGTGCTATCCGTTGTATTTTTACGGCTATAAAACCCTTGCACCGTTTGTTTTGCTTTCACATTCCCATCCCTTAATTCTCTAAAATTTCTTTATCTTCCATAATTCCTTTGTGAAATAAATCTCTCTGAAAAAATCAACCTCATATTTCAATCATTAAAAAATGGTCGGAGGAAGAAGAAAGACTGCTGCGTCCAAAGCTGCTGCTGGGGTTGAACAGGCTCCTGTAGTGGGTGACGTTCCTGAAATCATTCCTGAAGATGAAGTTGTGGAGATTTCTATTCCTCCAGAAATTCTGTCTATGACATACAAGGGTGTTACTTTTACCCCTGTAAAGTCTTTGCCTGCTTCTTTGCCTAAGGTTAATCAACTGAAGCCTTTTTTTGAGCACTATTTGAAAGGTAGAGGTCTTCTCCCTGCTGAAGCTGAAGTCTGGGTCCCTGAGAATGGTCTAGTCAGGGCTAACTGGTGTAGTCCTGGCTGGTTTTGTATTTTTGAGTGGGCGTTTAAAGGAGGCTGTCAGCTTCCACTTTCTCCGTTCAAGGTTGAAGTTATCAGGGCTGTTAAAGTTGCCCCTTTCTAGCTTATGCCTATGGTTTGGAAGATTGTTCACTCTGATGAACACCTATGTGCAAAGCATAACTTGGTGATTACCCTTGAGGATTTCAAAAATGTCTACCATCTGAAAAGTAATACTACTGGTCATTTCAATCTTCGAGTCAGGGCAAAGATGACTCATCTGATTACAAATTTCGATTTAGGCGACGACAAGGGTTGGGCTACAACCTATATGTCCATCAGGGCAAATTCTATTTCCCCTGACTTGGATTATCTCAACTATCCCGCTATTGAAGGAGGTAAATTCTTTTCCCTGTATTCAATTCTGGTTAGAAAAGTTTGTAGATTAAATTTTGAAAATAGGCGTACTTGAATTGTATTTGTAGTGGCTGATTGGGCTAATAATCCCGACGCTGAAGGGTCGGCTAATCGGATTGCTGCTTTCATGGCTCTGCCTGATGAGGAGAGAGCGTAGCCTGCTTGCCTTGGGCAGGCGCTTATGCCTCGTGTTATGAAGGCTAAATTGAGTACCTATAAGGCTATTAGGGGTGCCAAAGCTTTAAGGGCTTCTTCGTCAGGCAGTAAGTTTTTTGTCTTTTCTTTGTGAGTTTCTTTGTCTGAACACATGTTAGCGTTACTGATATAGGGTTTCGTCGTGTAGCCACCAAGGCTTCTGCTAGGTTTGTTAGCTTTGGCCTATCTTTAGTGAAGGCAGGCGTTTCTCTGATCACAGGGGAAAAATAACGGAGCAGTGAGGCTACAGGGAGTGATAGCACATTGCAAGTTCAGGCACCTACCCTACAGGCTCAATTGGTGTCTCCCCTAAAGGTTGTGGTTGATGAGCTTAGTCGTGCTGATAAGAGGAAAAGGCCAGATGAGACTTCAGAGGGAGTTGGTGAGGTTAGGGGAGTTAGGGCCAGGCTTTATGAAGTTCAATTTGCTAAGGAACAGATCCAGGCTCACTCTTTCTTGGTTGACGATCCCTTCTACAAATATCAGGCTGAGGAGTCGTCTGCTCAGGCATTGGCTGCTACGTATCGTTCCCGAGACTGTGCTGCTAACCTGGTTACTATGCTGCAGGAAGTATGACTTTTTTCTCCTTGGTTTTATTTTGATTGTATGTTTTTGTTTTGTCTTGCCTGATTTGTAGTCTTTTTATAGAATGTAAATGATATGTTGAGGGGTGCCTGTCAGCTGGAGTCTTCAAATGCTGTCAAAGATACTTTGGATTGGGAGATGCAATGCCTGAAGAAGGATGCTGAGTCCCTAAAGATGGATTTAGAGGTGCTGAAAACGGAGAATGAATCTTTAAAGAAGGAAAATGAGGCAGGGAAAGCACGACTAGTTGTGGAGACATCAAAGCTGGGTTCTGCTCAGAATGTTGTGAAGTCTATCCAGGCCAAGCTTAACACCATCCAGGAAGAATTGAAGGCTGAGAAGCAAGCTGTGCAGGATCAGCTGAGGGTAAATAAGGAGCTAGCTGCTGAGAAGGACTTGGTGTAGGGTAGATACAAGGATGTTGCCATGTATTTCTTTGGCAAGGGTCATGTAGATGCCATGAAGGAGCCCGTTGAAGTCAGGCCATACTAGAATCCTGATAAAGAGATGGCTAACCTTAATGCCACCTATCTTGACCTCTGCAAGTTGCATGCTAATGATGAGGTTGATTCTCCCCCATCCAAGGAAAAAAGTGGTGAGCCTGATGATGAAGAGGATGATGAAGAGGAGGAGGAGCCAGCTGATGAGGGCATCAGTTCTGCTACTACTTCCAAGGCAGGTTAATAGCTTAGTTTTTAGAGTAACTGTTTTTTTGCCTATCCAGGGGGGGTGTTCCCAAAGAAGTACTGAGCAGCATCAGCAAGCCGCGCTTCTACCAGCTCCTTTTCAGCGCCAAGATCTTCATTCTTCCTCAGCTGATCCTGCATTGCCTGCTTCTCGGCAGCCAACTCTTTCTTGACGGTTTCCAGCTCTCCCCTTGCAGCCTCGAGCTCTTGCCTGACAACTTTCTCAGCGTTTTTCGCAGCCACCTCACAAACCAAAGTAGCCCTAGATGCCTCTCTAGCCGACCCCAGCTGAGATTGATGTACTACCTCATTACCCCTGCATGTGTGCAGCTCACGGTTAACTTTATCTAATTTCTCTTCCAAGCCAGAAATCCTAGCCTGGGCATCCCTGAGCTGACAAGCAGTAGCCAACCCAACGTCCAATCCCTACATAAAAACAAAAGAAAGTCAATCAGCCAAACATAAAGCAACACAAAGAACACATAATAATTAAAAAGTCCCGTTGCAACTAACCTCCTTAGCTTGAGAAGCAAGGGCAGCCGCCTTTGTCACAAGAGAAGACAAGATAGAAACTACTTTAGTAGAAGACTCAAGGGTCTTTTCAGATAAAAGTTGGCCGCTCATACTAGCAGAGAAATCATTTATCTGCGCCCGGGCAGCATCCATATCGTCCATCCGAGCAGACACCTCCCTGACACTTCTGATTGGCTGAGCTTGAATAGGCTCTTTCTCTCTCCCTTCCTCTTCAGGAATAACAGCTTCCCTCCTCCTCTTAGAAGCCTGAACGACCTCTGGTGATACTAGCCTGGGCGGTTCCTGGGGAGGCTGGACATCAGAAACTAAAATGTCAAGCGTCTTGTCGCTCCCACTAGCCTTCTGGCTCTTGGGACATTCAAAGCAATCCTAGCAACCCCAGCTTTCAAGTCGGCTGCACTAAAGCTGGCCAACCTAGCAGAATATCTGTATACTGAATGTATAAAAAATACATATAAATATCAGAAGAGAAGCGACAAGAAGACAACAATCAACACAGAGACATATAGAAGACATACAGGAAAGAGCAGTGGAGCTAGGCTTGCCTTTGGGTACTTTAACCACACTCAGCTTAGTCTTCATATACCGGCGCAATAAATCCCTGCCCAGACTAGCAGGCCAAGCCCTCTCTTCCTCAGGAATAGAAAGAAAGGCCTCTATCCTTGAAATAGCTTCCCCGTCAAGAGGGTCAAAGTTCCAGTCAGGAGCTGCAAATATCACCAAAAATGCACAGGTAAAACTTAAATATTCCAATTTCGTATAATATAAAATGCAAATCAAGAATACAGGAAACCTACCACTCTCCAAAGGAGGATATCTCAAATAATCAAAGCCTGACCCCAGACTTTCAGTCCGGATAAACAGGAAAGTCTTTGCCCAGCTTTTATCATCTCCAGAGTCCAGGTTAGTAATTAATGGAGACATTTTCGACTTAATTCTCAAATTAAAACGACCGGTAGAAGGATTTTTCATATGATATACTGCCTTGATATCGTTAATAGTAATTACAAGTTTATGTTTAGCACATAAATTTTCAATAGAGTGGACAAGTTTCCAAACCATTGGCATGATTTGGAAAGGTGATACTTCCATGGCACGAATAGTATCAATCATTAAAGGAGTAAAAGGTAACTTACAACCTGCTTTGAACGCCCATTCATAAATACAGAACCAACCGGGTGACACCCAGTTAGCTCTGACTAGACAAAACTCGGGAATCCAAACCTCAGCCGAATCAGGAATTAATTTTTTCTCTCTTAAAACCCTATCATAGTTCGTTTTCAATAGGTTTTCTTCAGGGAAATAGGGGTCCAGAGATTGAAGAGCAGAAAAGACAGAATCTTGATATTTAAACGCAATAGCATGAGCAGGAGGATCAATTTCAACCACCTCCTCCTCATGGACGTCTGTAGGTTCAGGTTCAGCCGCAGCTTTCTGGGAAGCAGGACGCTTTTTGGCTCCCATATCCTTTATTGTTTTATTTATCGTGATAAATTAATGAGAAATTATAGTTAGCAAACTGGAATTCCTGGGAAATAGGGAAGAATTTTAGAGAAGATTTAGCAAGAAAAGTGGAAGAATTTTGGTGAAAAATAAACTCATCACAATTACCGTATTTATAGAAGAAGAGTAACGGTGCAAAAACCCTAGAAAACACAAAACTGTCAGCATGACATCATGTAGTTAGCCGTTGCAGTGATTAACGGTCACTAGAAGTCTAAGAGTCTTTGAGTAAATGTGATTCTTTTTATTGTTTAGCCCGGTAAATTGACATCTCACCCTTGGCCTGATCCAGCACGGGTAAAATGTCAAGGGGCAATTGTGAGGCCCAATTTAGCCTGGTCTGACTTTCATTTAGCCTGATCTTGTTAGGCTGATTGGGGCAACCGAGGACCGGACAAATCTAATTATTATTTGACAGATGAAGAATACCACAAGATAAGCAAGCTACTAAATCCTAGAAGAAAGACCTGATGGTAAGTGCAGAATAGCCTGGCAGGACACTTAAGCAGGCTGGATTAAGTTGACAAGTAGCAAAACGGTTATGTAAAGGCAAATGCCCAGGTCCTATTCTCAAGGAAGAACAAGTCCAACTACAAGAGCACCTTATTCCCATGAATCAAAACGTGTAAAAGGAGAAAAGCCAAAGTTAGTTAAGGAAGAACGAGTCAACCGGATTAATAGGGAATGTGCCCTATTTTTCAGCCAACAACTCCAACAGCTAAAAGGAACGTTGGGGTTGATTGCAACGTTAGCATCTGAAGAACTATAAATAGCATGATCTAACAATTGTAAAGCAGATGATTATTCATCAATTATTTACAATTTATCTCTTACTCTTTCCTGAATATTCAATTGTATACACGAGTTTGTGATCAGCTTATCAAAGTAATACAAACAATATTATTTATACTTAATTCTTCCTTGTTATTTACTCATACTATTATTCTAAAATTATTGAACTAGATACCCTTATTACTCAATAATCAAGCCGGATCCTTTCAGGGAAAATCCTGCTAAAACAAGTATAACATTCCTGGGCAGACTTTTGTTCACCTTTGATGGTTGTTATTCCCCACTCTGTTGGTATTTTGACGCATTGGTGATAGGTTGAAGGGATGGCTCTAACATTGTGGATCCAAGGTCTGCCTAGGATAACATTGTAAGATGAAAGGCAGTCCAGGACTCCAAATCTTTCATATGATGAGACTCTTTCAACATATGTTGGCGGGTAGATTTCTCCCAGGGTGTTCTTGGTTTCACCACCGAATCCTACCAGGACGTTTGATTTCTTTATGATCTGGCTTTCATCAATCTTCATGGTTTTTAGGACATCGAGCATAATTAGATTGACTGAGCTGCCACCATCTACTAAGATTCTCAGGACACGTGCAGTTCCAATTTGCATGGTAATAACCAGGCCGTCATGATGAATATCATAGATTTCCTGCATATCAGTATCATCAAAGGTAATTTGAGGTAAGTTTCTAGGTTTAAAAAGAGATTTTATTTTTGACTCCCTGGCTATTTTCTTTGCAGCTGAGCTAGTCAGGTCGCAGATCTCAGATCCTCCATTGATGAAATTGACTTCATAGATGGGTGGTGCTGGAGGAAGGTCACGTTGTGGTCTTTCCTGGTCCTTTCTTGATCTGTTGTCTTCCCTGTTCTTTGATGGCATCAGATCTTTCAGGTAGTATTTCTTTAACAGGTAAGCCACTTGCCTGCGTAGTCCCAAGCATTCTTCTGTGGTGTGTTCTATGTCCATATGAAACTCACACCATTTTGTTGTGTCTTTCCTTGAGTTAGGGTTGTCCGTCTTCTTAGGCCACTTGACAATGTCTCCCATGTTATCAAGTCTTTTAATTAATCCTGCAGTATCAACAAAGAAGTTATATTCCTGAATAGGGGGATAAGTATAGGAGTTACCTCGTTGCTCATGAGCATAGTTGACTTCTGATCTGTCAGGCCTAGCATAGGTGGATGGCCTGGAACTGCTTCCTCTGTGATTAGAGCTTTTCCTGTTGGATCTGTCATATCCTAAATTATTATCAGTGGTATTAGCCTTGAAACATTTGTCTTCTTCTAGCCTGATGTAGCCAAGAGCTAATGCTTGGACGTCTTCAAAGGCCAGGCAAGGTTTCATAGTCATTTCGTCATAGAAATCACTGTCCAACGATAGCCCCTGCCTGAAAGCTTCCACGGCTGTTCCAACATCACATCTAGGAATTGATACTTTTTCTTTGTTGAATCTGGTCAAGAATGCTCTGATTGACTCGCCAGACTTTTGCTTGATCCTGTACAGGTCGCTGGACCTCTTTTTAAGTTCCCTGCTGCTGGCGAATTGATGGTTGAACGACTTTATCAGATCTGCAAAGGACTTGATGCTTCCATTTGGCAGATTTATGTACCACTGTAGGGCAGGCCCATTCAGAGTTGTTCCAAATCCCTTGCACATACATACTTATCGCATCTCACTAGGTATGGAGGCTGCCAACATCCTTTGTTTTTTGTAGGCTACATGGTTCTGAAGGTCTCCGGTTCCATCATAAGTCCTCATTGATGGTACCACAAACTTCTTAGGTAGATCTATCTTTGCTATCTCATCCACAAAGGGGGAGTCAGCATAACTTTCTTGATTAGCTTCCTCAATGGCTGTAGGTACTCTAGAGATCTTCTCAAATTTCTCATGGAGTTTCTGGATTTCCTGGAGCATGGCTGATACATGCAATTTATATAGACTTTTTAGCCTCTTATTGCATGCATTTCTATGCCTTTTTGTATCGCTTTGTATTGCAAAATGCCCCGAATTGGCTACTTTGGTTTGTTTTGTCTTAATTACAGAAATGGACCCGAAAGTAGTGGAATCGTCCCTTATTCGTCCCATTTAGCATGTATTGTCAGGAGACGGAGATCTTAGAGCAGAGTCGTACCTCGGAATACGTGAAGGGAAGTCAATGGAAGCTGCCAAGACGAGTTGAAGGCTGTTCTCAGTGGAAAGCACTCAATCGAGATGTTCTGGAGTTCGATCGAGTACTTTGGCAGATATTAGAGGTCGATCGAGTGGTTCTTTGTACTCGATCGAAATGCGCTTTATTGGAAGAGTTCGATCGAGAGCCCTTTTGATTCGATCAAACAGTTTGGCTGGAGAAGACCTCGATCGAGTAGTCTGAAAGTACTCGATCGAGTACTTTGTTGTGTTACACGGGTTTTAGTAATCCGTGATAGGTTGAATTATGTTAATTTTCGCTCCCCTATATAAGGGAGCCGTCATTAGGTTATAAAACATCTCTTGGCTACGCTTTACATACTTCATAATCTCTGAACTTCTCTTAATCACTTCGGAACTTTTGCTCTTAATTACGGTGGATTGTTCTTTATGCCAGATTCATTTGGATTGTAATCTTTCCTTTCTCTTAATCTTAATCTTAATACTTTGCTTGTTTTTATTTCTTGTTCTCTTATTGTTATTCTTGTTTTTCTTTAGTTTATGCTTATTTATTATTCCTTCATTATGTCTCTAACTAGTATGCTTATTGTTATTATTGTTGATCGCATTATGAACATGAGTAGCTAATCCCTTTATGTTAGGATTAGGGGATCCATGGTAGCGATGAGACGATGTAGTAAATAGACTAGATAATTTACTTGTGAGAATCTGTCACCATAGCAATATAACTGTAACATATTTAGTGGAGTGCACGCTTCTAAATAACATTAATTTGGTTAACTTTGTTCCTGGATCGGAAGATTGGAATAAACAGACCTGCTATGAACAGTAGACTACCCTAATGAGGACGGAAGTTAAGTTAGTGAAATTTTAGGGTGGATAGCGGACCGGAAGGACCTTTTCCTTGCCCTTCTCACAGTAGATTGTCTAGGCTATTTGCATTGAGTCGATAAACTACCATGGTGAACCGAAATCCTGACATAACTCTTTTATCTGATCACTTATATCTCATTTTCTCACTTTATTTCTCTTGCTTTATTTCTCTTGACCTTTGATCCTTAGTAGTTTAGAAAACCAATTTCAAACCCCCCATTTGTGACTTAGATAGACGGACTTTCAGATAGATACCTTGCCTCCCTGTGGAGATCGACCCTACTTATCACTAGCTTCTGTTAGTTATATTTAGGTATTTATTTTTGGTACATAACGACTGTATCAATGGCCATCATTATAGATGTGTTAGTCTGATCTGAACAGCTTCTTTATTTAGAGTATCTTCTGAGTCTGTGTCATCTTCTCCTACTTTGGATTTTGATGGAGTTGGAGTACCAAAGTTGGAGAAATCAATGTTTCTGATGATTGAAGAGAATGACGTTCCAAGCATAATCTTTAATTTTGAGCCTGAAGCTTTGTCTCCCAGCCTTTGCTTCAAACTAGATTCTAATTCCTTTAGTTTCATGACTTCTGCCTCAGCTTGGGCCATTTTCTGCTTCAGTTGTTCCATTTACAACAGTTGTTGCTTGGCAGTAGCCAGTTGTTGTTCTATGTTATCTCCGGTCATTTTTTGGAAGAGTTTTTGTGTTGTGTGGATTTAGGTTTTGATTATTTTTGAGCTAGATGCCCCACGGTGGGCGGCAATTGTTTTGGCAGGAATTCTCACTTAGGATAATGTCCTGCCAGGGATAAAATTGCAGGGCAATCTAACTCAAAACAAGTAACTTAACTAGAATGACAAACTGAATAAAGAACAAATAAGAAAATGAGACACAAGAATTTATATGTGGAAAAACCCTGGGAATAAGAGAAAAAACCACGGGCACCAAGCCAGAAGGTATTATCACTATGATTTTTGGTATCCTGATAGGGAATATGTATGTCAGGCGAAGGATAAAGTGTGGCTGCTTAGTAACAATGCTAAGTAATGTTTTGATTACAAGTAAGAGAGTAAAAGTAGGCCTTGCAACGGTCCTTTGAGGGTGGTTTAGGGTTTCCTGGTAAATAGGCCTCGTGTCCTATTTACCAGAGAGTTGTTTTGTTGACTTGAGAGTTGGTTGCCTTTATTTCTGTTAGGTTGACCGTATCAAAGTTGTTGTGAATATTGTTGAACAAATATTCCGTGCAAATAGGAACTTTCTTTATGAGCTTTAGATATTGCCTGACGCCTTCAGGTTGTGCTTATCATGTGGCTTGGTGAAATGACCCTTCAGGCCTGGCTTAAACAATGCCTGACCTGTCTTTCCCTCCTGGCTGGTACCTGCTTAGCTGTTTGGATGCCTTATACTGGGTGTCTTCCGTTCAGGCTTAGCTTTGGATATTGCCTGATTATTTGTCTGATCAGGCAGGGTAATTCTGGGCCCAACAGGTAGATAGGAGAGTGATGAATTGTGGTTGATGATTGTTTGTTACTGAATTGTGTGAGCACGACTAATGGTCATGCGATGGCTGGTAATGGTTGTAGGGCTTAAATTGAAGGTAGATTTGATAAGGGATGAGCATAATCTTGGTTGTAGTGGAATGAGCTAAATTGATAATGATATCGGCATTGGAATTGGATGGATTGAATGGATATGTAATAAAACACGATAAGGCTGAATGAAATATGAATTTTGCATGTAATTGATATTTTATGTTTATTGATATGGAAGTGTTTATGCTTAGTATTGTGAATTGATGATGACTTATGTTATATATATAAGGTTTAATGTTAGTATATGAGCAAGTAAGAAGGCCAATTGTGGCGAAAAATTGCAAATTATAGAGCTATGTCATGAATTTAGACGAATAATAGGCAAAACTACCCCGAGTCGGTCGAGTAGAGCTCCTACTTGATAAAGTAACCTATCTTTTTGTGCATATTTGTGTCAAATTGTTCCTGGAACATCCAACTCGATCGAGTAGAGTCTTATTTGATTGAGTGATGTCCGACTCGATCGAGCAACCCCTTTTATAGCGGGTTTTCGTTTTTTTCTTTCCTCTTTATGAGTAATTCGCTTTATGCTTATGTTTATTCTTATTCCTTGAAGATATTGTGGCCAAAAGAGTGCATCTACCTTAACCACTGCTGGCATTGTAACACCCCCATACTCCAAGTGCCTTACCAGGACCACTCAGGTATAAGGGTGCTACCATCTCGGTTATCCGAGGCAATGATAATCATAAGACAATAACGAAACAACATTTAAATAGTATAAGTTTAGTGAATAAGATACAATCCAAAACCAAAACCAAAATACGGTTACATGTTCTCAAAACCAACTGTCTACTCAGCTAAAAGAAATGTTTGATAAACTAATCATGCTACAGCGGAAGACTCTATCATCAGACGGTGGCACATCCCAGCTATCCCATGTAACTCGACTCATACCTGCTCATCAACTGCTCACCATCCCCGAATGGATCACCACAGTTTTTAAAACAATAAACGGGGTCAGTACTAATCACATAATTTACATAAACCAACAACACAGTAAACAAACAGTCAATCATCACAGATATACTCCGAACTCCAATCCCAACTCCTCAATCCTGACTACACACTAACGTGTGTAGCCCTGCCAGAGTGCCCATCGCAACAGGTCACTCAACGCCGCCAGTGGGGGACCGCAGCCGTACCCACCAAATCCCCGCTCATCTCCGTCGAGCGATAAACCCAAATTCCTTAATGTGCACATCCCTCCTGTGGCGGGTTCCACAGGAGGCGAATAATGGGCGTGAAGCCACTCCCGCAAGTGACTCCACTCAGCCAGGGACGCGCCCCGAAGAACACAGATAGATACAAACAATCACAACTACTATCAACAACCAAATCCAACAATCGTCACAATACGAGTATGATAATATTCAACAGCCACAAAACACCAACAACACATTATGGGACTAATACTGAGTAGGGAAACCCTACCTGGAAAGCAACACAGTCAGACGGTCTCAACAGCTGATATCAAAAGGCTTCTTCTACGAATCCTCCTCCTAACATACAATCATACAATTACTACCAATCAAGAAACACAACAAAACCCCCAAATCCCCAAATTAGGGTTTAACTAACTTTAACGAAATACTATAAAAACGGTACGTAGATCTTACCCTCGACACAAGGATCACAAAGGTATAAAGAAAGGTGAAATCCGACCTTCCAAGCTCCGGGATTTGCCAACAATGCGATTGATGCGAAGAACGTAGTTTGTTTTCTCTTTTGAAAGTGATTAGGTTTATAAAAGTGTTTAAAGAAAGTGACGGAAGTAATTATATACTAAGTCGCATTATTAACAAAACCCGACAAATCATCCCCCCGTAAACCGGCTACTCGATCGAGTAGCTGAGGTACTCGATCGAGTGCCCCCTACTCGATCGAGTATCAAGGTTACTCGATCGAGTACCCAACAGTCGAAATCGTTTTAAAACGCAACACACCCTTACTCGACAGAGTAAGGCCCACTCGATAGAGTACCCAGAGACTCATAAAACCGTAGTATTACAGTCTTCCCTCCTTAAAAAGAACTTCGTCCCCAAAGTTCAAGCCACAACAAAACAAAGACACACACTACTACACTCCCGACTCAACAACCAAAACAAAACTCAACATAAAACATGTTACTAACCCAAACTCAACCCGACTCGGCCACAACAAACATACCGACACAACATAAAAAGGTATAAAAAGCTCCTAAAAACTCTTCGCGATCATCTCCTACCCCCCCCCCCCCCCTAAAAGAAACAAGGTTACGTCCCCGTAACCATACATACCTGATCAAAAAGGAAAGGGTAACGCTCTCTCATGGCCTCCCTCGCCTCCCATGTAGCTTCCTCGGACTCGTGGTTAGACCAAAGGATCTTAAGCAAAACTGTCTCACCACTCCTAGTCTTCCTAACCTTAGGTCAAGAATCGCTTAGGCACCTCAAGATATGATAAGGACTCATCTAGCTCTAAGCTCTCTGCCTCTAACACATGTGACGGGTCACTCACATACTTCCGCAGCTGAGATACATGAAACACATTATGCACCCTCTCTAACGCAGCTGGTAAAGCCAGACGATATGCAACCTCTCCAACCCGCTCTAAGATCTCATAAGGCCCGATGAACTTCTGACTCAGCTTGCCTTTCTTCCCAAATCTCATAACCCCACGCATAGGAGACACTTTCAAAAGAACCTTATCCCCAACCTGAAACTCTATGTCCCGGCGATGTAGATATGTGACACCCCGCGATAACGCGGAAAATATAACTAATAAATTAAATCGGAAATTTGTGATATTTTAAAAACTTTTTGGTTATTAGTTAAAGATTAACACGCGGGTGCCAAAATGAAATGAAACAAATACAATAATAGACAAAATTAGGTTATTACAACCCAAGTCTAGAAGGCGGGGAAAAGTTATCCCACGAATAACCATATAAAGGGTTTCTAAACTAGAAACTAAGGTCCAAGGGTTTAGTTCTCACTAGCCCACACGTCTTCCCCACGTAAGCATCTTCACCACCTGTCATTCATGTAAACATGAACGCCACAGTCAGTGGGGAGTAACTCAAGGTTCTCCCAGCCACAATATGTCGAAACGAACATAACAAAGAACATAAACAAACAATCATATTAGATAAGACATGAGTGAATCGAATAATAACTAAACATGGGATCATACGTGTTTAAACGAACAAGGATAAAAGAAACGATGGAATAAACAAGTAAGGCATAAGCAACAATAAATGAATGGAAAAGAAAGACAAGGAAACAGACACGACCACTTAGCCACGAGCACGTATTTCAAGGAGATATGACCAAAGTAACCATCCAAATAATG
Source organism: Silene latifolia (assembly GCF_048544455.1). Taxonomy (NCBI): domain Eukaryota; kingdom Viridiplantae; phylum Streptophyta; class Magnoliopsida; order Caryophyllales; family Caryophyllaceae; genus Silene; species Silene latifolia. The sequence goes on from NC_133530.1 coordinate 49,022,147, forward strand.
CAAGACATTTATCACTCTTAGACTATAATTTCCCTGGGTAGGACTACGATAATAATACGGTCCTAGTCTAAATCTGCAGATTCTCGGGTGTATATCCCGATTCGACGTGCGCCAAGACAAAGACGCACCCAAGACTCGACTACTAAGGAGACCGAGTACCCCAATCGCGTAACAAAGACGAAAGTGGCGGAAAGACTAAGATAAGACTCACTTGCCAGAACAGCACAAGTGGCCAAAAGCCGTACTTACCAGAACAGCACAAGTAGGCCAAAACCGTACTTGCCAGAACAACACAAGTAGGTCAAACTCGTGCTTGCCAGAAGAGCACAAGCAGGGCAAAAATGCATGTCAAGCACATACGATGGTAATATGGCATTTCTACAAGAATACAACTCTTACAAGTAATTATTTATAATAACCTTTTCATGCTTGTAACATAAAAATAAACATTTCATTTCATAATTATACATGCCGGTTAAATAGAATAAACAAGTACATGGGACGGGATTATTAATGTCACACTCATACTTATAGCTTGCATCTCACCATAAGTACGGATGGGAACATCGGTCCCGACGATCATATCGCAACTAGAGGGCCTATGGCTCACCCCTAGTGTCCGATAGGACCACGACTCACACCACCGAACAATACAAGACATTATCAAGGATATGACCTTTCACAAATAATTATTTAACAATAAATATCTCATACTTGTCTTATGCAGATAAATATTTCATTTTATAATTTATCATGCCGGTTAAAAGAAATATAATGAATGATAATGGATAATTTTATGTTATATGAAATATACGGGATAAAATGTGACCAAGTTCAAGTGCCCCATTTATGAGCCCAATAAATAAACTATAAGGAGTCCAACAATTAAATCACATTAAGCCCAACAAACAAGATAGACGGGTTCAACTAAATTAACAAGGCAATTCCAACTACCTTAATAAGATAAGCCCAATTACAAACATATGACAAGCCCAATTAACTTAACAAGTCAAGCCCAATTGAATAAATGTGTAAAAGAACGATATTAACGAATTACATTATATAAAATACGAGACGGATATATTTAATTATATTTTAAATAAACTAAACTAGCGCCAAAACAATTTATAACCACGACTCAAAGAACCATTTGGGCAGCCCAATACTTGCAGAAACGTTAAACACCCAACTGTCTTGTGTGAGACAAAGTTGAAACTTCAATCTAGCAGCTAGTACCCTATGATTCACGCATTTAAAATTCAATGACAGACCCACCATTATCTCCTAATATAAATCTATAATTTGTTTTTTTATACCATAAAATATTACAAACAAATCTCCCAAAATGGAGAGCTTTGAAGTAGAAAACACTGAGAATGATAAGGAAGACAAGCATGCCTTAAAATAGGGTTAACAGCCCATAAATTCTACCACCAAACATGACGAAAACAGTCCCAAAGCTACTAAAACATCCCACAATGGCAGCTCTTGTCCCTGGCCAAAACAGAGTACCAATCGTCCCATACGACTCTATTTTCCCGCGTAAAAACAGTCCCATGTCGAGTGATATTAAGACAAACAACCCAAAGACAAATTTGAGACGGAGTGAGTACGACTTAAACAAGGATGACGCCATTAGATTTCTGCCATAAATGAGCCCAGAAAACCAGCAAGGAAAGCATACGGTTACTCGAAATGACAACAAGCGATACTCGGGTTTCGGAGGTGACAAAACCGGGACAATTAAGCCATGGGAACGACTAATCACTAATTAAAATGACCACAAGCTTAACACAATTAATTCCATACATGAGAAAACACATAAAGATTAAAACTTTAAGACGAATGAGTATAAAACCGAGTTGAAGGAGATGGAATATCGACTCATTGTCGAGTAACCTATCATCGTTACCTTAACTCTTCGAATTCCCGAGTAAAAACGTCCATAACGCAACCCTATCTTCAGTCTTCAACTAAAAAGGAGGAAAAACGAGTAACATGGGTCACAAAACCGAGTTTGTAATAAGATGCCCATTTCGAAAATTCAACAAAATAGGAGCTTTCTTACCTTAAAAGAACGAGGAAGGGACGAGGAAGCTAATGGTACAAAAAAAATGGAATTTGGTTGAGAGATAAGGGGGAAAATCTGGGTTTTGAGATCGAAGAAAAAGGCGGAGCTATGTTGTTGTTGCTGCTGCATTCTCGTTGTTCTCAGGAAGAAGGAGAAGAAAGAATAAAGAGGGGTGGGGGTCACGGTCCTCAAACAACAACAATAAATAATAATAAAAATAATATTTAAAAATAATATCTAATAATAGTATATAATAATAATAATAATAATAATAATAATAATAATAATAATAATAATAATAATAATAATAATAATAATAATAATAATAATAATAATAATAATAATAATAATAATAATAATTATAATAATAATAATAATAATAATAATAATAATAATAATAATAATAATAATAATAATAATAATAATAATAATAATAATAATAATAATAATAATAATAATAATAATAATAATAATAATAATAATAATAATAATAATAATAATATTGTGCCGATTTTGTGCCGGGCCGGGTTGTCGCTGATGCTGCTCAGCGAAAGTGTGCTAAGTATGGGGATTTGTGCGCGGTAGCGGGTTATGGTTTCCTACCTTTCTCTTTCTCTTCGGGGAGCCGAGTTCGGATGTTGTTGCCTTGCTCAAGCGGATCCGAAATTCTCGGTATCTCGGATCTTGGGGCTCGGGTAGCCGCTTACATTTTTACTCGTCTTAGCTTTACTATTGCTAAGGGTGTGGGAGCCCAGATTGTCTCTCGGCTCCCCACCAATTTCATGTAAACTTTTCCTTTTATTTTAATGAAAGTTGCGCGCATTATTATAATAAAAAAAAAAAAAAAAAAATAATAATAATAATAATAATAATAATAATAATAATAATAATAATAATAATAATAATAATAATAATAATAATAATAATAATAATAATAATAATAATAATAATAATAATAATAATAATAATAATAATAATAATAATAATAATAATAATAATAATAATAATAATAATAATAATAATAATAATAATAATAATAATAATAATAATAATAATAATAACATATAATGATATAAAATGATAATATAAAAGTAGAGTGAAAAAGGGTAGGTGAATGTGTTGTTGGTTTTTGGTTGGTCCAGATTAAAGTAGGTACAAAATGAAATGTGACGGTCTAATGTTAGACGGAAATTAAGACGAAAATTATTATTATTACTGTCACTATTATTATCCGACCAAAAACACGTATATATATATATATTATTATATAAATCATGCCTTAAAGATATAATTTAATCGTACGTATTTTTATATAAACGAGCTTTTATATAATACTTTTATAAAAATCGTGTTTGACATAAATTAATTAAATTGAATAATTCAAAAATATTTAATAAAGTAATTCTAACGGTTTAATAAATTTTAAATGTCAAAATGGGAAATTCGCGGGTGTTACAAGATCTGCATAACTCTTTTGCCTATCCTGAGCTGCTCTCATATGTTCCCTGATCATCTTAATCTGTTCAACCATCTCATGCACCATCTCTGGTCCTAGAACCACTTTGCCTCAAAGATCAAGTCGTCCCAACAAATCGGACTCCTACATCTCCTCCCATATAAGGCCTCGAACGGTGTCATACCAATACTAGTGTGATAGCTGTTGTTGTAAGAAAACTCTATCAAATCCAACCTCTGTTCCCAGCTACCACCAAAGTCCATCACACAAGCTCGTAACATATCCTCAAGAGTCTTGATCGTTCTCTCGGTCTGACCGTCTAACGCAGGATGAAATGCTGTACTCATCTTCAAAGTTGTTCCCAAAGATTCCTGCAACTCTTTCCAAAACCTTGAGATAAACCTCGCATCTCTGTCAGATACTATGTCCTTAGGGACTCCATGTAACTTAAGCACATTCTTCCGATAAGCCATAGCTAATTGTGCCTTAGTCCATGTATCTTTCATTGGCACAAAATGAGCTGACTTGGTCAGTCGATCCACTATTACCCATATCATGTTGTTACCATGTTGACTCTTTGGCAAACCCACGATAAAATCCATAGAAATGGATTCCCACTTCCACTCAGGTACCTATAAAGACCGAATCTTACCTTGTGGTCGTCGCTGTTCCCCTTTAACTATCTGGCATGTCAAACAACGGGCCACAAACTCAGCTGTCTCTTTCTTCATCCCAGGCCACCAAAACGTGTTCTTTAAATCCTTGTATAACTTGTCACCACCTAGATGTACTGAATATGGTGTACAATGTGCCTCTGTCATGATAGTCATTTTCAGCTCCTCATCATTAGGGACACACCACCTCCCATCAAACCTCAAACTACCATCTGTATGAATAGAGAACCGAGACACTGTCCCTTTCTCTACTCCAGCTCTCCACTCAACTATCTTAAGATCCAACGCCTGTTTACCTCGAATATCATCATAAAGATCAGGCTGTACTGTCAAATCTCCCATGGCATCCCCTCTCTGCATCATATGTATCCCAAACTTCCTCACCTCATCTCTCAACCTCATCAAAGATAGAGCTGTACACAAAGAATGTACACTCTTCCTACTCAAAGCATCTGCAACAACATTGACTTTTCCTTCACGTTAGATAATATCCATGTCATAATCGCCAATCAGCTCCATCCACCTCCTCTGTCTCATGTTCAACTCCTTTTGAGTGAAGATGTACTTGAGACTCTTGTGATCCGAAAATACCTTAAAGGTCGCCCCATAAAGGTAATGTCTCCAAATCTTGAGAGCAAACACCACTGCACCCAACTCCAGATCATGTGTAGGATAGTTCTCCTCATAAGGCTTCAATTGCCTAGAAGCATAGGCAATCACCTTCCCGTTCTGCATCAACACACATCCCAACCCATTCTTTGAGGCATCTGTATAAACCTCAAAGTTCTCGATCCCTTCAGGCAATGCTAAGATAGGAGCTGTGGTCAAACGCTCCTTTAATGTTTGGAACGTCGTCTCACAACTCTCATCCCAACGAAACCTGTTCTCTTTCCTCATCAAAGCTATCATAGGTCTAGCAATCTCGGAGAAATCTTTCACGAACCGTCTGTAGTATCCAGCTAAACCCAAGAAACTCCTGATCTCATCAACATTCTTTGGTGCTTCCCACTTCGTCACTGCCTCAATCTTTGCCGGATCCACAGCTACTCCCTCCTTAGAGATCACATGCCCCAGAAAAGCAACTTTCTCTAACCAGAACTCACACTTGGACAGCTTAGCATATAACTCATGCTCCCTCAAAGTCTGCAACACAATCCTCAGATGCTCCTCATGCTCCTCCTTAGTCTTGGAGTAGACTAAGATGTCATCGATAAACACCACCACAAACTTGTCCAAAAACGTCTCAAGATTCTGTTCATCAAATCCATAAACACAAGGGTGCATTAGATAACCCAAATGGCATCACCACATACTCATAATGGCCATACCTCGACGTGAAAGCTGTCTTTGGTATGTCCACCTCTCTAATCTTCACCTGATGGTACCCCGACCTCAAATCAATCTTGGAAAAGACTAATGCACCACTCAACTGATCAAACAGGTCATCTATCCTTGGCAAAGGATACTTGTTCTTCACCGTCACTCGGTTAAGCTCCCTGTAGTCTATGCACAACCTCAAACTCCCATCTTTCTTCTTCACAAAAAGAACTGGTGCTCCCCACGGTGATACACTAGGTCTAATGTATCCCTTCTCTATCAGATCATCTAACTGCTTCCTGAGCTCCTCCATCTCTTTAGGACCCATCCGGTATGGTGCCTTAGAGATTGGCCCCGTCCCCGGTTTCAACTCAACTGTGAAATCTATCTCCCTCTTCGGTGGCAACCCCGGAATCTCCTCTGGAAAAACATCTGCAAACTCACCAACCACTGGTATCTGATCAACTATCGGACTCTCTATCCGGTCATTTCTCACATGGCACAAGATCAAAGGGCATCCCTTCCTCAGATAAGACTTCAAGGTGACAGTTGCAATCAACTTAACTTTGGGTTTGACCACAAACCCGCGATAAGACACGCTAACACCCTTAGGACCTCTCAAAGACACTTTCTTTTGATGACAGTCTATCTTAGCTTTATACTTTCCCAACCAATCCATCCCGACTATCATCTCAAAACCATCAAAAGGAAACTCTAGCAAGTCTACAGGTAGATCAACTTGCCCAACTATCATAGACACATCTCTATACAACCTCCCACATGATACAGACTCACCCGAAGGTATAAAAACTTTCTCACTTACAGACTCATATACCCTCAAACCCAACCGTTTAACATGACTCGAAGATACAAATGACTGAGACGCCCCCGAATCAAACAAAACAAAGGTATGAATACCGTTAACAAGAAAAGTACCAGTGATAACATGTGCATCATCCTCATTTTGCTTTCTTGTCCATCATGAACAACTTTCCATCGGTCTTCCGTCCACCTCCCGGACAAGATCGGGGCCGATGTGGTCGGTTTAGCACCCGACCCCTGATTGTTGTTGTTGTTCGTAGCTGGTTTCTGATAAGAATTACCGCCATTGCGGTTACCTCCACCCTGATAGCTCTGACTTCCCCGGTTAGACCATGACCCAGACGGTCTATTGCTCGCATAACTCTGTACCGGTCCCTGAGAATAGATCCCCTGAGCCGATCTCTGAAAAGCTCCAGGCATACTCGTGAACTCATGTCTCTTGTGGCCTACACCGCCACAGCCATAGCAGGTCATCCCCCAACTACCACTACCACTCATACGGCCACGCCCAAAGGAAGCCCCAAAGATCGAACCACGACCCGTAAGAAAACGCTCTAGCTTTGATTGTGGTTGCCTTTCTTGTGACTAGATTGGCCACCACCTTCACTCTCAACCTTTCTTTTCTCAACTACTCTCTCCTGAGCCATCTCCACCAACCTCTCGGCTCTCCCACCCCCTCTCATAAGCTTCCTTAACATCGTAAGGACTCCCACGGGTAGCTTATCCATGATCTTAGAGGTCAACCCCTCTCAAACCTCGGCCGCTAGGTTCTCCTCACTCAAACCCATATCCTCAAAAGATACCTAGACTTCTCATTAAATCGCTTGTAGTACTCGGCCACGGACATGTCGATGTCATCCTAAACCCATCAAACTCCTCCCTCGCCTTACTCCTCACATGCTCAGGTACAAACTCCTTCCTCATAGCCCTCCGAAACTCGTCCCAAGGTATAGCAGGTAAGCCCTGCTTCGTGTACATCTCCCTAGCACTCACCTTCACCTTATCCCACCACTCTCCAGCTGCTTCCCTCAGGTAGAACGCAGCTTGTTCCACTCTCATCTCATCAGGACAGTGTACCAGGTCCAGCATGTTCTCCATCTCACGATTCCAGTTATCAAGAAGGTTAGGCTCCCGGGTCCCCTTGTACTCTTTTGGGTTAAACCTTGCTATATAACGGCTGATCTTGGAGTGGTCAAACTCCTTATCCTTTCCCACTCTCTTTAGGGCCTCAGTAAGAGCATCTTGGCGCTCCAACATCTTAACTACATCGTCGATGTTCATGCTCTCAGCTCTCGCATACAAAGCATTTCTCTTGGACGACATCTTGAAACTATATAAGAAAGGGTAGATATAAACATACGCACTAAAACCTCAAAACACGAAAGCAGACTGCCCAGAACACACTCGATCGAGTGCCTAAAACTACTCGATGGAGTAGAGGCTACTCGATCGAGTGCCCACTATACTCGATCGAGTGCCCCGACATCAGACCCAAAACAGACCTTCTGATCTCTAACATACTCGACCGAGTTCGAGTGACCCTCTACTCGATCGAGTGCCCTATGTACTCGATCGAGTGCCCAAAAACACGATTCTGGTTGTAAAAACGTCAAATACCCACACGATCGAGTCAGGCCCACTCGACCGAGTACCTCACCTACTCGATCGAGTACCCCCTACTCGATCGAGTCATGCTGACTCGTATACACTACCCGCATGTTATCTCTCATATCCCAACACATTATACAGCTTTATAAACTCAACATTATAACATAGCTAATCATGCAATTCTACCCAACTCGTCATATGATCAACAAAACAACTATTTCATGTTATCAAATGCCACATAATAAACATCCAACATGCTCCTTATTCAAACAACATTTTTATATACTTCACCAACCTTTCATTCACAATCTCAACCTTCTACTCCAAACATCCAACAATTCACAACATATATCGTCACATTCACATACAACCTAACAAACATCACATACGACCTTGACATATACCCCCCATGTGACCGGTTTAAAATTGTAGGGCGAGTTCACGACTTTAGGACATCTCCCAAGCCTTTGCATTAGCTCCTACAACCTTTACCCCGGGTTTATTTTAATTGACTCCCTATGTTCATTAGATTCATTGGTTACAGGTTTCAGAATCGTCTCTCTGATACCATTTTGTAACACCCCCATACTCCAAGTGCCTTACCAGGACCACTCAAATATAAGGGTGCTACCATCTCGGTTACCCGAGGCAATGATAATCATAAGATACAATCCAAAACCAAAACCAAAATACGGTTACATGTTCTCAAAACCAACTGTCTACTCAGCTAAAAGAAATGTTTGATAAACTAATCATGCTACAAAGCGGAAGACTCTATCATCGACGGTGGCACATCCCAGCCTATCCCATGTAACTCGACTCATACCGCTCAACAACCGCTCACCATCCCCGAATAGATCACCACAATTTTTAAAACAATAAACGGGTCGATACTAATCACACAATTTACATAAACCAACAACACAAGAAACAAACGTAATCATCACGGATATACTCCGAACTCCAATCCCAACTCCTCAATCCCGACTACACACTAACGTGTGTAGCCCCGCTGAGTGCCCATCGCAACAGTCACTCCACGCGCCGGTGGGGGACCGCAGCCGCACCCACCAAATCCCCGCTCATCTCCGTCGAGCGATAAACCCAAATTCCTTAATGTGCACATCCCTCCTGTGGCGGGTTCCACAGAAGGCGAATAATGGGCGTGAAACCACTCTCGCAAGTGACTCCACTCGGCCCAGGACGCGCCCAGAAGAACACAGATGATACAAACAATCACAACTACTATCAACAACCAAATCCAACAATCGTCACAATACGAGTATGATAATATTCAACAACCACAAAACACCAACAACACATTATGGGACTAATACTGAGTAGGGAAACCCTACCTGGAAAGCAACACAGTCAGACGGTCTCAACAGCTGATATCAAAAGGCTTCTTCTACGAATCCTCCTCCTAACATACAATCATACAATTACTACCAATCAAGAAACACAACAAAACCCCCAAATCCCCAAATTAGGGTTTAACTAACTTTAACGAAATACTATAAAAACGGTACGTAGATCTTACCCTCGACACAAGGATCACAAAGGTATAAAGAAAGGTGAAATCCAACCTTCCAAGCTCCGGGATTTGCCAACAATGCGATTGATGCGAAGAACGTAGTTTGTTTTCTCTTTTGAAAGTGATTAGGTTTATAAAAGTGTTTAAAGAAAGTGACGGAAGTAATTATATACTAAGTCGCATTATTAACAAAACCCGATAAATCATCCCCCCGTAAACCGGCTACTCGATCGAGTAGCTGAGGTACTCGATCGAGTGCCCCCTACTCGATCGAGTATCAAGGTTACTCGATCGAGTACCCAACAGGTCAGAAACTGTTTTAAAACGCAACACACCCTTACTCGACAGAGTAAGGCCCACTCGATAGAGTACCCAGAGACTCATAAAACCGTAGTATTACAGGCATGACTCCAGAAGAAACCGAGAAGCTAATACAGATGAATGCAACGTTGATGACGACTTTGTAAATTGTTAACAAGACTAAGGAGGTGGTCATGGATGCCACTATATATGATGAGCACGATGATAACACGTCATCAGCCTACAATGTATGACGGGACGGGAGTGCCTTCCTTACTAGATGATTGGCTGAGAGAGGCAAGAAGTGGCCCCACGGGCCAGCACGACACATGCCCATGGTGGCTGCAGGGCCACGTCGTGAAATGTGGGATCGTGCCAGGCACAACGACCTACCAAACATGCCTGGGCCAGGCTAGGTGAGAGGCTGGGTACGACAGGCCGGCACAAAACATGTTCCGGCCCGCGAAATTGCCTAGTCTAATCTCAAGCACAGCCTGACCCGTCCCGCCGAATACACCATTTTAATTTTTATACAATATTTCGATAAATTTACGGTAAAACTATCTTCCAATCCCCCTTATATTAAAAGAATAAGAGATCTCCAAATTTTCCCGCCTAAATGAATTTGGTTATAATTGGGCTTTTATTATATAATATCTGTAATTGGGCTTCATTATATTATATCTACAACTGGATTACTGAACTTCCCTATTCCACCGATTAATACAAAATATTAATAATAATAAATTTTACAATTAAATTTCAAATTAAGTTAATATCAATTGTATAATTATTACCTTCATTAATATTTCTATTTAAAAAACCGCGTGTGGGATCTATACTAGTAAACCAATAAACCTTTTCAAAATTAATAAGACACGCTTGTCTCTATATATGCCACTGTCTTCTCATTATATATCCCAAAACCCCTTAAGAGAGTAGAAAGAGAATACACAGCAGGTTGCAGCATCTCTTTGCACTGCAAACTTCAGTTTTTCAGAATAAAATTTCTACACATCCAAGAAAAAAAAAACAAACTTGCGTAGATAATATACAGAGAGTTACAGTGTACAGAGTTTAAAAAAAACAGCAGAAAAGAGTTGGTTGGGTTAGCAGGGGGGTCCTGGAAGATGCAACAGCAGCACCTGATGCAGATGCAGCTCATGATGGCTGCCTATTACTCTAACAACGTCACTACTGATCACATTCAACAGGTTTCTTTTTCCATCTTACTTACACTTTCTTCTTCCAGTCCGTCTTATTATAGACGGACACTATCCGTCTATAGCTATAGACGGATAGTGTCCCTCTCACAAATTAAAGTGGGTAGTGCAAATGGGGGTATCCATTTTCCACCCACTTGTACTACCCACTTTAATTTGTGAAAGGGACACTATCCGTCTATAGCTATAGACGGATAGTGTCCGTCTATAATAAGAATTTGTGTTCTTCTTCCTCCTCTTCTACTTTTACTTGATGTTTTTATTTATCACAATTTTTATTTATTTGTTAAGACCGTCATAGTTAATACCACTTTCACAACTAATTTATATAAGACAAAGATAAATACAAAGGTTGTGACTTGTGAGCTATGTTACTCCGACTCTTCTGACTCCTGCACGTGCCCGTGTTCGCCACTAGACACTCAGACAAGGAATGAGACTTCGACGCCTCATTTTAAGCCAAAAATATGCATATTTTATATAAAAATGACCGAGTGGACATGCACCCGTGTCAGATACTTCTAAATGAGTCTGAACAACTTGTAAGAGATTTTAACTTAAGTAAGTCATAAGTTCTTTTTGGTGGTGTTTATGTTTCTGAGAGAGACCCATTTTTTAAAAAAAGTGAGTAGTGAAATGGGTATTGTTGATAAAATAAATTTGATGATTGATTGATCAAGATAGTCAAATGTTTTTATGTTTTTTTTGTTAGATTTGGTGTGTTAGACCATCCCCAAACAAGGTTGCTTGGGTCAAGTTAATTACAAATTAAGAGGAGGATTAGGATGACCCAAGGTAGAGAAGGTCAATTTGTGAGATAAGGTAGAGTAAATTGACCCACCAATTGACCCTTCTTGTGTCACAATTTTATTAGTTACAACATTTAAAACCAAAAAAAAAAAACTAAATAAAGTGGAAATAAGAGAGAGGTTTTGGTGGGGTAGTGAATATGGTAAATGATTGAAAATGTTAGAAAGTGGAAAAATGATTGGGTTGGTGACCTAGGTCGTGACCTTCTGCTTGGGAGGGAGAAAGTTAGTCAAGATTAATAAGGTGTGATTAAGAGAAAAAATTCCGATTTACCCAATTAAGTCGACCTTTTGCTTGGGGATGGTCTTAGTGTTAGTGTTTGTAATAGCAGTTAGTCTTGCTGAAGACGGGTCGGAGCAAGTGACGGGTAATACCACTCACAAAACGAATAGGGGGGACAAGGTGGGGGCACCCCCATGTGCTTCCCTCTCTCCTCTATTTGGGTCATTTGTGAGAGGAAATGGTATCCGTCACTCCAAAGTGACGGATACGTGCCGTCACAAATGAGAATTTGTGTTGTAATAGGCATATCTGGAAAAGATGAACAGAAGAAAATGATTGATTGAGTGATGGGTTGTTTAAAGTTTCCTCAGTTTACTGTTTAAAGGATGGCGATAGGGCGTCACCCGGTGGCACAGAATCTCGGCGCCATCATAATTAAAGAAAAGTAAAAATAGAAAAATAAAGTATTAGTTTTCGTTTTGCGCCAAATCTTTAAGGGTAGGTACGTAATTTTATATCTATTGAATTAAAATGAACTCTAACTAAATTAAATTTAATATTCTTCGTATATCATTTTACTCCAAACTTGATTTACTCTAAATTATCGTCATTATTAGTTACGATTTTTCATCATTGTATTGTAAATTTTATCCACCAGGGTTCGTTATTCATCTACAAACCCGGCCACAAAAGAAAAAATACAATATGATCCATTGGTGAAGAAGGTATTGAAATTAATTACGGAATTTTGATATGTAACAAATGGTCTTAATTTAATCTTCCGACCTTACCCGACCATGAATAAAAAAAAAAGCTCCAGTTTCGATCTACGGCCTTACCCATACCCATGATTCCATTCGATGAACTATAATACTCATACACACTACCTTACGACCTTCCCTGATTCATGAAGGCCTGAATTAACCGCATGTTGCATCATTTAATTGGTAAACAAATGCAGTGGAAAGACACAAACAACATTATCTTGTTTGTTGTAACAATCCTCCTCAAAAAGTGGCAAGACTCGAAAAAATCCCTAGTTAGTTACGGGTTTTTAAATTCCTAAACTACCCTTTTCTACTAATTAGTTTGAAATTTAAATTTAAGGAGAAAGAAATGAAAATAACTAGGTAATTTACTATAATATCCCCGGTGACGCTCAATTTAAGTGTCACTCGATGGCGCCATCTAATCTTCCCTGTTTAAATGCCTTTGTAGTTTTAATTAGTCTTTGGGGTTGCTTAAGACTTTAAAGTTTAACCTTCTATAATTAAGTTGGTTACGGTTGTTTTTAATACCAAATCATATGATCTATTCCGTATCAACCTAATTTTCTTTTTTTATAAAAGTCGTCTTAACAAGACCTATAACTAGTTTAGAACTTAAGAGCATCCGTAAAGGTGGGAAAATAGCTCCCCATATGCACCCTCTCTCTTTATATGGGCATCCTCATTATTGCACCAACCTCCCCATTATTTGAGGCTCCACTGTTTTTAGGGAAGATCTCCAAAAAAAAAGGAAGACAATTTGTGTTACTTTTGGGGAGGTTCCCAAATGTTTGTGTGTGAATTGGGGAGCTTCATTATTGCATAAATGTAGTTATGAAATGGGGAGGGTAAATGAAAAAGTTAGTGGAAAATGAGGTGAACGAATAAGAAAAGGAAAGAAAAAATATGGGGAGCCTCGTTGCGGATGCTCTAATGGTTGGTTGGACGAGGAGGTGCGTATATGTTACTTTGGCTTTGAACATTTGTCTGTCTCTATACTAGTTGTACATCAAGTGGATGTTGGTGTGTTACTGTGGCTTTGAACATTTTCTCTTATTTTTATTTTTACCTCATTTTCTCTTATTTTTATTTTTACCTCAAGTTGTAGTATCAAACATCCCTTTCCGGTCACGGGAGATAATTCAAGTGATGTACTATTGTGTGTTTTTATTTATAATTTGCATGATTAATAGGAACAAGCATATGGTAATATGTGAAATAATAAATGCATACTCCTACTCCCTATTTATAAACACAAAATGTTATAAAGGGTATGTTCTTGCTGATAAGAAGCATCTCATCTGCCTGTGCACCTTTTTGCATATCTTACATATTTACCACACTATTATAAGTTATACTAATGAGCTTCGACTTATATATATATTATTATATGAGTACTTGTTAACTTGTACCTACTATCATAAACTTCACACATTTCATATTACCTTGGCTGCCTGTGTTGGCAACCCGACACCAAACATGTTTTATGATATGTACGTCATTTTTATGCCAAAAACATAATTTTTGACACTTGGACACAAGCTTGTTTCGGATGTTGTAGTTGAGACTCTTAGGAGTAGATCTAGCCACGGGCCACGCCCTAAAAGTACTCAGGCGAACTGGCTCGTTTCATGTGTAGGGCTGGGCCCAAGTTGCTCATGCCTAGTCGGGCCAACCCTACCCGATTTGCTTTTTTGTTTTTGTTTTTTACAATGTCAGTGTAACACCCCCATACTCCAAGTGCCTTACCAGGACCACTCAGGTATAAGGACGCTACCATCTCGGTTGCCCGAGGTATGATAATCAAATAGACAAAACAGAAACAACATTTATTATAAGTAGTTTAATGAATAAGTACAATCCTCGAAACCAAACTGAAAGTACAATACATTATCCCAAACTATCTGTTCTCAACTGAAATGTCAATAAATGCTAAACTACAGCGGAAGACTCTATCGTCATGTCGTGGCCATCCCGGCCTATCCCAAAGATATCATCTCTATACTGTTCAATATCTCGCTCACCATCCCCGAATGGATCACCGCAGTTTTACAAAACAACACCGGTCGTGTACTAATCACACAATCAATATAGATAACAACGATAAGACAAACAGACAAACCTGAATCACACACACACATACACCACCAACTCCCATCATCTCAATACCGATCGTCCACTTTGGACGACCGCCCCGCGATGGGGGACCGCACTGCGTTCCCACCTAAGCCCCGCTCATCGTACGAGCGATAACCCTGTCCATTAATGTGCACATCCCCTTTCGTGGCGGGTTCCACGAAGGGCGAAACTAGGGCGTGAAGTCACTCCCGCAAGTGACCCCACTCAGCCGAGAACGCATCTCGAGAACCATAGACAACCAATCACAATCACAATCACAATCACAATCATCACATCAAACAACTAACTACAGCACATCACCAATATCCCATTATGGGACTAATACTGAGTAGGAAATCCTACCTGGAAAGCACAACACGCAGACGGTATCTACAGCTGTCTCAAAACGCCTCTTCTACGAATTCTCCTCCTAACAAATAACACATAAAGGCTACCAATTACTTACTATTCATAAAACCCCCAAATCCTAAATTAGGGTTTGACCAAACCTAGCAAAACATTATATAAATTATATTAAAAGCTTACCCTCGACGCAAGGAATCCAACGACACGAACCACGATACGAACTGACCGTCTGAACTCCGGGAATTATTAAGGATGCGATTAGGAAGATGATCGATCGCTTTCTCTCTTAAACAGGTTTTAGGTTTTGGTAAAAGTGAATTAAAACAACGACGATTAAGTTTAAATACCATAATCGCATAATTAACAAAACCCGCGAAAAACTCCCTCAGAAATGGGACACTCGATCGAGTACCCAAGGTACTCGATCGAGTACCCCCTACTCGATCGAGTGCCCCAGACACTCGATCGAGTGCCCAACAGGTCAGAAACTATTTTATTCTGCAACACACCCTTACTCGACAGAGTAAGGCCTACTCGATAGAGTACCCCCAAGACTATAAATACGGAGTATTACAGTCTTCCCTCCTTAAAAGGAACTTCGTCCCTAGAAGTTCAACCCATACTCTAAAAACAACCATACTAACTCGACCAAGACACAACAACATAACTAAGAACTCAAAAACTCGACCAAACATAAAACATGAACTCTTAACACCCACTCCACCAACTATGTTTAGTTCCTTAACATGACTCACGATATCGCATCCACCACATATATATCTCTCACGACACCAACTTCATACATAACCAACCACCATCCACTAACACTGCTAGCTCCATAATATCATCCACTATCAAATCCAAAATCAAGACACTCCTAGACATCAAACGGAATGTTACATTCTACCACCCTTAAAAGGAACTTCGTCCTCGAAGTTTACTCAGACTCCTAACATCATCCTCCAACTGTCAACATTATATAAAATATTCCCACACTCTGAAGCATCACACTACTACAAGCACGGCCATGGCCTTTTATAAGTATTATCCACAAAACAAATCCCTCCTTTACACTACGCCAACACTCTACTTCCAATTATATTACAACATGCACCACCATGAAACTCTCTTTTATCGCCTCCTACTCCTCTTAAGATAAATGTTACGTCCTCGTAACTCACTAATACTAAATCCTAGACATATCTTTTCATAATCCTCATCACCGTCGCATGTCAAAGATAACCACCTATAATCTAAACACTCGCCATGCACCTACCCAAGGCTCACTTACTTAAACAACTCTCATACTTCACTTCTCTCGTCACACCACCTAACCTATACCACAAAATCCTTAATTTAACCCAAAACTTCACTTGTTCCCTATTACCGCAACATGACACACCTCTCTATATAAACTACATAAAACTCTTACCACCAAAAGCATAACTCACGATCCACACCTGTTACGTACACTCACACTAGATCCTCAAGTTCCTTTCTTTTATTACCGCAAGCCTCATACATAACTTAACACGACACTAATTACTCAACGCCCTACACTCACTGTCTCAACAAAGGATTGTGAACCACCTGCATATATCAAATCATTACTACACATGTTCTACGAATCATTTGCCATTACCATGTCCACTAAAGCCTTATCTAGAACAAGATCAAAATTATCAGTAACAACCTCTCACAACCGTGTCCCATCAAGAATATCACTATACCATGACAACAACGAAAACATATTCAACTCTATTTCATATCATACTCTACCTCATTCTTAACTTAACCTGGTAAAGAAAACATCAATAAGCAAGACAATTGTCTACATGTTCAACCAAAACTCACAAAGAACAACAAAGAAACAAAACAACAATCTATGTATAATCGGTATGCACTTTCGAAAACTCGTATCATAATCATCCCGCCTACTCCACCACAACCGGTGACGGCATCACAACACCGCCACCAACAGCCACACCGTAGTGCGAAAATACCCGCATCACAACACTAAATATCGAGCCCGGATCACCACCCGAGGCACCACAACCACATCGATAGACATCACAACTACATACAATTCCATAAATACTGACTCGGAAATAACCTTTCGGACAAGAAAACTTACTCAAATCCACTTTACTCAATCACAACGCAACATATTATATGAATAAACAGATAAGCATCTCATGAACATCATCTCTACCATTTCACGGAATACACGTGTGTTATTAATACACATAAAATTATAACTAGCCATGTCAAATTAATCAAATTATTACCTTTTTGGATATCATTCAATTAAACTACCGTGTCCAACATATATATTACATAACATTCATAAAACAACTTTATAATTATCACACCATACCACTTCTTGTGAGGTCAGAACCACACACAAACATTTACACATATCATAGACCCGTAATCACAACCAACTAGTCAATCCTGACCACGTAAGTTACCACTCAACAAAGGTTACCTGTTGTCCGAACTTAACTCGCATGCCCCTCATCACATTCTTCCATTCGCATCACCAAGACCTTCGCCATACATAACCATACCGCTAACACTCATTATGAGAAACCACCTCCTAAGACTATGTCTTATACTTCCTGACAACCATACTTTTATCAATTCAGTCTTTACAAAATCGGCCTCTTTAGAATTGCCACTTTTCTAATATACCCTCACCCTTAACCACTAGTCAAAGACCATAACACTACCACTTTGTCCAGGACATCAAACCTCTTCACTCATCTCTAAACATCATGATTTCTTTTCTATCTTTGGTTAACATCCCAAACAACGAACATCGAATCCATGAACAAAATTACCTCAACATTCTTCCCAATATTTTCCTTAATTGAATCATCATCCATTTCTCCACCAAAATCTCATATCATGTAGATATTCTACTAACTTCTTACTTTCCTTAATTTCTCAAAACTCATTATTAAACATGTTGTCCTGAAGCTCCCATATAACCATTAACTAACATCCTCATGATAATATCACACATTTCGATGATTCCTTACCTTTATATCACATAACTCAGGTGAATATTTTCCTCACTTACTTTTATCCTTCTTTTCTCTTTACACTCAATAATACCAATTAATAGTTCAACTCCTTATTCCTTCTAGCTAACTCTTTAGAAATCCATGTACCCCTTCGTTACTCCAAAACTCGAATTCCATTATTTTCTACCGACATCATCCCACTCTTTCTTACCATGGACCTTCTCTTATTATGCTATCACTCACACTTGCCGCTAATCTATCCATAGAATCAACGTTTAATGTTCAAACAATTGCATCTCCCTTTTTACATCTCTAGAAATCATAATTCATTTAATACCGTTAATTACCCAAGGAAATCACACAGTAGTTTCGTCTCTCGATAACACAAATTTCCAAACTCAGTCACTACCTGCAAATCCACGTCGCGACATGTCCCATTAAGTTCGCTATATACCACTATTTCCAAACGACCTTTCATTACATATGTTCTTACTCAACACTATTTCTAGCCATCTCCCTCCATAATTTATTATACATCTCAAGTTGCTACTATCCACATCCTTTCTTTCAATCTTTTCATTCTCACGTTCCTTAAACTTACATCATTCCTTGCCCACATTCACTTACATTTTCATTACTCAACATACAATCATGTCACTCATCTCGTCTCACACAACATGCTCTATGTCTCAATTAAGTCTTAGTAATCCCAACACATATAAATCATGTCCTCCCCACCGAACTCATACTCATCATAGGTGCCACTCTTTGCACCACAAAATTGGGTAACTTACGCGTCAAGACCAACATACATGTAAAACAATGCATAAAGAAGCAAAATAACGCCTTTGAATTAAACATAATATGCAACGAAGTCAAAAGATAAACATATGACCCAAAATAGGGGTCACTAGATCGAGTACAGGCCACTCGATCGAGTAAGGGACTTACTCGATCGAGTAGGTGAAGATCAGAAGCACGTAAAACAAATCACCAGGGCTACTCGATCGAGTAGCTAAGGTACTCGATCGAGTGCCCCTTACTCGATCGAGTACCAAGGATACTCGATCGAGTACCCCAATTCTCAAGATCCCGGGGCCAGTAAAAACAGCCATAACTCACTCATTTCTTGGTCGTTTTGGGTGTGTGACCTATCGTTAGAATCGTAAAAGAACAAGCTATCACCTCCAATTGGAATCACATTAAAATCATTTACGCATCTCAAGTTATAACAGTTTAAAGACAACTTTTGTGTAATCGACGACATAATTATTTGATTTTTACTTCCAAACAACTTAAACAACAACCAAGTTAAACGAAAACAACCCAATACTCATGAAACCAGTAGCCCCAATCACATATTATTATTTTCGAAAACAAAGCAACAACATTCATCATGCACTACCCACATGCTTTTATTCTATAGCCTTTCGTAAGACAAATCATACTCATACATTACAAATCCTATTCCATGTTACTAACATAACAACACTATAAAATAACTTCCATTATATAACCCGCTTAATCCAGGAACCATGTTATCATACCACGATGATTCATCTTTTTCCACTAATTCATCCATCATACCACATATTTACCCACCATATACGTTCAACATATTCACCCAGCACATGTTCAATTCATACTCCTAACCTTCTGTACTTTTACTCAACACGACAACAACAACATGTATACTTACACATCGCTTTATATATATATATATAGACAAAACACTTTTCCGTACGTAATTATAACATGTCAAATTACATGTATCAATAATTATACTTTCATGCTTTACAATCAACCAACATACAATTCACGTCATTATCATCTTTCATCCATCAATTCATACAACATACTACTACATAAATACACACAGCACACAATAAGCACATAACGATCCCGACACATATCCCATGGTGACCGGTTCAAAATTGTAGGGCGAGTTCGCGACTTTAGGACGTCTCCCAAGTCTTTGCATTAGCTCCTACAACCTTTACCCCGGGTTCATTTTAATTGACTCCCTAGATTCATTAGATTCATTGGTTACAGGTTTCAGGATCGTCGCTCTGATACCATTTGTAACACCCCCATACTCCAAGTGCCTTACCAGGACCACTCAGGTATAAGGACGCTACCATCTCGGTTGCCCGAGGTATGATAATCAAATAGACAAAACAGAAACAACATTTATTATAAGTAGTTTAATGAATAAGTACAATCCTCGAAACCAAACTGAAAGTACAATACATTATCCCAAACTATCTGTTCTCAACTGAAATGTCAATAAATGCTAAACTACAGCGGAAGACTCTATCGTCATGTCGTGGCCATCCCAGCTATCCCAGTATCATCTCTATACCTGTTCAATATCTGCTCACCATCCCCGAATGGATCACCGCAGGTTTTACAAAACAACACGGGGTCAGACTAATCACACAATCAATATAGATAACAACGATAAGACAAACAGACAAATTGAACGTCACACACACACATACACCACCAACTCCCATCATCTCAATATCGATCGTCCACCTTTGGACCACCACCGATGGGGACCGCAATCGTTCCCACCTAAGCCCCGCTCATCGTACGAGCGATAACCCCGTCCATTAATGTGCACATCCCCTTTCGTGGCGGGTTCCACGAAGGGCGAAACTAGGGCGTGAAGTCACTCCCGCAAGTGACCCCACTCAGCCGAGAACGCATCTCGAGAACCATAGACAACCAATCACAATCACAATCACAATCACAATCATCACATCAAACAACTAACTACAGCACATCACCAATATCCCATTATGGGACTAATACTGAGTAGGAAATCCTACCTGGAAAGCACAACACGCAGACGGTATCTACAAACTGCCTCAAAACGCCTCTTCTACGAATTCTCCTCCTAACAAATAACACATAAAGGCTACCAATTACTTACTATTCATAAAACCCCCAAATCCTAAATTAGGGTTTGACCAAACCTAGCAAAACATTATATAAATTATATTAAAAGCTTACCCTCGACGCAAGGAATCCAACGACACGAACCACGATACGAACTGACCGTCTGAACTCCGGGAATTATTAAGGATGCGATTAGGAAGATGACTCGATCGCTTTCTCTCTTAAAAGGTTTTAGGTTTTGGTAAAAGTGAATTAAAACAACGACGATTAAGTTTAAATACCCTAATCGCATAATTAACAAAACCCGCGAAAAACTCCCCGTAAACCGGACACTCGATCGAGTACCCAAGGTACTCGATCGAGTACCCCCCTACTCGATCGAGTGCCCCAGACACTCGATCGAGTGCCCAACAGGTCAGAAACTATTTTATTCTGCAACACACCCTTACTCGACAGAGTAAGGCCTACTCGATAGAGTACCCCCAAGACTATAAATACGGAGTATTACAGTCAGTACAAGGACGGGTTAGCACACATTGGTGCGCAAGCCTTGGAAAGTAACTCTAACAGCACGGATTGGACTGACCTGGCCAGGCCGGCCTGTGCTGTTGGCCAGGTCTAGTTGAGTGACTTAGGCCCTGTTCTTTTGGACTTAAAGTCACTTAATTTAAGTTAACTTCAGATCCTATAAGTTCGATTCGATTCGATTCGAGATTCTATAAGTTCGATTCGAGATCATATAAGTTCGATTCGATTCGAGATCCTATAATTTCGATTCGATTCAGATCCTATAAGTTCGATTCGAGATCCTATAAGTTTAGTTCAGTTCAGTTCAGATCCTATAAGTTCAGTTCAGATCCTATACTCACTTAATTTAAGTTCAGTTCAGATCCTATAAGTTCAGTTCAGTTCAGATCCTATAAGTTTAGTTCAGATCCTATAAGTTCAGTTAAGTTCAGATCCTATAAGTTCAGTTAAGTTCAGATCTTATAAGTTCAGTTCAGATCTTATAAGTTCAGTTCAGTTCAGATCTTATAAGTTCAGTTCAATTCAGATCCTATAAGTTTCAGTCCAAAAGAACATGGCCTTAGTTATTGACATAATAAAATTAGAATTGTTGTTAAGAAGTGGTCAGTTGTGTGGCCTCAATATTTGTGACATAACATAAATGTAGAGCTTAAAGCTAAAAGAAGGTTTGTCTTTAAAGAAAAAAGAGGGTGGCATGACTTTCTATTTTGTTGATACAAAACTTATTTGTTGTGTAGGGAAGAATAGGAATGGTAAATAAAGGGGAGGCATAAATCCACGAAAAATATGAATATGTCACTGGCTCTATTAGAATAATAAACAATATTAAAGGCATCCACTTACTCTACTACTTTCGTGGCATTAACCATTAGTGTCGTAGCAATAGGGCTAGCCTAAATAAACTAGAGACTGTAGCACAAAAAAGACTTGTCATAAGATTAAAAGCATGTGTGATAATAATAAATGCATGTAGACTAAACAGTACCAGCTGTTTCTCATGAGATGCCTAATCACTTATTGCATTCTGTTACTTATATAGCTAACTTCACATCCATTCAACATCAACTTACTGCACAAGTACAGGACACGTGTGTGGTTAGGGAGCCTTTCTTAGGTCTAGGACAAATTTACTAGGCCAAATATCAGCAAGTCTTGATTGTGAAAGATATATCCGTCTTAAAAATAAAATTGGTTAAATAATATTTCCTTTGGAACAAATTAACTGTGAATGATCAAATTGTCCATCAAGTTCAATCTTAAAATAGAAATTACAACAATTGACTCAGACACTCTAATATGAAAAAGTACAACAAATGACCGGGATAGAGGGAGTACCTATTTGCATAGATGGGACAAACCTTTTGCTGATGTCAATTAATTTTGTTTTTGTCTTATGTGTGTACGACTCGCCTTAAGATTAAAACAGATATCCACAATAGAGGTTTGTCAACAAAGGTTTGTGTACTTTTTAGAGGTTTGTTGACAAACCTCTCTATTGTAGGGAATGAGGGTTGAAGTTCATAGATGAGAATAATTTCATAGTTGTATACAGGTTTGTGGGATGACATGACAAGTGGTGGTCCTTAAAATGTATCCAACATATGAGATAAAAAAAATGGATGATTTGAAGTGGGTCCTAGAAACATGAGTCTTGAAAAAGTTTGTCTATTGTTATACTCCCTCCATACCACACCAATGGTAACGTTGACTTTTTCACAGTTGTCGAGACACGTTTTGCAACGTGAATATCTTTAGTTACACATTATTAAAAATTTGATATTCTTATAGCATTCATGACAATAAATCAAACAAGATCTCACATGACTATATTTTGTTTTATAGATTAATAATAATATCGAAGATTCTCTACAATCATGAATAGTGTCAATATTCTCAATGTTACCATTAGTGTGGTATGGAGGGAGTATATGAGTTTGTATTGGAAAGCTTTGTTAATTTGGTGATGTGTCATGTGACAAATCTCTTTAAAGGTTCATCTATTGTGGATGTCCTGAATGATAATTTTTGATGGTCGATTATTACTTAAACCCAGGGGCGGAGGTAGCTAAAGGGCTCCCTGGGCTATAGCCCTACATACAATTAAGTGGCAAAAAAATATAGTAGTAGTATTAAGTGCCCTTCCCTAGAAAATACCGATGAATTGTTCATATAGAGTAGAGTTAGTTAACTGACATCCACGCATGCATTATAAACAAGTGGAAATCTTGATATTCCTCATTCCCAAGTTTTATTACACCACTTTATTTAAGCATTAAAATTTTAGGGAGACGGTCTTTTACTAAATTATTGAGACATCACCATTTCGTACGCTTTTTTTGGTAATAATGACCCAAAGAAATCTTTAATTTCGTACTTATTTACATAATAAGCGTAAATATTTATCATTAATCATGATTCGTACCTATTTTATAACCAATATAATACTCCCTCTGTCCCGGTCATTTGTTTACCAATTCTATCTTGGAGTGTCTAATTCAATTGTTTACCTTTCTATTTAGAGAATCCTTTAGAAATTTGATCCTCCCTATTCAATTTGGTCCATTTGTCATCAAATAATTCGTCCTCTCTCTTTCCCTAATCTTTGAAACCAAAGGTAAACAAATGACCGAACTTAGGGAGTACCACTTTTTCTTTAAATTATAAAATAGTCTCCAATAAACTTATTAAGAGGTCGTTTCTCAAGAGACTGACTCGTTAAGAGTTGATAATCCAAGGAAACTAATAACTAAAAATTCTCCGACGTGATTTTTACACGTCAAATTGAGATATAATGGTAATCTCAGTGGAATTTACATTTAAGTATTTATTTTAGCACTGGAAATTATAAGCTTATAAGCTAATCCTATGTTAACGAATTACTCCCTCCGATCTTAAAAATTTCTCCATTTGATAAAAATAGTTTTCACAAATCTTAAAAATTTAGGCAATTCCAAAGAATCAAAAGGTATTTTCTTCTCCGATCAATAGTTATCGTTGTGAAACAACAATTCCATGTTATAAGAGGTGTATCATATATCTATGGTGTACATTCTCTGTTCTAGTCAATAGTTATTTGAAATTCCTCTCATATTTCAAATAATAATAACTCTTGAGCAGAACGAGGGAAATATAAGATAGATATTGAATTCCCGTGCGTAATAAGAACTTTTTTAATATATCATTTAAATTTACACTCCATCAAATGTGAGCTTTAGCCCTATATAATTTTAATTTCTGGCTCTGTCCCTGCTTAAACCAAAAGATATTTTTGACATTTCATACCAGCTTTCCTTTTCTCATTATTTAGAACGGTTGTAAGACGTTAGAAGCTTAAGGCTCTGTTTGGCAAAACGACCTGAAAAGGTAGCTGAAACCTGAAAATGTACCTGGAAACTGAAAAGCTACCTGAAACCTGAAAAGGTAGCTGATAAGGTAACTGAAAATTAGGAGCTGATAAGGTGACTGATTATATAAAAAATCGTTTGGCAAACTAACTGAAAAGGTAACTTATTTTGGTAAAATGACGTAAAAGGATATAATAATTATTTAATATATTATAAATTGAAAGGGTAAAAAAGTAATATTACCAAGAATCAGGTACCTGAAATAGCATTTCATTTCAGGTAGCTTATTTGGGCAAATAAGCTACTTGCCAAACACTTCCAGAAAAATAAACTACCTGAAATTTTTCTCAAAAAAGTTACTTTAGTCAAAACAGGTACCTGAAATGTCTTGCCAAACGGAGCCTAAGATGGGTAGCAAATAAGAACTTGTGTTGATAGTGTTACTCCTTTGTTATTGGTTCCCTTCGACCACCCCCAAGCAAGGTCAATTGGGGGGGTCAATTGGGGAAAGGTCACCTTAATCCACATTTAAGCAGAAGATTAAGGTGACCTAAGGGTTGAAATGGTGAGTGAAGGTCAGTTTGTGACCCTTGTTTGTTCAAATTGACCTGGTTTGGGACCCAATAGGTGTCATCATCTGGTTGGTTGGACATACAAAAAAGGACAATTACAAGAAAATGTCTGCTTTAACCTCTGCCAAACATTCCTTGCTTCATGTCATTTCCGTCAAAATGAGAAAAGGAAATAATGAATTAATAACAAAATTAAATTATGATTATAAACTAAATTAATACAAGAAAAAAATACAAGTATTTTAGAAAGGGCTATATTTTTTAATTGTGTACAAAATAAACTCAATTTTGATGTATTTTGACATACTTTTTTTAATAATCTTACTGAGATCTAATATGTCTAAGTTAAAATTTAAGTACATATAAAATTGATTTCCTTATCAAACATACTCAACTTACCTGTTGTACGATAATGATGGTTCATGATGGAGAAGATCGAAGGGCAAAGAAATTAATTTGGGGAAGATGAAGATTTATTGGGATGATGAACAGTGACGATCCAAAATCTGGCAAAAATCAACCGAAAAATACCCAAAAATCTGGCGAAAATGATCAACCTTCATCAATCTCGCGAAAATAATCCCAAATCGAGAGAAATGAAGGTGTATTTTGTTTTTTGGTTGAAACAAAAGATCTTTATTAGATTTATTTGGCTGAGAATGGAATGAACGATTGATGAAAAAAGGATCGAAATCGATTGAAATAATGAAGGGAGAGAAATTAGGATTTCAGATCTTGATTGAGAAAAAATTTGGGGATTAATTTGGAAAAGGGGAGATTATTTATGTTGGGGAAGAAGACCAAGTTTGATTTTCTAGTCTCTGAGTTAAACCACGTTACAACTTGGGTTCTTTCTTCTATTTTTAGCTTTTTATTTTTTTATTTTTTTTAATTCGATTACGTCTTTCGATTTAAAATACGATTGTTATATTAATTTAATTTTTATCTAATATCCGGATTAAAATTAAAATATTTATTATATAATTATTATTTTGTAATAAAAACATTTATAAAATTATCAAACTAAAATGAAGTTGTATATATTGAATTAGAAGTGAAAAGGTAAGAGAGATATTTTGATGAGGTAGAAAATGATTGAAAATGATGAAAAGTGAAAAATGATTGGATTATTGATCCAGGTCGTGACCTTCTGCTTGGGAGGGTGAAACTGGGTCAAGGTAATAAGGGGTGATTAAGAATAAAAATTCTGATTTGACCCAATTAAGTCGACCTTTTGCTTGAGGATGGTCTTCAATTCCTTACAAATTTCACGGGAATCCTTGAAAATAGAAAAGTTAAGGTAATTTTGTAAAGAATTTATTGGGATAGTTGGAGCATATAGTAATAGGCAGTCTTGAAAAATTACGTTCCAACTAGGGAGTATAGTGTTATAGACTGTTAGAGCCTACTGATATAGGTAACGAATAGTAAACAGTAAAAATGATTCTACTGCTAGAGTTGATGGTGGTTCCCACATAGTTATCAGAAGCTGGATGTATAAAACAACACAATGGGTAGATGCTTTTCACCAGTAGAATGATATAGGAATAATTGTGATCAGGTACCAGTAAATGTGTGGTTGGTTCAATTTATTACTAGGGTTGTCTTTCATAACTGATGGAAGAGTGTTCATGTTGGACCTTTAGTCCTTATTAATTGTTTTGATAATGACAGTAATGATTTGTATGTGGACTTAATATATAAACATATGCGTGTAATTGTGTGCTTAAGTTTTAATTTAGAAAGGAACAATTACAATGACGCAAGCTTGAAGTTTGGACCAAGGAGGTACAACTTCAAATACACTTGATCGATGTATTCAAGCAAGATCAAGATTGGAAATCAACCACGAGACTCAAGATGAGAGACTTGTGAAGAGACGATTCGTTTACTGAATATCTCTCAAGATTAGATAGTATAGGTCGTCATCCCAGTAATGGTTTTACTTTGTTTGATTTAAAGGTTAGTGAAGTTATGACCTAATAGACATAACTTCATTGCTAGACAAAAATGATGCGTTAATTTTTGGAAAATATATTTTTAGTGATTTATAAAATAAGAGAGTATTTATTTTAATTGGAATTAATTAATTAGAATTTAAGTTAAATAAACTATTGGTTTGTAACACGATATTTATATCGTCATGCAACCTAGGGCTTTAACTAAATTCTATCTCGATTTGTTGTGGGCTATAGAAGCAAGAAGTGGACCGAAGGAGCCCTAGAGGCCGGCCAAACCCTAGGTGGCCGAACCCTAGGTGGGCCGAACCCTAGGAGGCCGACACCCTAGGGAGGCCGAAACCCTAGGGAGGCCAAACTCCTCCTTCCTCTTGCTTCTTACTTGTTCATCAAGTTGTTAGGAATTTATCTTTCTAGAATATTCCTATGCCCTAATTCCAGAACATTCCAAACCCTAATTCACTCTACTATAAATACTCTCATTCATTCAACATTAATTATTGACACACACATCTACAAATTTCAAGAGAGAAAAAATATTTTAAGCAAAATCATTTGAGCTTTAATTCTTATTTTCCAAATTTGCTTATACAAAAATTACGCATCAAATTTGTCAATCACTCAAAGAAAAATCGTTATAGAATACTAAATACACAAGGGTATTATACTCACTCGCATAACGTGAGATTAGTATTTATCGTTGTATTTTTCTTATTAACGTAAGAGCAACCTAGAGTATTTAGCGATACTCAATCTGAGTTATAATCATATAGTTGATTATACGAGTGGATTGATAATTTTTGTAATCCGGAGAAAGGTACTAAAAATTATTAATCGAGAATAGTGGACGTAGGTTTCGACTTGTGAAACTGAACCACTTCAAAATCCTGTGTGTCTCTCTTTCTCTCTCTCTTTATTATTGTTATTTCGATTTTGCATTTATTGTTAATAATTTAATTAGTTGATTTTAATCAATAAAATCAAGTAATTAATTTATATCATATATTTCGAAAAAGCGGTCATCGTTTTTAATACTCAATTCACCCCCCCCTCTTTCGTATTCGATCAATAGACTCCACAATTGGTATCAGAGCCTCGTGCTCTTGATAGCCTAACAGCTAGAGTTGATCGTTTTTTTTGTAGTCTATTTATCGTCTTTTCCATTTGCATTTATTTTTTATCAAATGGATTCCAAACACCTAAAGTGTCCTATATTCAATGGGAAGAACTATGGTTTATAGAAAAATATGATGACCCACTTCATTAAGGGAAAGCGGGAGTGTTGGTTGATTATCAAGAATGGTCCAAATAAGATCCTACTTGCAACCAAGAATGGCACTACCGTCGAAAAGAAAGAAGAAGACTATATTGAGGCGGATTATAAAAGGTCGAGAAGAATTCAAAAGCAATAAGCTTATTGCAAAACGGTATGATTGCTACCGAATTCGATCGTTTCTCAACCAGTTCATCTGCAAGGAAATATGGGATGGTCTAGAATTAGCCTATGAGGGAACCACTGTTGTCAAAAAGCAACGTATGGCATTACTAATGCGAAAATGTTTGTTTGCCATGGAGCAAAACGAGTCAGTTGATAGCATGTCCTCTCGCTTTTCTAGCATCATCAATGAGCTAAAGAATTTAGGAAGAACTTTTGACTCCGAGGAAATTGCTAGAAAAATACTCAGAAGTATGTCTCGCAGATGGAGACATAAAGTATCTGTCATAGAAGAATGTAAGGACCTAACTTCATTATCCTATCAGGAGCTACTCGGAACCTTAATGGCTCACGAGATTACTCTGAATCAGGATGAGGAGGAAGTTAGCACAAGCAAAAAGATGGCCTTACAAGCTGAGTCTAGCAAAGTTGATGATTCTTCAGATATTGAAGATGAAACTGCGTTGCTTATTAAACGTCTTAAGAAAAGGTCTTTCTTTCAAAATCAAAATAAGACAAATAACAAATCAAAGCAAACTCCCAAGAAAACTTGTGAGTCAAAAGGGTCTTTCTCCAATCATGGATGCTTCAAGTGTGGTGATAATGATCACATGATCAAAGATTGCCCTACATGGAAGAAAATTAAGGACAAAAATCTACGTGACAAAACAAAGAGAGAATTCAGACAAGTTATGATGGCATATTGTTGGGGAGACTTGGACTCAAGATGGCGAATCCGAAGATGAAGAAGAAAGCGCCAACGTTTGTCTAAGTAGCGTCGATCTTGACCTATTCTCCGAAAGCGACAATGAAAGCAATGTTTCAAATCTTTGAGAAGTGTCTTGTTGGAAATTGATTGATTCGAGAGGATGAAGAGGTAAATTATCTTGAACTTAAAAAGCGTGTTAAGAAACTTTCTAAGGATAATTTAATTAAGTGTTGTGAACATTCCCTTGATCATTGTCATGAACAAAGTCTAGAGTTAAAAGACCTTAAGGAACAGATTTTAGATATTGCTGAGGAGAACCAACTTCTGAAAGCCAACGCCAAAAAGCTCAAATCTAAAGTTATGGCTACTCCAGCTATAACTTCAGACATGACGAATGTTGAGAAGAACGCTCTTGAATCAAAAGTTAAGGCTAGTGATGCCATAACTTCAGAGCTTAAACTCAACATTAAGCATCTTCAAGCTAAAGTTACGGCTAGTGATGCCATAACTTCAGAGCTTAAACTCAATATTAAGCATCTTCAAGCTAAAGTTACAGCTAGTGATGCTATAACTTCTGAGTTAAAGAAAGTCAATGAGATTTTAAAGGATGAGCTTAATGGCAAAGATAGTGTAGTTTCCGAACACAAGAGAGAAATTGTATTTCTCTCTAAGCAATTAGAAGAAACTAGCAAAAGCATGTCTCAACTTAAGGAACAACATGAAAATGAGAAACGTGTCTTGAATGAACGTTTTGATAAATTTCGTGAAGAGTTCGAGAAAGGTAGCTCTTCCAAGGATTCAAATGTAGATCATTCAAAATGTGAAAAAGAAATCGAGTCCTTGAAAGAATTACTTTTACATGCACGAAAAGTTCATGATAAGTGGGAAAGAAGCACAAAGGTCTTAAACTTCCTTACTGAACAATCTGATAATAACATGAAGATGGGACTTGGTCATGAATGCTATAGCCGTAGAGACCATGATAAATGCAAATCTAATCCTTCTGAAAATGATTTTAGAAAAAGAAAATACGTTAATCTTCCAGAATACTTGATTTGCAATTATCGCGTGGCTCTCATCGACATATACAAGTCAATTGTGTCAAACTTGCTTGGGATAAGAAAAAGAATGTTGAAACTGCTAAGACTTGTGATTTCATAGTAGAAGATGATGTCTCTACTATAGATGAACCTAACGACAATGAAGAACGCAATAATGAGTTTAGATGGACTTATGATATGGCTTTTGATTACTCATCTGTCCCTTCAAAATCAAACAAAATGAATGAGAATCGAAAGCATACATTCAAGCCTAAAGTTCATAACTCTAAACCTAAAGCGTCTCATGAAGGTACTAGACCTAAAGCTACTTTCGATAGAACAAAACCTAGAGTACCTCATGTTCCGATTGTTAGACAAAGACCAAGAAAACCCAATGTTAAAGCCAAAAGAATAATAAGACAAGTATGGGTTAGAAAGGATCAAATATATAGAATTACTAACCATAAAGGACCCAACTTAGCTTGGGTACCTAAAAGTTGTATTTGATTCATTTGCAGGTAGAAGTGAAAGAAAATAATCTATGGTATCTCGACAGTGGATGCTCGAGACACATGACAGGAGACAGAAATCTTTTTCTTTCACTAGAGCCCTTCTTTGGTGGCAAGGTTACCTTTGGAGATAACAAGAAGGGTATGATTATTGGAGTAGGAAAAATTGGAATTTCAACCTCTCATTCAATCGATAAAGTATATCTGGTAAGTGGTCTTAAACATAATTTACTTAGTATTTCTCAATTATGTGACAAAGGAAATAGAGTTGTTTTTCATGCCGATGTTTGTCGTATCATAATTGAAGGTACTAGTAATGTTTTACTTGAGGGTTACCGTAGGAGGAATGTGTATATGATTGACTTAAATGCTGTCAATACAAATTCCTTTGCGTGTATGAAAGTAACTTCCGATGAGTCTTGCTTGTGGCACAAGAGGTTTGCACACGTTAGTCCAACTATTTTAAAGAAACTTAAGTCCATGGATTTAGTTGAAGGCTTGCCCTCAATTAATTTCGAGCAAGAGACAATGTGTGACTCATGTGCCCGTTGCAAACATGTTAGATCCTCTTTTAAACCTAAAAGAATAGTTAGCACTAAACGACCACTTGAGATGGTACACATGGATTTATGTGGACCTATGAGAGTTAGAAGCCGTGGTGGATCAAAGTATGTATTTGTTCTAGTCGATGATTACTCAAGGTATGTCTGGCCAATCTTTCTTTCCTCTAAAGATGAAACTTTCGATGAATTTGTGGTATTAATGAAGCTTGCCCAAAATAGATATGATAATAAGCTTATTTCGATTCGGACGGATCACGTCACGGAATTTGATAATCAATTATTTATAGAATATTGTAGGGAAAATGGTGTGGGGCATAACTTCTCCGCACCACGTACCCCACAACAAAATGGTGTCGTGGAACGTATGAATCGAACCCTAGAGGATATGGCTCGTACTATGCTTTTGTGTAGTGGCCTTCCTAGAAGCTTTTGGGCAGAAGCTGTTAGTACCGCATGCTATGTGCTTAATAGAGCTATGATCCGACCTATTTTGAAAAAGACTCCCTATGAACTTTTAAGAGGGAGAAAACCCAATATATCTCATCTCCGTTGCTTCGGGAGCAAATGCTTTGTTCACAATAATGGAAAAGAAAATTTAGGAAAATTTGACCCCCGAAGTGATGAAGCTGTTTTTCTGGGATATTCGGATCATAGTAAAGCTTACAAAGTGTTCAATAAAAGAACCTTGCGCATAGAAGAAAGTGTTCATGTTCGTTTTGACGAAGATAATGTGCTTGATAAAGTTGAACAGGAAGAAGAGGATCCAGATGAGCCCGATTTCTTTCTAGCAAGAAATGAGCCCTTAAATGAAGATGAAGATATTCAAGGTATCAATGATGAACTAGAAAATTCTGCAAACAATCCTAAGAGAAGTGATGAGTCCATAGTTAATGATACTATCGACCCTTCCTTAGATAAAGAAAGAGATCTTGAAGTTATACCTAATGATGTTGTAACTTCCGATCCAAATCATGATATTTCTAATGAAGTTAGTGATGCTTCTGAAGAAAATCCCGAGTCCAACTCAGGGGGAACAAATCATGATTCTTCGTCTGCAGATGATGCTAGTCTATCAAATGATAATGAGCCTAGAGTTCTCAAAAAGTGGAAACATCAAAGCTCCCACCCTTTGGACAAAATCCTAGGGGATCTAGAGCAAGGCATTAAAACTAGAAGGTCCTTGAATAATTTTTGCTCGTTCTTTTCGTTTCTATCAACTATTGAACCTACCAATATTAAAGAAGCTCTTGCTGAACCTGATTGGATAACCGCTATGCAAGATGAGCTTCAACAATTCGAACGCAATAAGGTATGGCACTTAGTGCCACGACCTAGTGATCGAACTGTCATTGGTACAAGATGGGTGTTTAGAAACAAATTGGACGATATAGGACTTATTACAAGAAACAAGGCACGACTAGTTGTCCAAGGCTACAATCAACAGGAAGGAATTGATTATGACGAGACCTTTGCACCTGTAGCGAGACTTGAGGCTATACGTCTCATTATTGCCTTTACTGCTCATAAAGGAATGAAACTTTTCCAAATGGACGTTAAGACAGCATTTCTTAATGGCTATTTGGAGGAAGAAGTCTATGTAGAACAACCTCCCGGATTTTTAGATAGCAAGTTTCAAAACCACGTTTATAAATTAGACAAAGCTTTATATGGTTTGAAACAAGCTCCAAGGGCATGGTATGACAGATTATCCAAGTTTTTGTTATAAAATAATTTTACAAGAGGATCTGTCGATAAAACCTTGTTCCTAAAATCCGAGGGTTCTAATTTACTTGTTGTGCAAATTTATGTAGACGATATTATATTCGGTTCTACAAATGAAAAATTGTGCAAGTATTTTTCTGATCTAATGACTTCTGAGTTTGAAATAAGCATGATGGGAGAACTGAAGTACTTTTTAGGCTTACAAATTCAACAAACAAAGGATGGTATAAAGATACACCAACAGAAATATATCAAGGAACTAATCCGAAAATTCGGTATGGAAAATGCAAAATCATACGATACACCTATGGTACCTGAAAAGAAGATGACTATAGATGAACATGGTAAGTGTGTCGATGAGACTACATATCGAGGTATGATTGGTTCACTTTTATATTTAACTGCAAGTCGTCCTGATATAATGTATAATGTATGTGTCTGTGCGCGATATCAATCGTGTCCTAAAGAATCACATATGATTGCAGTTAAACGTATCTTGAGATATTTAATTGGTACATCTAATTTATACTTATGGTATCCACTTGAGTGTAATTTCGATCTAGTAGGATATTCGGATGCAGATTATGGGATGTTCTTTAGATAGGAAAAGCACTTACGGGTATGCAACGTTTGTTGGACCTTGTATTATCACATGGGGATCAAAGAAGCAAAATTCGGTTGCAATGTCCACTCGGGCCGAGTATGTATCTGCAGGACTGGTATGTTCTTAATTACTTTGGTTAAAGCAACAACTATGTGATTATGGTATAAATGTAGGTCGTATGCCTATTATGTGTGACAATACGAGTGCTATAGTAATTTCTAAAAACCCTGCCCAGCACTCGAGGACCAAACATATAGATATTCGACACCATTTTCTACGGGATCATGTAGAGAAAGGCAACATTTCACTTGAATTTTGTAGTACCGAAAGGCAATGGGCTGATATCTTGACTAAGGCATTAGCTAGAAAACACTTTGAGTTATTGTGACTTGAGATTGGTTTAATTAGCGATAATTAAATCCGTCATAATTATGTCTGGGAACCTGAATGACTGGCTAGGAAGATAAGATTGTACGATTGTGTCCGTATATTTTTGTTGCAAGTTTAATTATGTTAAATAATATTTATTTTACGTGTTAT
This sequence comes from Silene latifolia, assembly GCF_048544455.1. Lineage (NCBI taxonomy): Eukaryota > Viridiplantae > Streptophyta > Magnoliopsida > Caryophyllales > Caryophyllaceae > Silene > Silene latifolia. The sequence continues at coordinate 49,056,892 of NC_133530.1, forward strand.
ATCTTGCTTATGTGTATGGTAATATTTTATATTTTGCATAATCACATTTCCTTACAAAAATTCGACAAAATCTACAATAAATTGCCTAAATATAATAAAGATATTTCTATCTTATTATATTTCTACACAAATCATGCCTAGACTCCATCACAATATTTTCTTTCCAAAATCTTATTTCAAGGAGGATTCTTTTCTTATTATTGTCATACAAGAAAAAGGAAATAGTACCAAAAACAAAAACAAAAAAGGGAAAGCACGAAAAAAAATAAGGAAGTGTGCCGTGAAAAAAAAAAAAAAAAAGAAAGGGCACGAAAAAAAAAAGGAAAGTGCCGAAAAAAAAAAGGAAAGTGCCGAAAAAAAAAAGGGCATTAAAGAAATAAGGAAATTGGTATTATTCTCTATCTTTTAAGGAATCCTATTCTTTCCTAAACTCAAATTCCTTATGCTATATATACCCCTTTAATCTCTCCATAATTCTCATCAATTCTAATCATCTAAACCCTAAATACTTTTTGCTACTATCTTCTATTTTAATAATGACTAATCAACCTACAACCCGTTTTCAATCCAAGAAATATGTTGTTATTAGAAGGAAAGTAACCCAATCACCGCCAAGAACCCGCTCCACCTCACCGGCCGACAACCCTCGTTCCCCACGGACCACCGCCGACATGCCCGACAACGACAAGAAGCGACGGAAATTGGTTAAGGGTAAGGGAAAGTTGGTTTCTGAAATTGAGGTAAGTTCAAAGACTGAAAATTATAAACTTCAAGATGGTTCTTCACGAGTTCTTTACGCACAACATATGGATGATTACACCAACAATGGACTGAATAATCTTAGATTAACTCAAGTAGAACGAAGAGATGTCAATCAAGTTGCTCAATATCGCATTCACGCAGGACGAGTATATTCGATTGATTGGTTAAAGAAATATAAAGCACTTGGGTTTTTCAGAAATTTTCTCAAAGATCAAGAATGGGAAAATATTGTTGCTGTAAGTGGTCCTGTCTTTCCTATTGAGGTATATCAATTTTATGCTTCTGTTCATCTTAAGGAAGGAAATTTGTTTGCTGTGGTTAATGAGACTTCAATAAAAGTCTCACCTGGTGATTTCTGCGACTTGGCTCGAGTTCCTGGAGGAGGAATCGAAATCAATCCAAGCGTAGAATGGGGAGGTATCTTACCTGAAAAAAGATTGATAGTGAAACGGTATTTCAAACAAGATGCAACTTCGTCTGAGACTATCTTAACTGCGAAGTTGTCGCCAAAAATGAGGTTCTTTTTGAACTTTCTTTGGAATACCATTGTTCCTCGAAAGGAAGGTAGAGATAAATTCGGGGCACATGAGATGATTATTATGAAGGCTTGGCTTGAAGGAGAAAAGGTTAGTCTACCCTTGCTTGTGTTTCATAAAATTATACAAGCTAGTGTAACGGCTAAGATGGATGATTTAGCTTCTACTTTGAGTTTGCCTTATGGGAATTGGATATCTCGAATTTTGGAGAAGAAAGGAGTTATTGGGAAGCAGAGTTATGGAGTTATCACTAATGACGAGATGAGCGATCTTTATCTATCTTGTATGAAGCTCGTTATTAATGGCAACGAATTAGGTTTTGAGACAAAAGGAGAAAAAGGAGAAAAAGGAGGAAAAAGCAATGTGAGTTTTGATATGTTGGATTCTAAGATAGATTCAAACTTTACTTCTATTCTTGGAAGGATTAATGAACAAGACAAGAAATTGGAAGAATTGTTTGATCTTCTTAAAAGAGAAAGGAGAGTTGATACTAGTGGACCAAGTGAAGTGAGCTCGGCTCGTATAAACACCGTGTTGTCACGGTTTGATACACGACTCGACAGTGTTTTTAAGGCCGTCGTACGAACTCACTCCGAGTCTACTCAAATGAAGGAAGGTATGGCTAGTTTGGTTAAGTTTGGTGATGAGCTCTTGCAATCTGAGAAGGAGATGAGGTCTGAGATGCAAACTATATATGAAGCAGTTAAAGTTATGACTTTAAGGATTGGTAACTTTGATACTCGATTAACTGCCCAAGCTGCACTCCTAGACCATTGTCATGCGCGACTCACTCCTAGACCATTGTCATGCGCGACTCGAGGACTTGGAATATCGAACCCGTCCTAGGTCCAATCCGCCGAGCCCACGCTACCCTTGACCATCTGATACGAAATTGATGCAAAGATTAGACGAAATAAACAGTCGCCAAGACTGTTCAGTCAGAAGGCAGTTTCCCCAGCTATTTACTCGGTTACTTGGCGCCCAAGGAAGAGGTGTCGAGACTTCTTTCCTAAAAGAAGTCATATCCTAATTGAATTAGTTTTATTATTTCCTAGAAGAATAAGTTATTTATTTACTAGTTGTGTTAGAAGTTCTAATTTCCTAAGTCTAAGTTTATTCGGTTTAGGAAAGTGTCCAAGTTTTCCTATTTCGTTTTAGGTAAGTATTTCCTATATCTTTAAGGAGTGTGTAATAAGGCAATTAGAATTGCCATAGAAGTCTTAATCTACACGAATAGATCTAGGAGATTGGTTTAAGGAAACTTGTTTCCTTAATCGGTTTAGGAGTCTTTTTAGTTAGTATAAATAGGAGTCATTGTATTCTTATTTTAAGCATGATATGATATTAAATTAAGAAAATTGAAGCTGTTGCTTTATTGTGTTTGCAAGTTTTGTAAACCCTAGGTTCGACGAGGTTCGTTCCGAATTTCGTTATTGTTTGACGCGTTTTCGAACATTAACACGAGTTATAATCAATAGGTCTTGATTATAATTCACCATTGGTTGAGCTATAGGTCTAGCTCAAGCAAATATCCTTTTATTTTCTTGTTTCGTTTATATCACAAAAAACACATAAAAATTACTAAGTTCTCGTTCAATCGATAGTTCAATAAACCGTTCAAATCTTATAAATCCGACAATCGATGAGTCTTCAAGATTGTCCGGTTTTTTGTTAATTCCGCAACTCTAACGAATCTTATTCTTTTGAGTAATTTTCGTATCATTTGGCATCGAGAGATGATTTGTTGATCCAAGACGGTGATCATGGATTTTAATGATCCAAATTTTCTTCAAAATCTCCAAGAGGCTTTAAAGAACATCAACTTTACCCCAGGACAACGTATGCAACCACGGAGAGAACCGGTCAAGTACATGGATGAGTTCAAAATCAATGAACTTCCGGAGTTTGTTGGTGGCACGGATCCCGAGGAATATTTTGAATGGGAAAGACAGATGGAGAGGATGTTCGACTTCAAGGACATTGATGATGAGAAGCGTTGCAAATATGCTATCTTGAAGCTACGCAAGAACGCATCTTTATGGTATGAAAGTTTGAAGGCTGCTAGGGCACGTGAAGGGAAGGAAAAACTAGCTTCATGGGAGTCTTTAAAACGTAAGCTACGAAAGAGGTTTGTTCCCAAAACTCATAAGATTGATTTATATCGTAAATTGGCTGAATTAATGCAAGGGAGCTTGAGTATTGCCGATTATATTGCTGAATTTGAAAGAATAACCCTTATGAGTGAAGTAAAGGAGATTGAGGAACAAAAGATGGCTCGTTTCTTTCGAGGGCTAAACCTTAATATTGCTCATGTGGTCGAGATGCATTCTTATTCCTCTTTCGATATGTTATGTGATCTATGTGTGAAAGTCAAGGACAAATCAAGTCGGTGGTGTTGCTTCTAGGTCAAGTCATTGGGAAATACCCAAGGTGATCGAATCCGAAGAAACTAGTTCGAGCACAAGTGCGAAATCTATGGTTACAAAGAACCCTGCGTTCAAACAGTTTCTAAGACTGTTCAGGAGCCTAAAGAGAAGAGCTTGACCAAAGTTCGATGTTTCAAGTGTCAAGGGTTAGGACATTATCAAAGTGAGTGCCCTAATCGACGAAGTATAACGCTATGTGAAGCAATTGCCATTCGAGACAAATTATATGATGAAGAATTGCAAGAAAGAGGGTTGTTTATTATCAATGGCGAAGAACGAGACGATGAAGAAATTGAAGTATATGAAGCTCCAACCTATGATACGTTCTTAGACTTGAGGCATACCCTTCAAACAAGGAAGGAATCTATGGAGGATGAAATTGAACAAGTGTTAAACAATGAGGAAGTACATAATAACATTTATCCTTCCTTATGTGTAAATCATTCCCCAATATTTGATGATTATGAAGACGACGAGACGGTTGATGCTATTGATGGTGAAGTTACAAAGATTGTGAATTTTGATAAGGATGATTATCAACAAGAGGTGCAAAGAAAAATTGTTGAAGGACTGACAATGGAGTTAAGTTCGATTCATAACAATCTAATTCATGACAAACCGATGTTGACGAAGAGCGAAAATAAATCTACATTGGAATCGTACGTAGATGAGTTCTTATATGGTGATAGGGATTATGATCTTACTTACTTTACTTCGGTATTAATGGAGAAATTTAAAGACAAATACAAGTGACGAGAATGAAATTTGTGTTTAATAATCTTGTGCATGGAGGGTGGTGGGGCGGAAAGCACAAGAAAAGAAGATTGGGAGGTCAAAAGCGTGAACATGGATGGCATGAACATGGAGAGCACAAGAAGATGAGGTTGAAGAATCGAAGGCACAAACTAAAAAGGCACGAGAGGAGTTTGGAAGCAAACAAGATAGATGAGCTTGAAGTTTTTATTGAAGATGATGAACTAAAAGATAATTCAAGTTTATTACTATTTCTTATAAATGAATTTGCATCCAGGTTTGTGAAGTTCATATTTGATCCCGGAGGATTAAAGCATCATTAATTGAGGACAATTCCTTTCAAAGGGGGAGGGGATGATACGAAATTGATGCAAAGATTAGACGAAATAAACAGTCGCCAAGACTGTTCAGTCAGAAGGCAGTTTCCCCAGCTATTTACTCGGTTACTTGGCGCCCAAGGAAGAGGTGTCGAGACTTCTTTCCTAAAAGAAGTCATATCCTAATTGAATTAGTTTTATTATTTCCTAGAAGAATAAGTTATTTATTTACTAGTTGTGTTAGAAGTTCTAATTTCCTAAGTCTAAGTTTATTCGGTTTAGGAAAGTGTCCAAGTTTTCCTATTTCGTTTTAGGTAAGTATTTCCTATATCTTTAAGGAGTGTGTAATAAGGCAATTAGAATTGCCATAGAAGTCTTAATCTACACGAATAGATCTAGGAGATTGGTTTAAGGAAACTTGTTTCCTTAATCGGTTTAGGAGTCTTTTTAGTTAGTATAAATAGGAGTCATTGTATTCTTATTTTAAGCATGATATGATATTAAATTAAGAAAATTGAAGCTGTTGCTTTATTGTGTTTGCAAGTTTTGTAAACCCTAGGTTCGACGAGGTTCGTTCCGAATTTCGTTATTGTTTGACGCGTTTTCGAACATTAACACGAGTTATAATCAATAGGTCTTGATTATAATTCACCATTGGTTGAGCTATAGGTCTAGCTCAAGCAAATATCCTTTTATTTTCTTGTTTCGTTTATATCACAAAAAAACACATAAAAATTACTAAGTTCTCGTTTCCAATCGACGATTCAATAAACGTTCAAATCTTATAAATCCGACAATCGACAGTCTTCAAAGACCTTTGTCCAGTTTTGTTAATTCCGCTGCAACTCTAACGAATCTTATTCTTTTGAGTAATTTTCGTATCACCATCTTGCCCTAATCCATTCAACCTAGCCTTATCTCTTTAATTCCTTTGCTCACAATAAAAATCCATTCTTATGGATATTAGCTTTTTCAATTCCGCATTATTCCTTTTGTGATTGAAAGTTTATAATATTATTATGCTAATTAAGAACTAGATTGCGTTTAATATAATATGTTTTTCATGATTAATTCTTGTCTCATAATATATTATTCTGGTCGTTTTATGTTTGTTCTTATCTTTTCAATGATGCCAAGAGGGGGAATTGTTTTTATGATTTGCGACCGTCTCAAAGTTAATTCTCTCATGGCGTTCTATAGTTATAACTTTGAAGAGATCATTAGTTTCTGCGCTCAACTGTTCTATAAATTGGGAAGTATTATGTTGAGGGGGAACTAGACTTAGACACAAATCATAGGAGACTTGTCATCATCAAAAAAGGGGAATTTGTTGGACCTTTAGTCCTTATTAATTGTTTTGATAATGACAGTAATGATTTGTATGTGGACTTAATATATAAACATATGCGTGTAATTGTGTGCTTAAGTTTTAATTTAGAAAGGAACAATTACAATGACGCAAGCTTGAAGTTTGGACCAAGGAGGTACAACTTCAAATACACTTGATCGATGTATTCAAGCAAGATCAAGATTGGAAATCAACCACGAGACTCAAGATGAGAGACTTGTGAAGAGACGATTCGTTTACTGAAGATCTACTGAAGATTAGATAGTATAGGTCGTCATCCGGTAATGGTTTTACTTTGTTTGATTTAAAGGTTAGTGAAGTTATGACCTAATAGACATAACTTCATTGCTAGACAAAAATGATGCGTTAATTTTTGGAAAATATATTTTTAGTGATTTATAAAATAAGAGAGTATTTATTTTAATTGGAATTAATTAATTAGAATTTAAGTTAAATAAACTATTGGTTTGTAACACGATATTTATATCGTCATGCAACCTAGGGCTTTAACTAAATTCTATCTCGATTTGTTGTGGGCTATAGAAGCAAGAAGTGGACCGAAGGAGCCCTAGAGGCCGGCCGAACCCTAGGTGGCCGAACCCTAGGTGGGCCGAACCCTAGGAGGCCGACACCCTAGGGAGGCCGAAACCCTAGGGAGGCCAAACTCCTCCTTCCTCTTGCTTCTTACTTGTTCATCAAGTTGTTAGGAATTTATCTTTCTAGAATATTCCTATGCCCTAATTCCAGAACATTCCAAACCCTAATTCACTCTACTATAAATACTCTCATTCATTCAACATTAATTGTTGACACACACATCTACAAATTTCAAGAGAGAAAAAATATTTTAAGCAAAATCATTTGAGCTTTAATTCTTATTTTCCAAATTTGCTTATACAAAAATTACGCATCAAATTTGTCAATCACTCAAAGAAAAATCGTTATAGGATACTAAATACACAAGGGTATTATACTCACTCGCATAACGTGAGATTAGTATTTATCGTTGTAGTTTTCTTATTAACGTAAGAGCAACCTAGAGTATTTAGCGATACTCAATCTGAGTTATAATCATATAGTTGATTATACGAGTGGATTGATAATTTTTGTAATCTGGAGAAAGGTACTAAAAATTATTAATCAAGAATAGTGGACGTAGGTTTCGACTTGTGAAACTGAACCACTTCAAAATCCTGTGTGTCTCTTTTTCTCTCTCTCTTTATTATTGTTATTTCGATTTTGCATTTATTGTTAATAATTTAATTAGTTGATTTTAATCAATAAAATCAAGTAATTAATTTATATCATATATTTCGAAAAAGCGGTCATCGTTTTTAATACTCAATTCACCCCCCCCCCTCTTTCGTATTCGATCAATAGACTCCACAGTTCACCTGTTTGAGACGAACCGGTAAACGAAGAGACTGGATCTTCGGGAAATCTGGATCCGAATACTAGACCGGACAGTCCTGTATGGTTTACGATTTCAGACTACCTTTTTTAACCAAAACTTGCTTTCAAGGCCGGTTCAGAGGCTAATTAGATTCTATATTTCTATTCTCAAACAATCTAAAGGTGATAATGTTAAGCAAGGAAGGATAAAATGAGAGCAAAATCTCTCTATATATAAGAGAGTTTTTTTGAGTGATCTGAGAGCGTTCATATCATCAAAAATTAATTTTGAAAAGTATCATAAATAATAATTTTTGATGTAAAAAATAAAGTGGAAAATCTTTTAATTATTATAATATATATATTTCCTAAATTATATTCAAGTGATATTTCCAATTTTTATATCAAACTTTTACATTTCACTTGGCAAAAAAGTATCATTAAAAAAGTTACTAAAATAATATAATTAGCTTCGTGGTAAAAAATGTTATCATTAGAGTACATATTTCATATTATTTGCACATATTAAAACTTCTTAGTATGTAAAATTGTGTAATTTTTAGTATGTTTTGTCCCACATTGGAAAATAACGTAGGTGTGGTGAATATATACTACATATAAATAATATGTTATAAAAGATATGTACTTTTTAGTATGTTATATGTCCCACATTGAAAAATAATGTAGGTGTGGTGAATATATGTCCCACATTGAAAAATAATGTAGGTGTGGTGAATATATTATGTATAAATAATAGGTGTGGTGAATATACATTTTCTATATTATATTAAAGTGATGTTTATAATTTTGATATAAAAACTTTATATTTCATTTGACAAAAAAGTATCGTATGAAAATTATATAATTAGATTATGAGAAAAAAATGCTATCATTAGAGTGTAGATTGTATTGTATTCTCTCATTATTAAATTGGGTTGATGTCAAAGTAGGTGCGAAAAAAAATGGTGTACTTAGTATGTTATTTGTCCTACATTGAAAAGTAATGTAAGTGTGATAAATATACTATGTATAAATGTTAGAATTGTCCCACATCGGAAGATTACCATAAGGCAGGGTGATCTTATGATTATAAATAGAAGTCATAACCCAAAATCTTTTGATTCTCTTAAGTATTGTCAGAGAGAGCTTCTAAAAGAGTTTGTATTACTGTCTCTACAATAATGATTTCTAACCTAAGTTAATCTTTGGAAAATCTTTTAGTTATTATAATATATACTCTGTATTTCTTATTTTATATTCAAGTGATGTTTCTAATTTTTATATAAAAACTTTTACATTTCATTTGGCAAAATAATGTCGGTAAAAAAATTATAAAAATAATAATATTAGATTCATGGTAAGAAATGATATCATTAGTTAGAGTATATATAGATTTCATATAATGTGCGCATATTAAAGATGGTGTATTTCATAGTATGTTCTATGTCTCACATTGAAAAATAATATAGGTGTGACAAATATACTACATATAAAAAATAGAATTTTCCCATATCGAAATATAGCATAAGGTGGGTGATTCTATGATTATAAATAGGAGGCATCCTTGGAACTTAGGTATCATCCCAAATATATTGAATCTCTCAAAGTATACTTATTATATAAGAGACTTTAAACATAATCTTGAATTAAATGTTAAATTTTTAAAATTGTAACATTTTTTTTAGGTGGGAAAAAGAGCAATAAAATGGTCAATATTATAACGGAAATTTTTCATGGTACCCTCAAATTTTGGTAGATTACACATAATATCCCTAATTTGTAATTGAGCATGCCATGTTATTTGTGTTTTGTTATTTAGGTATTAAATGTTAGTTTATTAAATAAAATATGGATTTAGGAATTAGATGATGAAGTGTTTGTGTAATAGATAACAAAAGAAAAAGGCGTCACAAATCATAAGAGTAATGGCGTTATGACGGAATTTGTCAAATGGTATTCTGGGAAAGAAAAAGGTGAACATAGGGGTACCATTTGTAGAAACTTAAAATTAGGGGCACCATGTGTAATCTATCAAAGTTCAAGGTTACCATGAGAAATTTTCAATATTATAATGATATAGTTCATTAAATTTTCATTTAAAAGAGAGAGATATCCGTACCAATAAAACAATAAAGGGGGTATTATTTTTTAATTGTTATTTTATTGCCACGCCATCAAACTTAATGTCCATTTAACAGCTTTTATATTAGGGGGTACCATGGGCAAAAAAATGGAACCTCAAAGGTACCATAGGCAGATTCTTAAAAGTAGAGGTAACATGGAAAATCTGACAAAATTAAGGGTTACCACGGGAAACTTCCGTATCTCAATTATGATAAAAAAAATTGAAGAAAAACAACGTACAAATATTAATGGAGAGTACTTGATCATATTATTAAATTTAAATATAACTATTAGATATAATGAGTAGCAATTGTCCGTATTCGGTATTCGGGACCTGGTTGGATGTCGAACTAAGTGCAAAAAAGATGGTGTAATTGTGAGTATGTTATTTGTCCCACATTGAAAAATAATCCAGGTTTGATGAATATATACTACGTATAAATAGTAGAATTGTCTCAGATCAGAAAAATAATCCAAGTTTGGTGAATATATTACTTATAAATAGTAGAATTGTCTCACATCGAAGTATAAGGTGGGGTGATTATATGATTATAAATAAGAGTTAACCACGTATATGTTAATCTTTTATTTTTTTTTGAAAGAGATATTTTAATAATATGTAAACAAATCATTAGACATAAAATGTAAACATTAAACCCTTATAACTTTTTTTTTTCATTATAAATAAGTTAATTACCCCATTGCAACGCACGGGCATTCAAATTTCAAACTAGTAGGTACTATACTAGTTTTCAACCCGTGAAATGCACGGGTCACCAATCTGGATATATAAGAACAAATCAACTCACATATCAATGTTGATAAAATATTTTCAATTTTAGGTCATCTGTAATAGACTATTACCCCTATATACAAACCCAATCTCATATTAAATGTTTATTTAACCCAATCTCATGACTGTTTTTTTAGCTTGATTAAAATAATGTGATCATGAAAAAAGGGGTAATGAATGGGCGAAAAAGGGGTAATGAATGGGCCTGTATCATTTCGTTGAATGCTTCATGCTTCATGCTTCTTTTTTCTTGTCCAAAGTTGCCATTTCAGGTAAGTGTGAATTAAACTATTTTTGGTCTTGGAAGTTGGACCGCACTAGGCTAGTAGGCTTGAACAGAAAAACAAATTAATGGAGAACAGGAGGGGAAAGTGTAGGAAAAATCCCTGTCAGTCTAGTTATTGATATTGTTGACATGATAGTGGGTTGTTGACAATGGGTCCCTCCATTTTTGGAGTGAAGTAAGTTTGTCAACAAAGTTTGCACTAACTTACGGAAAGCAATATGAAATGAAGAAATGTATGTGTGTATGCATTGGTTGTTGTGAGCAAAGTAAAATATGGTGGCTCACGTATGAGGTTCATTTGCCTATAAAAGGAGATGGACAAAGCTCATAATATGCATCCCTCAAAATCCTCCTTGTGAGTTATAAGTGTAATAATAAGAGTAGTCTTTAAGTCTCTTGTGTATATTACTCTTATTGTAATCTCTGAGTGTGATCAATAAAATCCTAGTGCAACCGCAGTGAGGACGTAGCCAATTTGGTGAACCTCGTTATATTTGTGTCCCTGTTATTCTTGTCTTTATTATTGTGTGTGTGGTCAAATATATTACCCTACTAAAATCCCCTACAGATATCTTTCAATGTGTGGTCTCATGGAGCCAAACATTAGTTGTAGGTGTAGCTGTCAAAATCTTGCCCGACCTGGCGACCTTGGTCCGTTTTGAAACGAGCAGTATTTTCCTTCAAAATTTAAACTCATACTCGTATTTAATTGTCCCGACTCGTTTGACAGGAATAGTTCTAAGGCCGCCTTGGCAATGGGTTTGAGCAGTATCACTTGCTCTATTCAAGCTAAATCTATGACATGTTTGAGCCATAAATTCAGCCGAGTTTGCCTCAATACATGTAGATAGTTATTGATTTTGTTTTCTATTTATATTTCAAATCAATTTTCTGGCTTTAAGATACTGGCAGCCTAACTAATTCACAGTAACTTAGAACTAGAGTGGAAATATCATGTTTTACTTGATATTCATTGTCGTCATAATTGCGTAGAAATTAATGGAGATGTTTTTTAAACAATGCGTCAATTTTCATGGAAATCTTTCATTTGTTATTTTACGTTTTACGTTTGACAGTACTTGGATGAGAACAAGTCGTTGATTCTGAAGATTGTGGAAAGCCAGAATTCCGGCAAGCTTAACGAATGTGCAGAGTAAGCTTCCCTGTTTAAATGGCAACTTGCTCAAATGTCTTTATATCTTTCATTTGCAGAGTTTCAAATTTGTTGCTTGTTGTAATAGGATTGAGTTGCGACGTGTCTTCGACTCTTGTGTCTTAATAACATCAAGTATCAACACAATTACTTGTGTGCTTCAAAGATGGCAGGCTAACGGTTAAGGGAATGTAAATACACTGCCGTGTGCTAGAATGTACTCCCTACTATACTTGAAAAATAGCGTCTTGTCATTTTCACAAACCTGTTAGAACATCCCAGTATAAGAATCCCATATTCGTTTTGTACGTAATTTTGATTTATTCTTTCCTATTTAACGCGAAATAAGCGTGTTAATCAAATTTCTTCCAATCACTCAGGAATCAAGCAAGGCTACAGAGGAATCTCATGTATCTTGCTGCTATTGCTGATGCTCAGCCCCAACAAGCTAGTGTGCATTCACAGGTACCAGTGGAGGCAGGGGCGGATTTACAGGGGGTGATGGGGGTGAACCCTCACCCCCATTAATTTTGGAAAAAAAAAATTAAAATAGTTAGAAAAAGAATTACCGATTGTATTTTAGTGATGAAGATGAGCAGATGATAGAGGAGAAACAAGGATTTTATTTTAGTGATTGTTTTCTGGGTTTGGATGTGGCATATTTCTGGGTTGAAGAATGAAGATAGGGATGAAAAGGTTGAAGACGGATGAATAAGTGATGAAATCAACTTTGTTTTACTGTAATTGTTTAGTGTGGGCCACTAATTTTTTATGAATTTTTTTACAATATTGTTTATTGTTTAGTGGTGGGACCATGGGGATGTGGCTTGTGCTTAGACCCATTTTTTTCACAAAATCTCATTTGTGACGGCACGTATTCGTCACTTTGGAGTAACGGATACTATTTTCTCTCATAAATGATCCAAATAGAGGAGAGAGGGAAGCACATGGGGTGCCCCCACCTTGTCCCCTTATTCGTTTTGTGAGTGGCATTATCGTCACTTGCTCCGACCCGTCTTCAGCAAGACTTCCTGCATTTTTTTTAACTCGCTTGTTTTTACTTATTAACTAGAATTGGTACTCGGCTTTGTACGGGCTTATTATTTTACAAAAAATATTTTTAATTAAATAAAACTATTTAAAGTTGCATAACTTATAAATTTATCATTAATATATTTTTCTATGACATATCTTAAAATTACGATGAAATAAATTATGAGATAAATTCACTACTCTCGCTATTAATATTTTGCTTAAATCAACTGATTAACTAATCTTATCTTTATTAATTCAGAAGACAATGTTGAATGCAGAATGCGCCACGTCATTTGTAATTTTTTTTTTTTTGGAAATTCAGGTTATGGTGGGACCCGTTGGTGTGCAAAGAATTAATTTCTTCAAATCGTCCGCCAATACAAACATGCGACAATTTCCCTCTTAGCAAAAATACTACTCCTATGAAATAATTTTACATTTGGAATAAATGAAATTAATTTAGACCAACTAGATAATTACAATAGAAATGCAAAAAAAAAAAAAAATACCGGCCCAAATACATACCCGTGCAATTTAATCACTGATTTAGACCAATAAGATAATTACAATAAAAATGCAAAAAAATAAAAAAAAAATACATCCAAAAACATTAATACCGGCCCAAATATATACCTGTGCAATTTTGCACGTGTTTAAAACTAGTTTTTTATTATAATAACCGAGATTTTCATCATACTATTAATAAAGTTGTTTTTACCCATTTTAATAAAAATATAGCCAAAAACCCTTGTAAAACTAAAATCGACCGCGACGAGCGATTTTGGTCCGCGACAAGCGGTTCGAGAGCGATTACGTGACACCACGATCACGGCCGATACCGAGATTTAAAACCCTGACACCCGTCACCCCCATTCCATAAATCCTAGATTCGCCACTGAGTGGAGGTAGCTAAAGGGCTCCCTGGGCTATAACCCTACATACAATTAAGTGGCAAAAAAAATATAGTAGTAGTATTAAGTGCCCTTCCCTAGAAAATACCGATGAATTGTTCATATAGAGTAGAGTTAGTTAACTGACATCCACGCATGCATTATAAACAAGTGGAAATCTTGGTATTCCTCATTCCCAAGTTTTATTACACCACTTTATTTAAGCATTAAAATTTTAGGTAGACGGTCTTTTACTAAATTATTGAGACATCACCATTTCGTACGCTTTTTTTTGGTAATAATGACCCAAAGAAATACTTTAATTTCGTACTTATTTACATAATAAGCGTAAGTATTTATCATTAATCATGATTCATACCTATTTTATAACCAATATAATACTCCCTCTGTCCCGGTCATTTGTTTACCAATTCTATCTTGGGGTGTCTAATTCAATTGTTTACCTTTCTATTTAGAGAATGCTTTAGAAATTTTATCCTCCCCACTCAATTTGGTCCATTTGTCATCAAATAATTCGTCCTCTCTCTTTCCCTAATCTTTGAAACCAAAGGTAAACAAATGACCGAACGTAGGAAGTACCACTTTTTCTTTAAATTATAAAATAGTCTCCAATAAACTTATTAAGAGGTCGTTTCTCAAGAGACTTACTCGTTAAGAGTTGATAATCCAAGGAAACTAAAAACTAAAAATGCTCCGACGTGATTTTTACACGTCAAATTGAGATATAATGGTAATCTCAGTGGAATTTACATTTAAGTATTTATTTTAGCACAGGAAATTATAAGCTTATAAGCTAATCCTATGTTAACAAATTACTCCTTCCGATCTTAAAAATTTCTCCATTTGATAAAAATAGTTTTCACAAATCTTAAAAAATTAGGCGATTCCAAAGAATCAAAAGGTATTTTCTGCTCCGATCAATAGTTATCGTTGTGAAACAACAATTCCATGTTATAAGAGGTGTATCATATATCTATGGTGTACATTCTCTGTTCTAGTCAATAGTTATTTGAAATTCCTCTCATATTTCAAATAATAATAACTCTTGAGCAGAACGAGGGGAATATAAGATAGATATTGAAATCCCGTGCGTAATAAGAACTCTTTTTAATATATCATTTAAATTTACACTCCATCAAACGTGAGCTTTAGCCCTACATAATTTTAATTTCTGGCTCCGTCCCTGGGTACCACACATGCTCTTCTTCATTTTCATAGACTCATCATCACATGACTTGAAAAATATATTTAATCTCTATGGCAATTAAATATTCCTCCTTTGATCTTACTACTAAACAACCAACTGTTAATAATGTCAAACAAAGACCTGTTGAGTTGAGGATATACACTCAAGTTATCGAAACTGTTAGCACTAGCTCAACAGCTCCTCAACCGCGGTTATTGAAATGCTCTACTAGGTCTTAAGAACTGCGTCCAAAGCATAAGGTCTCCAAAGTTCCTTAATCTAGTAGTCTTACTTTAAAACAAACGGTGAACAACTACATTCGTGTCATATTTTCGATGAGATGCATTGACAGCCCTGCAATTTCTTATAACAGTTCGTGTTATCTGGCCCCTAGTTAATGGGGGTTAAATCTTTGTATTGTGGTCATTGTAACTGCAGTACCCACAAAACAGCATGATGCAGTCTGGGGCACATTACATACAGCAGCAGCAGCAGCAGCAGCAACAAGCTCAACAGATGTCCCCACAAGCTCTAATGGCGGCCCGATCTTCAATGCTTTACAGCCAGCAGGCTTACTAAGCTCTTCATCAGGGCCAAGGCCCAATGGGTATGAGCTCTGGGCTCAGCCTGCTGCAGGGAGAGCCTCATAGCAGCATGCTGGGAGGAGGATATACCGACTTTGGGCGCTCTGTCACTGGGAGCGAAGCGCGTGGCGGGAGTTCTGGAGATGGTGATGGTCTTTACTTAAAGTCTGGTGAAGATGGAAACTAAGTATTGCTGTTGTCAAAATAATACTCCGTAGTAGTTAGTTGTGGGTTTTAGTCTTAATTAGGAGAAATGTAGTCCAGGAAGTACTTTGCAGGGAACAAGGATTGAATTTTCTGCTGTAGAACAATTTGTGAGTTTTGACTCAAAAAACCTCTTGTTTCTTTTATGTTGCGAGTCTAGAAGCAGTTTGTTTAATCATCATGTAAATCGTAGTTTTCATGGTTATTTAATATTTAGCATCTTCACTTATGGTGTAGGGATTTTTGGTATGAGCCACACAATAATAAAGATAATAAGAATCGGAAAAATAATAATATAAGAAATGTATTCCCTTCGGAATTTTCCATTAGTCAGACTCCCAATATATACAAGAGTTTAGCAACTAATAGAAGAAACGTATCCTAGAAATATGGTAACAATATGCTAAATATATGCACCTAATAATATTTACTAGAAATACAAAGCGGAATATGCTTCTTCGGTCTTCCTAGGGTTCTATGGGAGTGGTGTCCTAGTCCATCTATGCTTCTTCCTTCTTGCTCAAGGTATCTTTCTACATCGTGTGTGTGGGTCTGATTCCGTCCTTTTCTTTCTGTTTGTGTGTAGTTCCGTCGACTGTGGTGTTTTTCTTGACGGGTAGTAGTTTTAGGGTTTCTTTTTGTTGCTTGTTTTCCAAGTTAGGGTTTGTGTGTTTGGTTTCCTCCGTGTTTTCTTCTGCCTGAACTATGGAGTATGGGAGTAGTAGCAAAGGTAAAGAGGTGATGGGGGAGGCTACCAGGGGAGAGCGTGACACTTTTGTCTGGGATGTCGGTGAGGATGGTGGACATGGTACACGGACAGAGGGAGTTCTTGTGGGTAAGATTTGGTCTATAAAGATGATTAACAGTAAAGCTGCTATTGATACAAATGTTAAGACTATGGAATCCAAAGGGGAAGGTGATGGGAAATATTTTAGATGCAAAGGAAAAGATCTTCATCTTTCGCTTCGAGGATGATCGGGATAAGACTAAGGTGCTTGAGGGGCAGCCATGGCACTTTGACAAGTTTACCTGGTGTTTCAATGAGCCGGATGGAGAAGGTAAGTTAACTGATACTCCTCTATTCCGGCTTCCTATTTGGGCTCGGGTGTATGACCTTCCGCTTAAAGGGCGCACGAATGAGGATAATTTGCGTAAATTGGGCGCGCAGCTGGGTACGTATGTTATGAAGGATGATAATTCATGTCCTGAGATGGAGAGAGCAGTGCGTATCCGTATCTTGCACAATGTTCGAAAGCCGCTTCGATCTTGTACTGAAATTCGCCTGCCAAATGGGAATGTAACAACCTTCGATGTCAAGTATGAGCGACTACCCCTATTTTGTTATGGCTGTGGGGTTCTGGGTCATGGGGTGAAAGATTGCGAGGATGGGCCCTATGATGAGGATGCCCTCAAGTATGGCGATTTTTTGAGGGCTTCGCCTCTAAGGGGTAATAGAGCTGGTGTGGCTGAGGGACGTAAAGTTAGTAGGGATCTTCGGCCTGAGTTTGAGGAGGAGTTCAGAAAGAATGAGATGGAGATGGTTGAGAAGCTTCAAAAAATTGCAATATCAGGGAGGTGTAAGGTTCAGGCGAAGGGAGTTCAGGTGGAATTGAGGAGTGTTTTAGAGGAGGATTGTCAGGTGGTGTCGGGCCATGGTGTGGTGGCTGGTGGTGGGTCTTTGCATTGGGGAGATGTGATGGGTGGGGATGGACAGCATGCTCCTACAAGGAATGTGACTGTTGGAAGTGCGGCTACTATGGTGTTTGGGTCGGATGATGCTTTGAGGGATACCGTGGGAGAGATGGTGCAGGGAGAGTGTGAGCTTTCTGGGCATGTAGGGGAAGGGGGTGTGAATGTTCAGAAGTGGCAACGCAGGGCCAGGCTGTTGAGTGCGGAGGGGTCGGGGGTAGACATGGAGGATGGGGGAGTGTTTTTGAATGAAAATCAGAAGAGGTTACGGGTGGATGATGAATTGGAGGGTGGAATATTACCGAAAAAAGCTACTTTACACAGGGATGTGTCTATATCTGAGGCGGAGGCTGACTCGAGTCAGCCCCGCCGGGCCCAATGAATCTCTTAAGCCTCAACTGCAGAGGGCTGGGCAATCCCGTCGGTTGGAGGTCTCCGGAATCTTATCCGGAGGGAGGCCCCAGCTTTAGTTTTCCTTTGTGAAACGAAGCTGAGTAGTGTAGAGTTTGCTTTAGTTATGGCGAGTTTTGACGAGTATAGTAGTGTGTCTGTTGATAGTATGGGTCGCTCTGGAGGGCTTGCTTTTATGTGGAAGAAAGATATTCATGTCACCTTTCGGTCTGCTTCTGTTCATTTTATGGATTTTGATGTACGCATCGATGGTCAGGATTGGAGGTGTACGGGTTTTTATGGGTGGCCTGCGGTACAGGATCGTCACCTGTCCTGGTCGCTGTTACGGTCACTCGCAGCTGAGTCGCAGGGGCCGTGGCTTTGCATGGGTGACTTTAATGAAGTTCTTTTTGCTAATGAAATGAAAGGGGGTACGAGGGCACAGTGGCAAATGAATAATTTTAGGGATGCGGTGGATGTGTGTGAGCTGAGTGATTTAGATGTGGAGGGGTATGCGTTTACTTTTGACAATGGGCAGGCTGGGGAGAACAATAGGCAATGTCGGATTGATCGAGCAATGAAAAACGAAGGATGGAGGGAACTTTTTCCTTATGCAAAGGTAGTTCATTTAGGGCGGGAGTGGTCTGATCATTCTCCTATTAAAGTAATGCTGGATGGCAGAGAGGGTATGGATGGGCGTTCTAAGCGGAATTTCCGTTTTGAACAGATATGGGTTGGCGAAGAAGGGTGTGAAGATACAATAAGGCGAGCTTGGGAGGAGAGTGACTGGGATGTTGTCGATACGATTTCTAGGTGTGCTAGGGAGCTGCAGAAGTGGAAAGGAGTGAGTATTGGTAAGATTATGAGGGATATTAATAGAAAAAGGAAGCGGCTTGAGTGGCTAAATGTAAATGAGAGATCAGTAACTAATGTACGGGAAAGGAAAGTTGTTATGAGGGAGTTGAATGATTTACTTAAGCAGGAAGAAATTTTTTGGCGTCAACGTTCTCGGGCATTATGGTTAAGAGAGGGAGACCGGAACACTAAATACTTTCATAGGAAGGCTGGGCAACGCAAAAAAAAAGAACCGGATAAGCCGTGTGGTTGATGAGGAGGGACGGGTAATCACCGGGGAGAGGGGTATACAGGCGGCAGCAGTGAAGAATTTTGGATCTCTGTTTACGTCCTCCAGGCCGGCGGGGTTCAGTGAGTTATTGGCGGGTGTGCGCGAAAGGGTTACGGGGGCGATGAATGCAGTGTTTGAGGACGTGTATAGGGAAGAGGAAGTATTCGATGCGCTGCAACAAATGCATCCGTTGAAAGCTCCTGGGCCTGATGGGATGAATGCGCTCTTTTATCAGACATATTGGCATATTGTAGGTCCATCTGTTACTCGGTTGGTGTTGCGGATTCTAAATGGAGGTGAGTTCCCTGCTGTTATTAATAAAACTCATATTGTCCTGATTCCAAAAAAGAAGGCGCCGGATAAATTTGGTGACTATCGACCGATAAGTTTGTGCAATGTTTTATATAAGCTAGTGGTGAAGGTTCTCGCTAACCGGCTTAAGATATTTTTGGGCGACTTAGTCTCCGAGAATCAGAGTGCTTTTACCCCCGGTCGGCTAATTTCTGATAATATTCTGGTTGCGTTTGAGATGTTTCATTATATGAAGAATGCCCGAAGTGGTGGGGGGCATATGGCTCTAAAGCTTGATATGGCCAAGGCGTATGACAGGGTTGAGTGGGTATTTCTGGAGAGGGTTTTACAGGCTATGAGGTTTGCAGGGCAGTGGATTTTTAATGTCATGCGATGTGTGAGGTCGGTGTCTTATGAGGTGTTAATTAATGGGGCTCCGTCTGAGTCTTTTGTTTCTGCGCGAGGTCTGCGACAGGGTGATCCTTTGTCTCCGTATTTGTTTATTCTCTGCGCAGAGGTGCTTTCTAGTATGATTAGGAGGAAAGTGGAGGAGGGGGCCTTGAATGGGATTCGGGTGGCACCTGGGCCACCAGTGATTTCTCACTTGTTTTTTTGCAGATGATAGTATTATTTTTGTTAAGGCTAATGAGAACCAGGCGAGAGTTGTCATGGATGTTTTGAGTAAGTATGAAAGGGCGTCAGGACAGCTTGTAAGTAAGGAGAAAACGACGGTATCTTTTAGTAAGGGCACGGTGGAGTGGCGAAGGGAGAAGGTGGCGAGAGTTCTAGGTGTGAAGGTTGTTGCGGAGCAGGATAGGTATCTGGGTTTACCGACGGTTATTGGGCAATCGAAGCATGCTCTCACCAAAATTGTTCGTGATAAACTTAATAATAAAATGCAAGGTTGGCGTGGTAAGTTATTTAGCAGAGCAGGTAGGGAAACTTTGATAAAGGCAATTGCCCAATCTATTCCTACCTATGCGATTAGTGTTTTTAAGTTACCAGTTAATTTTTGCAATGAGCTTCGGTCTATTGTATCGAGATTTTGGTGGGGTTCAGCTGGGGGTGCGCGTAAGATATCTTGGTTGTCCTGGGATTATATGTGTCGAGCTAAGGTGAGAGGGGGCATGGGTTTCCGTGATTTTGAAAATTTCAATTTGGCGCTGTTAGCGAAGCAGGCTTGGCGGTTAATTTGTGATGATGGTAGCTTGATGGTGCGGGTTTTGAAGGGTAAGTACTTTCCGAATGGCACGTTTATGGATGCACCATTAGGGAACAATCCGAGCTATACTTGGAGGAGTATTTGTGAGGCTAAGTGTGTTATGGGATTGGGCTTAAGGAAAAGAGTGGGCAATGGAGTTGATACGCGGGTTTGGTTGGATCCGTGGATACCCAATACTTCTTCTAGGTGTGTTGTCTCGCCACGAGGGGATAGTGCTCTTGAGATGAGAGTAGCAGAGCTCATGGTGGTGGGTGAGCCACGGTGGGATAGGGAGAAGGTGGAGGCGGTTTTTCTGCCTTTTGAGGTGGAAAGAATTATGAGTATCCGTCTGAGTGAGCATTCTAGGGAGGATAGTTGGTGTTGGGATAAGGCGAAGGATGGGGAGTACTTGGTGAAGGAGGGGTATCGGTTGTTAGCGGCGAGATGAGAGGGGAGGGGAGCGATCGGATAGTTCGATGGGAGGTTGGTTGTGGAAGGCGTTGTGGGCTGCCCCGGTTTTACCGCGTATTAAAGCTTTTATGTGGCAGCTGTGTAACAATGCGTTGCCGGTCAAGGCTAATATAGCAGCACGTTTGAGAGGGGTGGATGGCTCGTGTCCTCGGTGTCATTTTGAAGCTGAGACTTGTGTCCATGTCTTGAGGGATTGTGGGTGGAATGATGATGTATGGGATGGTGTCGGTTTAGATGTGCAAGGAATGGTTGGTGGCGGGAATGTTAGGGAGTGGGTGGAGCTGTTAATTCGTGATATGGGGGAGAAGGAGAGGGTGATGTTTATGACTACTTGTTGGGTAATATGGGAGCAGCGGAATAAGATGGTTTTTGATGAACGTGGGTGGAGTAGTGAGGCTATTGTCCGGAGAGTAATGGATATTAGCTGGGAGATGCAGTGCTGTCAAGAGGATAAAGCGGGGGCAGCAAGGGAGAGGGGGGTGTGTGGTTGGTCTTTGGGCGGATGGGTGAGGCCGGGTGCAGGTGTATGGAAGATTAATGTCGATGCGGGCGTGAAGGAAGGTCTGGGTGTGGGAATGGGGGCGGTATGCCTAGATGAGCAAGGGGGAGTGGCGTGGGTGGTAGCTGTTCAGGAGGAGGGTGGTCGGGATGTGGCAATGGCGGAAGCAGAAGCTGTGTATCTTGGTCTCAAAGAAGCAAGACGGCTGGGGTTGCGGAATGTTATTATTGAAAGTGACTGTCTTAATGTGGTCACTGACTTGCAGAAGAATAAAAAGGGCCGGAGTGATATTTGCTTGGTATACGACGATATCTTTAGAATTAGTTTGTTTTTTGAGTCTGTTGTTTTTAATTATGCTAGTAGATTGTCTAATAGATTGGCACACGAAGTGGCTCACGCTATTCCGTGGTCCATAGGTAGGCGTTTTTGGACAGATGATTTACTTCTGTTTTTTGTTAACATTGCGGTCCTGGATTTAAGTAATATATGATAACCCGTAAGGGTTTCTTTCAAAAAAAAAAAAAAAGAAATACAAAGAGGAATATACACTAGGATATTCTAATACGCTCCCTCAGTCGAAGCGGGAGGCGGACGGATGCTGAGACTGTACCGGAATCATCAAAGAGAATCTTAGGCAGCCCCTTCGTAAAAATGTGGGCGTATTGATACCTCGAGGGGACAAGAAGCTTTTTTCAAAGCACGTAGTAGTCTCCAATTCTTTTAAAACACTCACATTAAATAAAGGGACTTGCTAAATCCCGCGCACCAATTTACTCAATCCCGCGCAATTTACCCTTCATATTCCATAAATGCCCTTCGTCTTAAAAGAGAATTAAAAAGAGCTCTCTCCCTCCTCTCCCAAAACCTAACCGATTTTTTGATAGTTCGACAAAAATGAATTGTAATTCGCGCATATCACATATGTTTTTTTTTATATTATCAACAACTTTTTTTAATAGTCTTTTAATCGATTAAACAAATTCTCGCATATCAAATGTAAAAAATTGCTTCAACACTGAATAACATAAGAAATGCAATTCAATTAGTGTTACTGATGAGTGATCAGAGACATCATATTTGCCATCTGACAATTCAATTTAATCGATTAAACAAATGAGTATGTATCCACCACCAACTAATGACAGAAACCGCAACATCCCACAAAAGACTTTACCATCTGTAATTTTTGATGAATCAAGCAAGATGAAAGTGCGGATCGGAGGGTGACAGCGTCGATATGGCAATTGAGTACGGCGAGGTTGTGGCGGCATCGACGGTAGAGGAGGGATGGTTGGCGGCGCGATGTCGATTGGTAGTGGAAGGGTGGTCGGCGGCGCGACGTCGATTGGTAGTGGAGGTTGTGGCAGCGTCGATTGGTAGACGGGATTCATAAATTGGGGGTTTTCATTTTTTGGGGTTTTCCTGTTTCTCTCTCTTGTTTCTCTCTTTGTGGGGTGAGAAATGAGAGGGGTATAATCGGAATAAAATGAAAAAATGCGCGGGATTGAGTAATTTGATGCGCGGGATTTAGCAATTACGTAAATAAATACTAACTAACATTAAATAAATATTAACTATAATTAATAGATAATGTTAAAATTTGTATATTATATCTCTTTGAATAAAAATATTTTATGTGATATATGTAAAATATATCTCTTCTATAACTATGAGCTCTTAACAAGTTACCACATGGGACTCTACCATAATATGCACATATAAATAGCACCAAAACATCGATTATAGAATTACATTGGATCTTTGCGTTCTCATCTTATAGCTTCTTAATCTTTTTATTGTGTTTGCTTATTGCATTCTATTGTATTATACGTCATTTTATATAATTTGCGAGTTTATCAGGCATACTAATATGTAGTTTGATTTGTCGTTTTAGGTACAATTAGATTCACTGGAAGAGTGGAAGATGGTGAATGGTACAATTAGATTCACTGGAAGAGTATATAAAAGAAGCTTTTTTCAAAGCACGTAGCAGTCTCCAATTCTTTTAAAACACTCACATTAAATAAATACTAACTAACGTTAAATTAATATTAACTATAATTAATAGATAATGTTAAAATTTGTATATTATATCTCTTTGAATAAAAATATTTTATGTGGTATACGTAAAATATATCTCTTCTATAACTATGAGCTCTTAACAAGTTACCACATGGGACTCTACCATAATATGCACATATAAATAGCACCAAAACATCGATTATAGAATTACATTGGATCTTTGCGTTCTCATCTTATAGCTTCTTAATCTTTTTATTGTGTTTGCTTATTGCATTCTATTGTTTATACGTCATTTTATATAATTTGCGAGTTTATCAGGCATACTAATATGCAGTTTGATTTGTCGTTTCAGGTACAATTAGATTCACTGGAAGAGTGGAAGATGGTGAATGGTACAATTAGATTCACTGGAAGAGTGGAAGATGGTGAATGAACTCATGGGGCAAATATTCAAATAGTTCAGAGATCAGTGGACTTCCGACATATACACTCCTATCCAATCCTTACCCTCATACATATAAAAAGCTTCATATATTACGTACCAACTACAAACAATGAAAGTCAAACTCTGATTACCTACATCTTATTTTTTTCTTAGTTTTGTTTTATTTCCTATTCCGTGATGTTGGATGAAAATTACTTTATTTTCTAGGATATTAGTATTTGGTAGTATTTTGGTGATTATGTTATGTTTGATTAATGAAGGCTGATTTGTTTTAAGGGGGGTACACGACCAAAGAGAAAGCAAGAGGACATGATCAGCATAGAGGACACTCCTATTCACATCTAAGCTCAAAGTATCCGAATTGAAGAGCCTATTTCCTTATTTGTTTGTTAAGCACCTTTGTTGATTTTTTTTCTTGCGCAAAGATGACGAAGGAGATTATTAGTTATCACCACATGAATCGGAATGAGAATTTGTGTACCAAGGAGAAACCACCAAGGGCAATTTCCTTTGAATTACGCTGGATTTTAGATTTAGTTCGGGTACCGACTTTCGAAAACCACAATTTTGCAAATCGAAAAGGTGCTTAGCATATAATATGATTGTACAGTTTATGAATTACAACAGTATTTCATAATTTGTGACATTCGTTTATAACGTATTGATAATTGATATTTGTATAAATTTAGGTGTAGAACAAGTTTTGTATAGTACATGTACATCAACTTAATCCATAGAACAAATCATATCTTGATTTTAGTTTCACTTTAGTTTATTCCCTTTTGTTTTGCAATTTATATGAATGATAATGTGAGTTTAGTTTTATAAACTTTTTGAAAAAAAATTACAAACAGGTTCACTAAAGTATTCTATTTTTGTGTGTTCAATTTATAACTATAAGAATTTAAGATTATATTCTAAGAAATTACGAAAGGTCATTTGTAAGATCGATCATTTTTACTATGAAACCAATTAATACATATAGAACATCACTTATATTCTTAAAATTCTTAAAATTCTGTATAACTTATGGGTAATTACTTTCGCCTTTGACCTTTGGACACGTCGGAACCAATTGTTTTTTACAAGAATACTTAACTCATTACTGTTTTAAATTATTAAAGTTGTATTGTATATTCCTAACGTAATAAAGGGTCCATTTTTTAATAGCATCGTAAATAAACTTTAAATAGGTAAATTATTATAAATAAATAATGATAAAGATAAAGAAAGCTCTCATACAGATATACAGTTTCTTTATTGGCATAACTGAAATTATAGTCTTCCAACGCAAGTCATATACAAAAGTAACAAACAACACCAATTTAAAAATCGTACGACATGAGAAACTCCATTGCAAAGCCACTTAGAATTGAAATATTTGAGAAAAGTTTTTTTTTTTGGCAGCTTATATTTTTGAGAAAAGTAGACCATTGCAAAGCCAATTAAAATTGAAATATTTGAGAAAAGTTGACCAAGATAAGACGATGGATTAAACAATCAAATAAATCTAATCAGATACTAATAAATGCCATAAAGATACTACTCCGTACGATTTTGTGCCGTTTTTTATGAGATTAATTTGAGCTTATATAAATTTCTTATTTAACAACTTACTGATATTAAAAATATTAAGAATTGGCATCACATATCGAGTAAAATATTAGCGTAAAATTAAATAGCTATTTCTTTAATATAGGAAGATAATTACTTTGCATCTACATGTCTACAAATTAGGAGAAGCTGAGCTACTGAATATAAAGTTTGATTTATACTATTTTATAAGTACTGTATATAGCTTGCTTTTTATTTTTTATTTTTTTAGACAAAGGTACTGTATATAGCTTGCTACTTCAGATTACTGTGCCAAATTCTACCCGGTGTTTTGCTGATGGTTTAGATTACTTAGGGTAAGATTATTGGTAGTCTTGAGACAAGACTTTGGTGAGTCTTAAGACAAGGCTCACTCAAGACTACCAATAATCTATCATACTTTTAATAAAGTCTTGACAAAGTCTTAAGTAGAGTCTTGGAAATCCAAGACTCAACTTAAGACTCTACATGAGTCTTGACCCTACTATTAAAAGAAGACATCCAATGAAAGAATGACAAGTGTTATATTATTTTTGTTCTTTTTTTCTTAAACTCCACATTTTCTCAAGTAAAGTGAAAAAGTAGAGTCTGAGTTGAGTCTGACTGATAATGTATAAAGTCTGAGGTAAGTCTGAGTTGAGTCTGAACAATAAATAAATAATAAAAGTTAGTGGAAAACTGATGTGGCAGAGTCTTTAAAACTTTGGTGAGTCTGACTGATAATCTCACCCTTAGTTGTATACAATGGAATTTCGTTTAACATTGAGTCGGCTAAAAGTATATACTACTACTCCATTATACATCTGATGTAATACCATCAATTGTATAATTTATGAGGATTATAATAAAGTTTTTGAGTTTTGTTTTAAAAATTATGAATCTTACTATAAAGTTTCTGAGTTTTTATTCACTTAAACACTAAACTCAAAAATTACAATAAAACTAAAAAACATTACATATAAGCTTCATTAAATTTTAGTTTTTGACGGAAAAAAATAAAAAATCTAACTTATTAACTTTAATAAGCTCAGAAAAAAATACATATATAAGCTTCATTAAATTTTAGTTTTGACGGAAAAAAAATAAAAATCTAACTTATTAACTTTAATAAGCTCAGAAAAAATATCATATGCTCAAAAACAAATAACGTTTGAGGTAATAAGCTCAGAAAAAATACATATATGCTCAAAAACAAATAAATCTGATATGTTTCATATTTTTTTATGTAGGATTTCTTAAGCATGTTAATGTTTTTGATTTGACATATAAGAGTAAGTCTTATTCAGTCCAAGGTCAGGATAGATCGTCGCCCTCTTCGAGGACTTAAAGTTGTTCTTACGTATGG
This sequence comes from Silene latifolia, assembly GCF_048544455.1. Lineage (NCBI taxonomy): Eukaryota > Viridiplantae > Streptophyta > Magnoliopsida > Caryophyllales > Caryophyllaceae > Silene > Silene latifolia. The sequence goes on from NC_133530.1 coordinate 49,083,774, forward strand.
TTTATCAATAGGGCTATATTTGAACTCAATGAGAATCGAACCCCACACTTCAAAATCAGAAGATGCACTCTTTAACATTAGCTCACGCCATTTTTACATGTCCAACGTAACATAAAAATTATGTAAAATACAATTTTCATTGAAAGAACCATCAACATCTTACCATGATAAATACACAAAAGCCACTGTTATGATTAGAACGAACCCGTGAACCATGGTACAAGTTCGTTAAAAGTTCGTCAATCTACGACACGAGACTTACTTTTTACATAATTAACACGAGGTGTTTCTATGAATAACTAAAACCCACAAATTTCTAACTTCTCACACATTAAGATAATATGAAAATTATTGCAAAATTATTGATATCCTACGGTTTTGTGTATGCTTGGGAATATGACTTCTCACATTAACGAAAATAAACTTAAAATTAGAGTTTAAATCATGATAAAATTGCCACACGGAAGTATTTCACACTAAAAAGTATTGTATTTGAGATAACTCCCAACCATAATTCGGACTACATGCTTGATTTCACCAAATATTACTTATCACTAGGTAAGGCATAATGACCATAATATCTAATGGTAATAGGACTCTTTAGATTAATCTCTTTTACCGGTCTTGATATTTTATTCTCATTAATTTTTATCTATTACTCCATATATGTTTTAAAATTAAGTTCACTCGAGAAAATGTTCCTTTGTCTCCTAAATAAATCAATGAGTTACTCTACCAGTCTACCTCTACTGTAAATTGGTTTTGGGATTTTTTTTTTCTTTTTTTTTTTTGCTTCAGAAGCGGCTTTCTCTCTTCCTTGTGGGTATGACTCCGACCACGCGTTAATTAACATGGTGTCATATGTAATGGTTAAAAAGCCTCAAGTGACTAAGCATAATCTTAGAATGCTATTTATCACATAAATCACAAAAGAGATTAAAAATTTAATTAAATTCAATATAGTTTGGGCTGAAAATATTAAATGCAAGAATAAAGGGCTCCCATGATTCGAACATTAGACCTAACAGTCATCGAGTTCCAATGTCGGATGAATATTATCTTAACAAAAAATTTAAGTTATCATGAGTTACTTTACGATAATAAATATATTTTTCAAGTGGAAGAATAAACAATTTTCATAAACTCACTTTAAAGGAAAAGACAATTAAATAATCCGTGCAACGCACGGGCACAAAATCTAGTATGCTAAATATATGCACCTAATAATATTTACTAGAAATACAAAGAGGAATATACACTAGGATATTCTAATACGCTCCCTCAGTCGAAGCGGGAGGCGGACGGATGCTGAGACTGGACCGGAAATCATCAAAGAGAACCTTAGGCAGCCCCTTCGTAAAAATGTGGGCGTATTGATACCTCGAGGGGACATGTCGAACTTGAACTTGACCAACGGCGACCTTTTCGCGAACGAAATGTATGTTGGTTTAGTGCGTTGGTGATTAACTGGATTTCCGGATAAGTAAATGGCAGACACATTATCGCAATATACAACAGTGGCCTTTTTGATAGGACAATGAAGCTCAAGTAGTAAATTCCAAATCCAACATGACTCGGCTACAGCATTGGCCACTCCTTTATACTCGACCTCGGCACTTGATTTTGAAATGGTAGCTTGCCGTTTAGAGGACCACGAGATTAGGTTGTCGCCAAGGTAGACACAGTAACCAAAAGTGGATCGTCGGGTGTCGGGACATCCACCCCAATCGGCATCACTATAGGCACTCAGAGAGTCATGTGAAGAGATACTCAAGTGAAGTCCATAGTGAGTAGTACCTTGTAAATAACGGATGATGCGCTTGAGAGCCCCGAAATGAGCTTCTCTCGGATCATGCATGTATAAACAAATCTGCTGAAATGCATAGGAGATGTCGGGATGGGTGAATGTTAAGTATTGTAAAGCACCCGCCAAACTTCGAAACAGAGAAGGGTCCGAAATTGGCTTTCCCGAATTTGCTCCTAGCTTAGGATTGGTGTCCACGGGAGTGCGGGCAGGCTTGCAAGAGGTCATATTCGCACGAGCGATTATATCAGTAGCGTATTTCTGTTGGTGCAAAAATAACCCGGACTTATGTCTAATAGCCGAAATACCAAGGAAATAATTCAGTGGCCCGAGGTCAGTCATGGCGAATTCTTATCCGAGGAGTGCAAGAATCTCATCACGTAGCTTGACCGTGGAGGTGGTAAGGATAATATCGTCCACGTAAAGCAAGACATAGGCCATATTATCACCGTGGTGGTATACAAAGAGAGAATTGTCCGATTTACTATGAGCAAAGCCGAGAGTAGAAACATAAGAGGCAAACCTTTGGTACCATGCGCGCGATGCTTGTTTGAGTCCGTAGAGAGAATTCTTTAGGAGACAAACATGGTCCGGGTGATTACGGTCTCGAAACCCGGGTGGCTGATGTATATAGACTGTCTCATCTAAACGTCTATAAAGGAAAGTATTTTTGACGTCAAGTTGATGTATAGGCCACTTCTTAGAGACCGCTATACTAAGCACAGTACGAATTGTTGTCGGCTTTACCACCGGACTAAAAGTTTCATCGCAGTCGACTCCCACCTGTTGAGACCTGCCATTAACAACAAGTCGAGCTTTGTATCACTCCAAATCATCGTTAGCTTTGAATTTATGCTTAAACAACCATAAACAACGCGTTATATTGACATTAGATGGTCGAGGCACAAGAACCCATGTCTCATTCTTAAGTAGTGCGTCAAATTCATCTTTCATGGCCTGATTCCAATGACGGTCCTTAAGGGCGTCTATGGGGTTCTTGGGTATAGACGATGGTGCGGTGGTAGTGCATAAATCAAAGATAGGTTTTGGTTTGAAGATGCCATGTTGAGCTCGAGTGGTCATTTGTGGGGAAGGCCGAGGAGGGGAGGTAGAGGGAGAAGATGCCGGGGTTGATTGCGTTGTATTTGGTGGGGTAAGTGACGTAGGGGTGGCTGGTACACCAGGGGTGTTATGAGGAGAAGAGCCTGGATTGTCTTAATTGTGGGCTTGGGCTGATGTTTGGAGGTGTTGGTGAGAAACGTAAGGGTTTGGGTCAGGGTCAAGAAACCGATATGATGAGGCTGGTGTCGGGTTTGCCATTGCAAAAGGAAAAATAGTCTCATCAAAAGTTACATGACGGGCAATTATGATCTTACGGGTAACCGAATCCAAACACTTGTATCCACGATGGTTAGATGGATAGCCGATAAAGACACAAGGTGTAGCACGGGGGGCCAATTTGTGAATTGTAGTGGGTGGGGGGAATATGGGGGTAACAAAGACATCCAAAAGTCCGGAGATGATCATAGGACGGGACTCGTTTGTATAGACTAGAAGTGGGCGAGTCGTAGTGGTTGGCTTTGCTAGGTAGGACATTGTGGATATAAGTAGCCATGGCAAGGGCATGGTGCCACAAATTAGGGGGCATATGAGCGTGAATGAGGAGGGTGCGAATGGTGTTATTTATGGTTCGGATTTTGCGTTCCGCTTTACCATTTTGAGGGGAGGTATGGGGACATGAAAACCGAAATAAAAGGCCACGCGACCCGAAGAATTTGTGAAGGGGGGAATTATCAAATTCACGACCGTTGTCGCACTGTAACGTTTTTATGGGTAGATTAAATTGGGTTTTAATCATTTCATAAAAGGTGGTGAAGACTTGTGCAACTTGGGATATATTTGTGAGAGGGAAGGTCCACAAAAAATTTGTGTAATCGTCGAGAAATAAAATATAGTAGCGGTGATTTAATGTACTCACAACAGGGGACGTCCATAAATCTGTATGCATAATATCAAAAGGCAATAGAGTACTTGATAACGAATCACGAAAAGGAAGTTTAATGTGCTTCCCTAATTGACAAGAATGACAAACAACAAATTTATTAAAAGGACGACACGCAATGTTTTTATGAGCACACATAGAATTAAAAATTGCGGGGCCGGGATGACCTAGACGGCCGTGCCAAGTCGATGCGGCAACGGCAGTGAGAGCGTGGGCTTGGGCAGATTGTGGAGAAGGTGACGAGGTGTGAAGAGGGTAGAGGTCCCCCGTGCTATTACTTCTCATAATCGACGTCCCCGTCTTGAGATCCTTCACAGTAAAACCGAATGGGTCAAATTCAACGGATACATAATTATCAGATGTAAATTTCCCTACGGAAACTAAATTCTTAATGATATTGGGAACATGTAGCACATTCTTTAAAGTGAGGGATTGATTGGGAGGGGGAAGAGACACAGCACCACGACCGATAATAGGAATCAAGTGACCATTTCCGACTACTATGTGACGATTACTACTTAATTTAGAATAAGAAGAGAGATTACCATTATTAGATTATGTCATGTGCGACGACGCACCTGTGTCCATATAATAGTTGTCATCTGGCTGCTGAAGCGATAAAGATTGCATAACCGCAGCAATATCCGTGGGAACGAACGCTCCCTGAGGTGCACCTACGGTCACTGGTTGCGCAATAAATGCCTGAGTAGGGCGCGGTCCAAGGATGCCTGGAGCACGAAACGCAGCTGGAGGCGTCCAACCAGTTGTAGGGTACTGGCAGGGAGGGATAGTCCATCCTTGCTGCTGCTGCTGCGGGGCTTGCCAAGGAGATAGGGGAACCCAAGTCCAAGTCCCTGGTTGCTGCTGTCCAACACGACCACCGTTGTTACCACCCAAATTCGAATTATTTGACTAGCTGCCACCACCACTATTCTTTCCACGATTGTTTTTGCGATTATTACGGCCACCCTTCCCCTTATTCGAATTAGACGACCCATCCTTGGATTTGTTGGAGTTGGATCGTGAATCCGAATCAGAGGAGGCGGAGTTTGCTTGCGACACATAGAGAGCCGTGGCAAATGTACCTGAGACATTGGCGCGGCGTTTTTTTTCGAGTGATAGCATGGAACGAGCCTTGTAGAACGATGGGAGAGGATCACTTTGTTGAATGATAGAAGCGATCCCATCATACCCATCAGAGACCTTAGTAACCAATTGGAGGACAAGACGGGTTTTGGAGACCGGAGCACCAACATTAGCGAGTTGGTCAGCGATCATCTTGAGAGCCTGACAATAGGACGATACATCGGGGTAGTTATCCATATGGATACTAGAAAACTGTTGCTCCAGTAACACGGCACGAGAGTGTTGATTATCGACAAAAATGTCCTTGAGGCGATCCCACGTGGCTTGGGACGTGGCACTGTAACACCCCGGTTTATGAAGGAGCCTTTGGCAAGACATTCCCTAATAAACCGAACTGTTACCATCTCGGTTTCCCGAGGTAGTGAATAACAAATTAAACTCCAAGGCAATATTTAACATTTTAACTTAACTATTACAAATTCTCCTTCTAAATTAAATTACAAGAACTGACGTAAATAAAGGTGAAGTCTTCTAGATGATGAACTAGCCACTAGGTCATCTCGATCCCGATGTCTCACGCCCATCCGGCTCCGTCCTATCTCATAAACCCTGTCAAGTCTGCTCCCCATAAAACGCGGTTCATCACGGTGTTCACGAATACACAGGTCAACCACGAGGTTGAGTAGGGAAAACAATAAACAATAAATATGATATGCATGATACTCCGTCACCTCCATCTCCATCTCAACTCATCACACACAACCCCAAGACGCCCACCATACCGATCCCCGGTAGACTATATATATCGACCGTAGTCGATCGCCCGCCGCTTGCGGAGGAGGACACGGGCAAGTCTGCAGAACCAGCCTGGGCCTTATCACAACATCACATCATATCTCATCATCGTCACCACCACACCATCCTCCAACTCCAATGCATATGCAATGCTCAACAGTAATCAATGCAACATGATATGTATATCAATGAATGAAATCATGCCAGCTATCAAAATAACGAAATAACATAATCAACACGAACAGTTCAGTCAGCCACACTCCAGTGTATGAATCATAACATAAATTACAACCACGCACAAATCATCGATCACGGCTCGGTCACATGTAACACAACAACTCAACACAATTTAACAACACCGGTAAGTCAAGTGTATTTCCCTACCTCAGATCTGTTAGGTCAAATAGTCGGGTGCTCGGTGATAATCCACAATAATTCACCCCTACGAAAGATAATGAAATGATAACCAATTACTTAACTAATCCCGTTCCCAAAATAGAAATTACTAAAAATAGAAACTTTCCCGATATAGAAACTTTTCTCTTTTAACAAACCCGACTCAAAATCCATTTCTAATTATATTAACTAATTCGGAAATTACATTAATTAATTATTTAGAAGACTCGGGAATTAACTAATTAATTTAAAATACGACCCGATACGAAATATAACGATTAAATCAATAAAAACCGTTTAAAAACCAAAACAGCCCGCACCCCTTCACACGCGCACACACACCACCACAAGCCACCTCACCACCGCGACAACCACCTGACCCAACACCCACTCTGACCTCACCACCCACGACCACCACCAGCCTGGTCGACTGCCGCCGGCGAGTCGAACCAGGGCTGGCAATCTGGCCGGTTCACTGCCGTGCCTCCCCAAACAGCCATGTCCTCTCCTTTACCACCACCGCACTCTACACCCATAACCCTGTCAACCACCACAGCCCCACTCGCCGTCAACCCACGAACCAAGACATGGTGAAACCACCGTTTCGACCTCCCCCTAGTCCACGGTGGAGCCACCCCAACCCAGCCTCTCTAACTCGCCTGAAACCCGCATTTTAAACCCGTTTGTTACCCCTTATCGCCGTCGCCTCTCTCTGTCACTACCACCACTTACAACCACCCCAACAACCACCACGACACTCATCTCACACCACACTACCCGTATACTCCATCCACAACCACCAGGAACAACTTCCTTAGTCACGAAACAACATTAAACCCCCGACGAAAACAAAAAAGAGAAAAGGGGGTTTGTTCTTACCTTTCTGCCGCCACTACCGCCACCTAGGGCCGCCTAAGAACACCGCCAAACACTCCTAGCTGCTCCTTGCTATGTCGTCAACAACCATGGCTACCCCCTCTCTCTCTTTATGCGTGAATGGTTGAGATCTCAGTTGAGGAAAGGAGGGAGGCGTGAGGGAAGAGGGAGGCGGAAATAAGGGAGGGATTAGGGTAGTGATTAGGTTAATCTTAGGTTAAAATTAGGTTATATGGTAAATGGGTAAATGGGTTATAACATTTGGTAAATGGGTAATTGGGTTATGACATCTTGACCCAAAAATGCCACCTAAAACTATAAACCCGACTCGTCTTACAATATGAATCAATTAATCACTTTTACGATACTACTAAATAATAATATCTCGCTCAAATAAAATACGGGGTATTACAGTCTTCCCCCCTTAAAATGAACTTCGTCCCGAAGTTCGCTCATCTACCAAACCTCCAAGTACCACCGTGGTTACCAAAACAGATTTCCTAGTACCAGATCTCATGAACTTAAGCGGTTGAAACGGTATGTTACATTCTACCCTCCTAAAAGAAAGTTACGTCCCGGAACTTACTTCATGCAAATCTATTACCACTCATGAACTCGTGCAACTATCGGAGCGCCATAACAGCAGCAGTTTAATTACACAACATAGAGAGCTCATTTGTATGGGTACCACGCAACGAAACATCGGTTGAAACATCAGCTTGAACAAACTACGATCTACAACTTGATCAGCACCACAAACTATACACAAGTGGAACATAAACCTTAAGATTTTACAATCCTACCCAACTAAAAACATGGTTACGTCCTCGTAACCTCTTCTCAATTTTCATATTCCAATGTAACAAAACACATCAACAACATGTAATCGAAAAGAACACATGACCAAAAGATTGTGATAACATTAAAGTTGAAAACAAGGTTTTATTATGAGATTAACTGATTGTCAACAAGTATCACTTATTACTTAGTTCATGCTTGACTTAAAACACAACATCGGACTAAAAGAACAACAAGAAGGAACCAAAGGTTTACACGGTTTCACAACAGACCGATCATGGTGTTACTAGCCCTAACCTAACGGTCCTTAGGTCGCGCTTCCTCTGTTTCTGGTGACTTCTATGTCATTCCCTTTCTGGTTCACCTCTTCCCCGAAGTCTGGCATGGGTGGTTCAGTCGTACTTTCGGCATTAGGTACATTAGCGTAAAATTCGTGTCTCAGGTCGCCTGCTATGAAGTCAAAGGTATGCTCGGGCGGGTATTTGGCCCCGCCGCAGTAATTGGGGTCACGGAATAGCCTCATGCAATGGGTGGTCAACTCCCTCATATAAAATCGTTTCTTTGTCCTTTAGTGTGCAGTCGGGAATAGAATCGATAAGGGTATACGCTCTTAAGCGAGTATTAGTTAAATACTCAGGGTGCCCATTATGGCCATACATGTCCATGGCAGAGCAAAGTCTCTCACAATGCTCATTAAAGTCAGCATCAAGTGACATGTAACAGTCTTGCGGGTGTACATTGTAGGGATCCATCCTACAAAATGGAAGGTTAACAAATTTAGACACAAGGGTGTTAAGACAAGGGACTCATCCTCGAGGTTTAAGTGTGCGAAAGATATATAACAAGTTTTCAGGGTAACTGTTGTAATACCAGGGTTTTGGTCAACTCAAGATCATCACAATTCGCATTATCTACCAGAGAACAATCATTTTAGAAATATCAACTGCAAGAATACACGTAAACCAGCATACAATCTACATTGACCCCACCAAATTCCACTCCCAAGTCAAAACTGTTACCAATTCCGAATAATTGAACAATCTGCTACTAATAAATCACCAGGAGTATTAAAATATGCGGTACATGAGCATTACTTAAACACCTCGAACCCATAGAAAACATAACACGTAATCAAAACCTTTTACTCATCAGACATACAACACGAATTGGCCAACTTGTTTGATATAAATTCTGAAACATATTCGCTAATAAAAGTAACAACATATGATCCATGCCAACACAACACTACTTCCATATCACACAGGTGTTTGACATCATAGCAACCATATCGTTCAATTGTGTCCAGCAACTTAGTACCACTCATTTTCAGCAAAACAACCGATATCGCATAAATAGTTTAAACATACATTCACCATCGTATACTTTGTAGAATTCTAGCTATAGTAAAAGATTAGCAACTTGGAAACTTCACTGATTTGCACGACTTAAATACTTAGGCAACCCGTAGACTCAATTAAATGTAACTATAACGACTATCATTTAAACCAATGCATATCATGTGAATCATCAAAGGGTTATCCTATTATAATTGTCAACATAGTTATCATAACAATCTTCATGTTAATATAATTGATAGTAACGACACGAGAATATAAATATGCCAATTGTCGTGTTATATCAAACAGATTTCCTTATATCATACCCATGCATTTGCAAGAATCACTTTAGTGCTTTACGACATTGTAATAACGAACATATTCAATAACAAGAATAACAACACTGTTTATTATCATGTTATAGGTTTTAGGTTCGACTGAAATAATTTAATACAATGAAGGCAATAAGTATAACTATAGGCACACAGACTCACATAAAGGACCTTAGGACTCAGATGACATCCTACATGTGGGAACATTTAGACATAACCATTACTACCGTTCCTGTGTAAAATATTTAACATCATTATAGTAAATATTCATGCGAGTACATTAGGACATTTAACGCCACCAAATTTACCAAGATATGATAATATGGTTTTATGGTTATGTATACCCGACCACTATACGAATATGATGAACAACAGAGGTATTACAACATGCCACAAAATATGCAAACAACTGGACTCGTACAAACATTTCACCCTCGATTAAGAATCAAATTAAGCTATCCAATTTTACTCATGCTATCATGCCAACAATGTTATCAACTAAGTTTTAATTGTATCACTTGTTAAGATATATAACTACTGAACATGCGTGCTACTATCATCATGTAAAACATTATAATTTCACATTACTAAGGCTCCTTAATTAATCAAACAACTGTATGAAAACTTAACATAGAACGTACATTCTACAGGTCATGATTCACGTTGTAACTTTCAAAATCACGAATAAACAGCCGTCCAACGAAAACTTGAGTTACATTACTTTTCATAACATACAGAGAGTTAATAGTTCGTGATAAAAAGAAGGAGGTCGAAAGTTCAAGAATTCAATTTCTAAAGAATTTTACAACTCAGTTGGTCCAAACAAGTATGTGACAGCAATTGGTCCGAAACTTGGGTCAGTTTGCAAAGCTTACCATTTAATATAGAGACATCAAGAATTTGCGTGGCTTATCAATTTGAAAACGTGTGCGAAACCTCTAGTCAATGGAGTTGGAATTATGCAAAATTCATTTACACAAATTAAATGAGGATTTTTACAAAAACGTTGGTCAAAACATCACTGCACAGGAACTTCCCGACCACAGCCCACTAAAACATTTATTACTCTTAATCCGTATACCCTATAAGCATGAAGCCAACGCCAAAAGAACACTAACTCACGAGGCTATTTCTCATAAAATTTTCATCTGTAGAAAATTAACAGGAAGGAAATGACAGCAAGATCAATTACAGAGTAAAATCAAACAAAACGGATTTCAACACTAGATCATTCATTTTCCATGTTCCAAGCTCTTACAACCATACTATCGATACTAACTCATCCTAACTTAAATCTCACGCTTTTGTATTTATGTAAACATCTATCCCATAGAAGTCCCTTCGCCTCCCGACCTACCCCTTACATCTAATCACGATTGCTACGACTAGAAACAAGCAATTCAATGGTGTCTCTCATTACTATCACGATACTATACTAGCATGGCTTTGGGATCACATAACCACATATTACCAGACATAATAGCACTATCAACACGTCATTCACATCCATCCAGATAAATATCATAAATTCGCAATTATTCTCATGCTCACGATTACCACAATCCAACGCTTCATTGATTATCCATCCAGATAAATATCATAATTTCAGCACTAGGTCTCAAGGTATACATCAACTCGCTTATATCCAAGGTTTTCCTTCTAACTACCCCATTCACTCGTTTTCTCTTGGGTTGCCTGGTTCAAAACTGAGAGGGCAAAAGAGCACGCATTAAGGGCGCCTTCTTAACCGCACTGTGAGCTCCTAGCAGTTTATTCCCAGGGGTTCATTTTATTTAGACACATCCTACGTTCATTAGGTTCATTGGTTTAGGCCTGAGGATCGTTCGCTCTGATACCACTTTGTAACACCCCGATTTATGAAGGAGCCTTTGGCAAGACATTCCCTAATAAACCGAACTGTTACCATCTCGGTTTCCCGAGTTAGTGAATAACAAATTAAACTCCAAGGCAATATTTAACATTTTAACTTAACTATTACAAATTCTCCTTCTAAATTAAATTACAAGAACTGACGTAAATAAAGGTGAAGTCTTCTAGATGATGAACTAGCCACTAGGTCATCGATCCGTGTCTCACGCCCATCCGGCTCCGTCCTATCTCATAAAACTGTCAAGTCTGCTCCCCATAAAACGGTTCATCACAGGTGTTCACGAATACACGGGGTCAACCACGAGGTTGAGTAGGGAAAACAATAAAACAATAAATATGATATGCATGATACTCCGTCACCTCCATCTCCATCTCAACTCATCACACACAACCCCAAGCACGCCCTTGACCATACCGATCCCGGTAGACTATATATATCGACCGTAGTCGATCGATCGCCCGTTCATGACGGAGGACACCAGGGCAAGTCTGCAGAACCCGCACTGGGCCTTATCACAACATCACATCATATCTCATCATCGTCACCACCACATCATCCTCCAACTCCAATGCATATGCAATGCTCAACAGTAATCAATGCAACATGATATGTATATCAATGAATGAAATCATGCCAGCTATCAAAATAACGAAATAACATAATCAACACGAACAGTTCAGTCAGCCACACTCCAGTGTATGAATCATAACATAAATTACAACCACGCACAAATCATCGATCACGGCTCGGTCACATGTAACACAACAACTCAACACAATTTAACAACACCGGTAAGTCAAGTGTATTTCCCTACCTCAGATCTGCAGTCAAATAGTCGGGTGCTCAGTGATAATCCACAATAATTCGCCCTCTGAAAGATAATGAAATGATAACCAATTACTTAACTAATCCCGTTCCCAAAATAGAAATTACTAAAAATAGAAACTTTCCCGATATAGAAACTTTTCTCTTTTAACAAACCCGACTCAAAATCCATTTCTAATTATATTAACTAATTCGGAAATTACATTAATTAATTATTTAGAAGACTCGGGAATTAACTAATTAATTTAAAATACGACCCGATACGAAATATAACGATTAAATCAATAAAAACCGTTTAAAAACCAAAACAGCCCGCACCCCTTCACACGCGCACACACACCACCACAAGCCACCTCACCACCGCGACAACCACCTGACCCAACACCCACTCTGACCTCACCACCCACGACCACCACCGCCTGGTCATTGCCGCCGGCGAGTCGAACCAGGGTGGGCAATCTGGCGGTTCAACTGCCGTGCCTCCCCAAAATGACCATGTCCTCTCCTTTACCACCACCGCACTCTACACCCATAACCCTGTCAACCACCACAGCCCCACTCGCCGTCAACCCACGAACCAAGACATGGTGAAACCACCGTTTCGACCTCCCCCTAGTCCACGGTGGAGCCACCCCAACCCGACCTCTCTAACTCGCTTTGAAACCCGCATTTTAAACCCGTTTGTTACCCCTTATCGCCGTCGCCTCTCTCTGTCACTACCACCACTTACAACCACCCCAACAACCACCACGACACTCATCTCACACCACACTACCCGTATACTCCATCCACAACCACCAGGAACAACTTCCTTAGTCACGAAACAACATTAAACCCCGACGAAACACAAAAACGAGAGAAAAGGGGGGTTTGTTCTTACCTTCGCCGCCACTACCGCCACCTAGGGCCGCCTAAGAACGCCGCCAAACACTCCTAGCTGCTCCTTGCTATGCCGTCAACAACCATGGCTACCCTCTCTCTCTCTTTATGCGTGAATGGTTGAGATCTCAGTTGAGGAAAGGAGGGAGGCGTGAGGGAAGAGGGAGGCGGAAATGAGGGAGGGATTAGGGTAGTGATTAGGTTAATCTTAGGTTAAAATTAGGTTATATGGTAAATGGGTAAATGGGTTATAACATTTGGTAAATGGGTAATTGGGTTATGACATCTTGACCCAAAAATGCCACCTAAAACTATAAACCCGACTCGTCTTACAATATGAATCAATTAATCACTTTTACGATACTACTAAATAATAATATCTCGCTCAAATAAAATACGGGGTATTACAGGCACCTGGTTCAAGGATCGTGTGAAGGAGGTCAAGAAAGATGTTACTATAGATACATTGCTTAACGATTGCGTCGAGACGGGTCTATTGGGCGTCTTTGTTAATCACAACATCCTTGGGAGGAGCGATGTGATCAATAACATCGAACGCGCGGGCAGTGTTGAGAAACAGTTCTACCCAAGACGCGTAGTGGACATTCTTGGACTCAAGGGTTATTTGGACATAGTTCTTAATATTGGAGACGGAGTAGGCCGGGTGAAAAGGAGCTTTGGATGGGGTTGCATCGTTTGTCATGGCTGCGAGGTGAAGGGAGAACGAAGAAGAAGAATAATAAGGCAGAGAGGCGGAAGAGTTTAGATCGTGTTTAGGGCTGATACCATATAAGAAATGTATTCCCTTCGGAATTTTCCATTAGTCAGACTCCCAATATATACAAGAGTTTAGCAACTAATACAAGAAACGTATCCTAGAAATATGGTAACTATATGCTAAATATATGCACCTAATAATATTTACTAGAAATACAAAGAGGAATATACACTAGGATATTCTAATAAATAAGGACACAATATTTACGAGGTTCACCAACTTGGCTACGTCCTCACTATAGTCGCACTAGGAATTTTATTGATCACTCAATTGATATACAATAAGGAATGAGGATACAAGTTACATAGACTAAACTCTCCTTTTATAGCTAAATTCCAAGCTATAACTTCCATGTAACTTATTACTATATTCATGACTCTATCAATGTACAAGTAAGTTATTGGTCAATTAGTAAGGAAAAATTACAAATAACCACCACGTATTTGCGTATTTTTACAAATAACCACCATGTATTTGTAATTTTACAAATAACCCCCAAACTTTCATCTAAACTCCCCAATCACCACCGTATATCTGCCCCGACACTTATTTTTCTTATTTCCCGACTTGTTAAATAACATTTTACGTAAAATGCCCATAATACCCTTCCCTTTATGTAAAAATTATCAGCAATATACTCCCAAACTTATGAACCTAAATCCCCAAATTGTTAACCCTAATTAATTCACAACGATCTATCAATTTCCTCAGAACAAAACTACTCCGTATTGTTCAACAATCATAAACTCCATTAATCAAACTCAAAGCTACGTCCATGGCGAAAACCCCGAATAATGAAGACACCATTAATGTTCTACTTACTTTCTTACACTCCATTTTCAACTTTCTCTAGACTCCAAGAAAATCAAACAAATCCCATAAATTTCTTCATCCTTCTTCATCTCTCGTCCTCCTATGCTTCTCCCTCGCACCTTTTTCGTCGTCTCAAACCTCCTCATTCTTGGTACCATTAATGTCTCTCATAAACCCAACTGCCTTCTCCATTCCCCGATTCACCTCGCTTCTTTTTCCGCCATTTTTTCAGACTACGGCGAGGAGTTGATACTGTCGAAAAACGAGATGGTTTTGTTGCCTTCAGACGGATTTCCGCCATGAATTTGAGTAAAGAAGAGATGGAGTTCTGGAAACAGCCGGATAATCAAAGGGTATGTGCCTTGGATTTTGGGCTCGGGTATCAAAGAGAGTCGTACTGGGATATCTTCGGAGAAACATCGGTTTTTGGTGGTGGTTGCCTCCGGTGGGGTGGGTTGAATCAGCGGAGGAATTAGATATTAGGGATTGATTGGCATTTCTCCGCAAATGATTTTGGTATGTGGTATGTTTGGGAGTACTACTATTGATTTTGCAAATAGAGCCATAGAGGGAAGGGTGTTATGGGAATTTTACATAAAATGTTACTTAACGAGTCGGGAAATAAGAAAAATAAGTGTTGGGGCAAATATACGGGGGTGATTGGGGAGTTTAGATGAAAGTTTGGAGGTTATTTGTAAAATTACAAATACATGGTGGTTATTTGTAGAAATACGCAAATACGTGGTGGTTATTTGTAATTTTTCCTATTAGTAACTCATCTTCATAATGTTTCAACAAGAAACATCTACTCCATAATGGAGGGATTTAACTCTAACATATGGGGTTAAGCATCAGTGTTTTCTGCCACGCCTAGGACCGACTCTGTAGGTTAGGACTGCACATACTCGCATAATAGGTTGAATTAAGCACGGGGGATTAGGTCCTACAGA
This sequence comes from Silene latifolia, assembly GCF_048544455.1. Taxonomy (NCBI): domain Eukaryota; kingdom Viridiplantae; phylum Streptophyta; class Magnoliopsida; order Caryophyllales; family Caryophyllaceae; genus Silene; species Silene latifolia. The sequence goes on from NC_133530.1 coordinate 49,099,336, forward strand.
GTAGGAACTACCTCCTTCATACAAGGGTAAAATTGTTGGAGCATATTTAGCTATGAGTACAAGGCAAAGTGGCTCATTTCGATCATCCAACATCCGAATAACATCTAGCAATACAAATTCCATATATAGCAATTGCACAATTGTTCCATATATTCATACAAAATACCAATGTTGTCAGGATCGGGATTCTACTTTGGATCGATAGGGAGGGTAGGATCGAATCGGTAGAATCGGATCGTAGAATCGCAAGATTCTACAAACTCACTAAATATAATTTTTTATTTGGTAAAAACATATAATTGAAAATCAAAACACTTACTTATTAATATTTATTCATAAAATATTGGTAATTAATGAATTTAGTATCATTGTATGAATAACTTACACGAAATTTGGGTTTTACGGTGTCATTATATAAAAATATATATTAATTTTTTTTTATTATGGAGTCGGATCGTAGGATCGTAAAATCGTAGGATCGTATTATGATCGCATCTCTAGAAATTTTCAAATTAATAGGATCGTAAGATTCTACAACTATGATAGAATCGTAGGATCCAGGATCGGTCAAGAATTTTTGGATCGTAAAATCGTAGAATCGTCGGATCGAATCACGATTCTGACAACAATGCAAAATACTATTAAAATCCTATCCTTACTTGATGTCCTTGATTTTTTTCCATTCAAGGATTCCTGCGTAAAAATCCTTGTGTCTTGTTTTCTTTTGTCCTTGATAACGTGTTTTTACTTTTTACTGCCTTCATATTCAGTCGTACACACAAATGATCAGTATAAAGAATTTGGCACCAATAGCGGGGAATTTAGTTCATTAATCCCCTTTTTCCACAAAAACTTAACCTCAATTTTATGAGTCTTACAAAATGACAAACTCAACGGCTGAACAACAACTAGAGCAAGCACAAAAACAACTTGCAGAATGCAAACGTAAAGGAAAAGATGACCTAAACCGAGGTTGAGTTTCAGAGGCTAAAAGAATCCGGCAACCCTGAAACAACAACTATAGAGCAGGTCTCAGGCTTCCAATTCTCTAATACACCGTCGGTATGGACATGTCACCCCGTGGGCGACAGTCACCAGGGATTTGTGAACGGATCATTTGAGTGAGGGAGTAATAATTTAGATCCTTAAAAGTTAAGTCTTTACTCATAAGATAGCCATCCAACACCTTTGATCTGCCTAACACAGTAGTTCTACAAAAGGGAAACTGACCACAACCTTTCAGACGTACTATAAAACTTGATAACATTAAAACTATCCCCATGGATACATTCAGTAAAGGAAATTAGAGTTGATTGAGTGATCAACCAACGAGAGCTTGCAAATCTTTGATGAAACTGTCCATGTAATTAGCCATTAGATCTTTGCTTGCCAATGTTATCCTCAAATTTTCATGGTTTTTTTTAATCGATGCACCAATTTCACTATCCTCATCCATAACCGATTTGATGGCCTTACACAAACTCTCCTTAGACACCCACCCACCATCCCCTCTCTCAACTTCGACTCCCACTTTCAACTCATCTGCCAACATCTTTGTGTTTAATATTTGGTCCCCAAGTTGTGGGATCATCACTAGTTGCTTCTCACTTAACAACGCCTCCCACATTGTCCCGAACGCGCAATGGTTTACAAAGCAGCCGACCGATGGGTGTGTTAATATGACAGGCTGTTGGACCCATTTGCTTGTAACAGCTCCTCGGTTCTTCAATCTCTCGGCAAACCCCTCGGGAAACGCTTCTTCGACGGTGGCGCAACCCTTGGGAGGTTGGACGGCCATTAGGAAAGGCAGTTTGGTCATTTCAAGCCCGAGGACGATTTCTTGAAACTGGTCTTTTTCCAAGAAAAATTGGCTACCAAACGCACAGAATAGAACCGAACCCGGCTTGAACTGGGTAAGCCATTCGGCCCACGGGGCATCCAGCGTAGCTCCGACATCAGGCTCGGGTAAAACAGGGCCGGTAAGGAGGACTTTTTTGTTGTATTGGGTGGACAAGTATTGGCAGTACTTGCCTTCAATCTCGCGACAAGTCCTACAAGCTACTGCGTCACCCTTGCTTAGCATACCGGTAAGACGGTCGTACATTGTTATGCCTGTAAAATCATTCATTTAAATAAGATTTAACAACATACTGTATTAACACACTAACAATTAATCGTTATCCATTTAATAGAAATTTACGTAGTAGCGCTGACCGGTCGAGGTTTAGACTTGTAGGATCGTTTTCTCGAGCATCATAAATCCCTTTATGCATACAGTTCAAAAAAATTATGAAAAAAATAAAATCAATTCTCGAAAATAGAAACATATTCATCTTTAAGGTTAAGATGGATATGCTCGTCCCAAATATGTCTATTTGGAATATATCCATTTCTAAATCAGTTTAATTTTTCTTTGTCAAATGCAGAGTTAGGTCAGTATAATATTATTTTAATCACAATTCGGTAACGAGTTTGTGAAAATTGGGAGGGGAATTTGGACCTGTTACTCATTGTACGATACCTCCATCTTACTCGTTAGGCAAAGATCTTTTTGATAGCTAGTAAGTGAAAATAGTTCTTTAATTTTGTCGTCACCAAATCGAACATATAAACAAATGACATGAACGAACGGATAATTATCAAACGTGCTTGTATATTCAAGTCTTTTGGTTGAGGGGGTCTATTATCATTGATATCAAAAAAAAAAGAAAAGCATGCATCGTCAACAAATTGAAAAGAAAAACGCCTCACGCAATGAGTTGTCTTTCTCATACACAAGCTTCGGAAATGACGACACTGTTAAAACATGTACTCGGTCAATTCTTGTTCTTTGATTTTGGCACAAAGATCAACGAGAAAGACGAGGCCAATTACTAAATAATAAGTGGAACAAATTTGGTGTGAATGATCAAATTGCTCATTATGTTCATTCTTAAAATAAAAATGACAACAATTGAATGAGACACCAAAAAAAAGAAAAGGTACAACAAATAACCGGGACCGAGGGACTAGTTTATTTATATTGATGACCAGGGGTGGCCGGTAGGGCGTTCGATTATGTTCACAAAACGGGGGCCTATCAATACGGAGGACCTCAAAATGGGAACTCCATTAAAAAAGGAGAGTTATAGATTAATTGACCACAAACTCAGACTACCTTCACACAATAGTTATAGTTAGATTTAAAAAAAATCCTACACAATTGAATTCCGTTGTTATTAAATCATTTATCGGGGCCATGGGGTCTCAACTTTGACGTTTGGAACAAAGACTCCCATATACATTGACCGCCCGTGTTGATGAGAAGCATATGTTACTACTCCGTAATTTTTTAAGCAATATTAGGAGAAATTACACAAACTGTTGGAGAGAGTACGTACCTTCACCAAAGGGACCATAGAGTTGAATCAAGTGAGGGTATTGAGCGAACTTCTTTTTCCTCTCCTCCTCTGTCAACGGCTTCGTCGGAGTACCCATTTTATCAGTCATACTCTTACTTAAGGACACACTCGCAGCCGACACGACACTATATGCCACACTCTTAGCTTCTACCTTCGCTGCTACCTCCGGGACCCAGTACGCCACGTCGTACAATATCACATCTGGCTTAATTGATTCAACAATGGACTCAAATTCCGGTCGGGTCCTATCAAATGCCGTGGCTAGGTGGGTGTGTAGGGTTATGTCTGGGATATCAGTTACGTTTTCAGCACCGACTGGCAGTCCGTCTACTTGTGGGACTGTGATTGTCTGGAAGGTGATTTGGTTTGGGTTTTGGTTGAGGTTTTGTAGCCGGGTTATGGCTTTCGGAGGTAGGATGTAGGTGACTGTATGGCCGTTTTCGGCGAGTTTGTTGGAGAGGTGGAGAAATGGGATCATATGGCCGTATGCAAACCATGGGTACATTACTATGTGTAACGATTTGTTAGCAGCCATGTTATTTAGTTTTCGGAAAAATGATGAAGTTGTTGAATTGTCGTGTAAATTTTATGAAGGTGGAATACTCATTTGTAGTGGGTTAATAAATGGGAAGTGGGAGATATATTGGGTCCATGAGGAACACGAGGGTTGCGAGGTTAGTATGCCAAGCAAGGACTAAATAAGAGCCATCTTAAGCTGTTTAAAAACACTATTCTTTTGTTCCAAGTTCTAATGTTATAAATCTAATGTTATAAATAAGAGTTCGATACTCTGGCAAACATCCTACAACAGCAATTCATGGATTATCCCACCAGTTGTACCAGTTATATGGTATAAAATCTGAGCTTTGTAATAAAGAATACGAGTTCTATTTTAAAGAATACGAGCTTTATTAGATAATATCTGATTTCTTCCATGTACACAATAAAAATATAACTTTGAATAAGCTCAGAACAATACACATAAACCTTGATTTACTTTACCTTAATTTAACCATGCTCAAATACAACTGGATGTATAATTCTATTTGTGGCATGAGAGGGTCGGGATGATCAGTATAGAGTAGTATTTAATTAATTAAAGAGTAACTAGCATAGATCCCGCGCAAATGCGCAGTTTTTTAGATTGAAATATTAGAGAATTTAACAATTTTACCACTGTAATAATTCTATTTGAAATTTAATTATGAAATTTACTTTTAGATAGAGATATTAGAGTATTTATCAATTTTACCACTGTAATAACTCCAAGTTTAGATCCCGCACATAATGCGCGGTATTTATAGAGTTTTTATTTTTGTATTACTTCAATCATGCTAAAGTAACACCCTATTAATTTTCCGTATTTCATGTCATTATATTTTGATATGAGAAAAAAAAAAGAATTAAACTGTAAAATTATTCAAGAAAACTATGTATAATTGAACTGTAAAATAATAGTGGTATCTCATTAATTGTTTATTTTTCTCATTATTGTATTTTATTTCGAGAAAAAAAATTTAAAACTGAAAATTATTCCAATAGAATTGAGTAATGTGCTGAAATGTATTACATTTAAAAAGTATTTTTTAAACCACACAAATCTAATGATTCCAATTATAAATTCTCTCAATTTTTTTGTTATGAAAATAATCAAAACGATTTATAGTTTTGCTTATACATAGTATGAATAATTTGGTGAAAATTTATAATTGGAATCATTAGATTAATAGCATCAATAAAAGATTTAATACTTTATAGTTTTATATTATTTATACTTTAATTAAAATATTATACTTTACTGTTTAGTGAAAATTATATAATTTGGTGAAAAGATTAATTTTAATGAAAAGTATTATATAATGAAATACATTATAATTATTAATATCCTTATTTAATAAATACAATTAGATTATTAATAATTTCCTTATTTAAAAAGATGTTTTTTGGAAGGAAATATGTGAGTTTACCTATTCTTTTAGAGTAGATAGGGTATTAGATTTTACTACCTTTTGAAACATGTTTTGTTAAAATTACTCCCTTTTAAAACAATTTACTAAAATTACTACCTTAACTTCACCTCAGGCAAGAAATTTGATAAAGTTATTTTCAGTCGTTGACCTATCAAAATAAATCCTAAATTACTACTAACTGGTAGCTAGTGGCAAGAAAAGGTCGAATCCACATGGAGGCGAGTTAATTATTCTAGTTTGTTGATATTTAAATTTGTCTTAAAGGTAACCAATTTCTTTAAGGATTTGTTTGTTTGATTACTAACAACTAATGGCAATCTAAAATAAAGACGAATTCAAATATATTAAAAGAGTCTAGGGATCAAGTTCACTAGGTAGTTATCCGGGGGTATAGGGGAATTTATATTGTTGTAGGTCATATGATCGGTCGATTATAATATGTCTCTATGTCTAAACTTAACATGCGGTCGCTATCATTAAGTCAGCCTATTCAATTGTCGTAGCCTATATTAGTCTTAAAACGGTTGGTAATAATCCTAATTCGCAAGCTAATTAACTAATCCTGGCTAGTAATTAATCAATTAGGTTTAAGACAACAATTGAACAACCAAAAGCAATTTAACTATCAATTCATTATATAATCCCCTTATAACAACCTAGATCTCCTTTCACCCTAGATGAATGAATTAGCTACTCATGATAAGAGGATTAACAACAACAATAATAGAAGATATAAGTAAAAGCATGTAATAAGAATAATTAAGCAATAGAATAAACTTGATTGAATAATAATTGAAGAATGATTAAATACCGTAGCAAATTACGTTAGAACGAGTTGTAGATCCGAAAGCAATAGCAATAATACTAAACTAAGAGTTTTCTAGGGTTTTAGAAGTAAATAAAGCGTAGCTAGGTGAAATAAGGCGTAAAATATAACATAGGGTGCGAATTAGGTATTTATAGTAAAGTATAACCGACTTAAGGAAATTGCACAAAACTCCTCAGCTCGATGTGTACTCGATCGAGCCTAAGTGCACTAGATCGAGTACACTCTCAGTTGATCGAGTATTCTCCTTGTTTCAGCTCTTTTCTTCGTGTTGTCTTCTTCACTTCTCTTCCTTTATTCTTCAAGATTCCCGTGCCATGCTCCGTGTATTCCTTCATGCCCACTCCGCGGTGCTCATTTCATTCCTTTGCTTGCATCATTCCTGCATTAAACACCAAATAGCAGAAGTATCGACATTCTAGCATAAAAGGCATATAATTAATATAAACTAGCACGAAAACCGTATCAAAAGTAACTAAGGGGAGGCATACTCGCGGAGTCTCTCATGAACTCATAAGTATGGGTGATTTATATGTGAGGATAGAAAGAAGTAGAAGCACTTACTCAACTTATGAAACATGCGTGCAATCTAATGTGATAGAAATTTTTCCAACTAATACGCATTCACTATATAAATAAAAGTACATGTATCAAGGACAATAAGGTGGCAAATAGGCAAATGGTATAGAAGTGGTTTGTGCCAAGGCACGTTATGGATATGTGGAGCTATATTGGTAGTCGCAGCGCTAAACCAAAACCAAAATCAAATCTATGATGATAGATACAAACAAACCCAACTTAGAGAAATAATCTTGACTTTACAACCCATGAGAGCTTATGAAGTACTCTCCAAATATGCATTAGACTCGAATAACCAACCTTCTGTTCCCTTAACAAATGACAATGAAGCAAATATTTTTCTTTTCTTTTATTTTTCTTTTCTTTCACGTTTTTCGAATTCTTTTTCCCTTTTTTTTCTTTTTCTTTTTCTTTTGCTTTATATTTTTCTTTCTTTCCAACATAAGAGATACAAAACAATTGCTAAATAAATCTACTACACCCTCAATTGACAATAATAGTCTCAATCCCAACTATAGTAGCAACATAGACATGATAAACAAGCAACTGCGACTGTTCCGATAAGGTAGGCAAATTCTAGGATTGTAGCTATTAGAAGTAGGATATCAAACGGTTACAAGGGTTCAAATGGGCTAAGCAAAGGTAATGTAAGGCTTATTTGAACGGTAAGAAACGTCTTTCCTCATGTATTTCATCATATGAGCGCGTAAAATTAAGAAACTAATGTCACACTTGTGCAGTTTGATATTACATATTCCACAAGGAGAACCACACTCAAGCCTAATTGACAAATGAGACCAGTTTATTGATGTTCCTGGCCTAGGAAACTCTATAGACCTCAGAACTTAAGTAGTTTACCAACATAATTTAGTCAAATCTAATTAGCGTAAGGCATGTCAAATACGGTCAAGACTCGAGTTATGAGCTTTGTTTTCATATATCACACACTCATGCAAGCATACAACTATACAACTTCTACATAGCGTTCACCCATACTTTTAACCACCCACGTAGTGATCAACCGAGATAATAGGCACTATTTTTGATATGAGGGCGCCCACTCATCAAAAACTAATCTCCTATCGTACTCAAGCCGAGTTCATTTTATTAGACACACCTAGGTTCATTTTGGTTCATTGGTTTAGGTTCCAAAATCGTCGCTCTGATACCACTTTATAACACTCCCTTCTTACCCGGCCAAGGTAATGGGGAGATGTTACCTTCTCGGTTTCCCAAGGCAGCAAATCGGAGATACGATAAAGAAACATTTATTATAAATGACAAGTTTAGTGATTACAAACCATAAATTAATGAATAAATTACAACTCATGGCTACTATACTCATCTAACTAGTGATACTCATCTCGTGACTCATCAAGCTCGTCCCGTCTCCCGCGTACTATCCAACAATCTGTATCTCACCTGCTCCCCATATGACCAAATGACATATGGATCAACATAGGCCACCCCAAAAGAGACAGGTGACAAAACACAGACACACAAACGTCAGTTTCAATGAACAAATAAAAGACGACACAACTAAAGTGTGAACATGCAACATGACTACCAATGTGAATGACATAATACTAAAAGACCACCACCACGGTACCGGGACACGCCCAGGCATACCGACAACCACACTGGTACCGGAACATGCCCAGACATACCGATAACCATAGACAGGTACCGGGACACGCCCAGATATACCGGGTCCGGAAGCCAACCGGATCCCCTGCCAGACGCTGTGTCTCAACCACACGCGTCCCTCCAAACTCAAGCCATTAATGTGCACATCCCTCTTGGAGTGGAAAGCTCCAAGAGGCGACTTAAGCGTAAGACGGTCTCCCAACCGTCTTACGTCTCCAAAACAATCAACAACAACAACAACTACAACCGCAACAACAACAACGACAACAATAATTCCTCCAACATATGCGATGACGACCAATACATGAATCACAACCAACATATCATAATCATCCTCTTAATAATGTGATTACCACTAAACATGTTATAATGCAAATGCCCTAATTAGGCAAGACTAACTACATCATCGACATAAATAACTTCACATCATTGAAACCGAGTAGGATTAACCTACCTTTTTGCACAATCCATAAGCTTGGCGAAATCATCAAGCATCCATCTCAAAAAACCGTCTCATCCTACATAAATTACATAATGACTATCACAATACATCCTATACTAATATATACTACAAAGGCCCTTATTATTACCCCTTAATTATCCCAAATACACATACTAATAGCTAATTAATTGCCTATGACGAATTCCCTCAAAAGTTAGGGTTTAAATGACTAGAAAAGAAGAGATTCTTACTTACTAGGTGAAGGAGATGAAGAGGAAGGTGGTAGATCCTCTAATCCAAGCTTGAATCCCAAGTAGAAGGTGTTTGTGAGGTTTTTATGGAGAGGGGAGGGAGTTTGGAGAGATAAGGAGGAAGGTGGAAATGATTTTAGGTTTAGGGGTGAAAGGGATTAAATCCCGTGTTCTGAAAGCAGCGGCACTCGACCGAGTGTCAAGTCCACTGGGTCGAGTGGACTCACTCGGCCGAGTAGGACTCCACTCGGTCGAGTGGACTCACTCGGTCAAGTGGACTCACTCGGTCGAGTGTACCCTTCACCTGACCGAGTAGACCCACTCGATCCGCTGCAACACCATTCGGTCTAAGCTCAGGTCTAGTGTAAGGCTATCCTTCCTTTTCGAGTGCTCTCTTATCGGTCTAAACCTCCTCTCACGTGTCCCGAGGTCTAAGTACGGGTCCCACAAAGGCCGGGTATTACAATCTTCCCTCCTTAAAAATGAACTTCGTCCTCGAAGTTCGCCTCATCCTCACTTTTCCTTAACACTTTCTTACGTATAAATCATGTCATGCCTCACCCCCAAGACTCTTCCTCACACATTCGCTCGTCTCTCTCGCTAGTGTTTTACCGTACGTGCTCTTTTGTGTTTTCATGTCCTTTCTTATTCCTAAATGTTGCATTCACTCCCCCTAAAAGAGAACTTCGTCCCGAAGTTCGCTACTCGATCTCTTGCAAGAAGGGTTCTCTTACTCACTCGTTTTAGGCTCATGGGTTCGAGTACACGTTAAGCTCAACATTCATTCCCACTCTTATGGCTAAGGTCCAGTTGTATCATGCATAGTTGGTGACTCTAGGTATATGTGCATAACTCATGACTCCGTACGCAACAATCATAACACGGTCGGGTACCTCGTCTATTGTGATTGACTTTCTTCCATATTCTTTATTTCCGACTAACTCATGTTGTGCACCAACCACGTGATTACGCATGTGTTCTCATCCATCCTCATATCATATCATCTCACTCTAGTTGCCACAAGACTCGATCGTGTAAGACTCATAAAATTCTCATTTATGCTTACCAATTATCGCACCATTATTATCCTTACTAAGTATGTTAGGTCTCATCCATCGGTTAAACATATTTCATGTTACAACATATAAAACGGCACATAACAATGTAAACAATTCATTCCGGTTTATTCGTTGATAATTTCTACGTTCATACAACTATTGGGTGGTCGGCATGGTCATAAAACGAAAATACTCAGTCCAAGTCAGTTCAAAATCACCAAAACAGAAATGTAATAGTCCACTCGGTCGAGTGGAGACCTACTCGGTCACGTGGGAGTGGCACTCGGTCGAGTGAGAGGGTCACTCGGTCGAGTGTAGGCTCTTAAAAAGAGTCCCCAGGGTCTGATTTCGGCTCACTCGATCGAGTGATAGGGGACAATCGGTCGAGTGAACCGCCACTCGGTCGAGTGAAAACGGGGCTCGGTCGAGTGATACCTGATAGTCCTAAAATCCGGTCATTCATGTCTCTAAACATACCAATGGTCAATCATACTTGCAAAAGAGTCTCAATGGTGGTCATAGCGTCATCCCACCACACAACATCTACAAGGTTTTGGCCTTATGACCGAGTTTAAAACGCGAGAAAAACAAATTGTCCGAGATCCAACCGACACAAGGTCACACAAGTTTCCACATGAGTGGATAAAACTAAGAAGATGACTTTCTCCTCTTGCCAGGCCTCTTCACCCACTGAACTAGGGCTTCTTGGTTGCTTACCGGTGACTCCTCCCTCCGCGTGCTGAGCTCCTCACTCCTGGTGTCGCCCGAGGTGTTAATCGATGCATCCTCCACTATGGCGTTGACGTAGCGGCCATTATGCTCCATAAGTCCCGGTGCCCAACTAGATGCTCCTCCTCTTCCACTCCCGCTTCCGTAGAAAACATTACCCCCGCCTTCGTAAGAGACACCTCCCACTTCTTCGTTGTAACTACTGTTCACATTACCTTGGTAGTCACCACCCACATTCTCTTGATAGCCTCCACCTTGGTGCGTGTCATTAAAGAAACTCCCGGTGGTAAAGTGCGGTCCCGCCCAAGGACCAAGCAAGTGTCCGTCGCCGTGAGGAACTCGATGACCCCAATCTAAGGGTTGAATACCAGAGGCTTTGAATACCCCGGAAGTGTCCCCATCCCCGGACCAAAAGCTAGGACGTTCCTTCGGTCTGATTCCCTGGTTATAAGTGAATTCGTGCACGTCTCTCAGGACCAAGGAGTTGTTCACCTTTTCAATTAGGTCCGACATGGGTTATTGGTGGTTATAAGTCGATGAAGGTTGGTTGTATCCTCCGGTGAAAGAGGGCATATGCATGGAGTGCCTAGGTTGTTCGTGGTACGGTGAGGGTTCATGCATAAAAGAAGAGGACGGGGCGTAAGTGGAGTGTTTAAGGCGATCAAAGGGTGGCGAGGGCATGGGCATATAGGAGGATGATGGAGAATGTGGGAAGGTCCTAGGAGGATCGGAAAGGAGTCGCGGGGTTGTTTCCCCTGGTACCGCTTCACTATCAAGAGTGTAAGTAAGACTCTCGGGAATGAGGTAGGATCGGGCCGAAGGACGAGGTGGGGCTAGCTGTGACACCCCCACATACCAAGGTGCCTTACCAAGATCACCCTAGCATGAGAGATCGTCACCATCTCGGTTGCCCGAGGTCAGTAGATCAAAGTTAACAATCCAAACACAATTAATAAAGTATAAATGATTAAAGTTTACATGTTCTCCAAAACGAAAACCAAAACCAAACTACAACTGTGAAAGTTTAACAACTAGAAATGAAAGCTAAGTCTCTTGACGGTGGAAGCTAGACTCGAGTGATGACTCCCCATGACTGCCCCATAGCTAAAGAACTTAATCACCTGTCACATGTTGGAGCTTGTGTCCTCCACAAATTAGTGTGATAACATTTATAAATCTCTTACAGGTTCACAAGGGTATACTTCGTATTTTAATCAGTTGATTAACGATTATCTAATAACGGTTGGCTTGCTAGAAAGTTTGACGTTATTATCATACAGATGGCGGTGATCAACTGGTCCCTAAAGGTCACACCTAAAGGATGTGTTTGAGAGATGTGGTTATGGAAATGTAATCACATTGATGCCTTATATGACTAAACAGTTAGTCAATGTGTTGATGAGACGATTATTTAATGCCGATTAAATAATATTAGCTGAGACGAATTAACTGTCAATTCGTAAATTGAATATAATATGTTATATTTAATTAATGTATATAATGTTAAGCTTGGACGAATTAATATGTTAATTCGTAACTAAATGTAATCGGTTATATTTAATCAACAAGATGAATGTGTCATAGTGGTAATAGTAAGGGTACTCAAACCAAGAGGTTATGGGATCGATCCTCACTAGATGACAATTTATATTTAACACATTTTATATATTTTTGGTAGTTGCCAAAACCGAAAATAAGGAATTAAAACCCCTTATTATTTCGGTATTTGGGCCGAAAATTAGGAGAAGAAAAATCCACCCTAATCTTCCCTCATACACGGTTTAAGAGGTAGTGAGGAGTGAATTTTCTAACCTAATTTTTTTAACTCATTCTTGCCTCTCATCTCAACAAAACACAAAACCCTAATTTTACAGAAAGTTTGAGGGATTGATTCTAGCAAAAGAACAAGGGCATATCTCATATCGTCTTGGGTGCAACTGATAGGCGAATATCAACTTTGATATTGTTCTTAGGCCATTTTTGCTAGGACCGAAGGTTATTTCTTAATCCTTTATGCTTTTGTTTATGCAATTTAGTTTTATGACTCGTAATCATCACTTTATAATTCGTTATTTTCCTTAAATTTAAAGGGATGCATACAGATAATTCCCACAAGTGGTATCAGAGCCAAGGCCACGAATTTTAATTTTGATGATTTTCATAAAATTGTTTGTAAACAACATTAGGGTTTCGAAAAAAAAATTTTAATCGGTTGAAATTTTTTTTGTGCCGAGAACAATTTTTTTTTGCAGCCGTGTTGTTGCGGTTTTGTTGTTGTTTCATTTCCATTTGATTTTTATATTGTTGTTTTTAATCAGTTAAGATAATAATATGATAATATGTAGATGTTTCGATTTATTAAATCGAGATGTAAATGGAAATCGGTTTTGCCGAATTGATAAAAATTTTGGGGCTGTTTTATTATTATTTTTTTTCAACCGAGACATAAACAAAAATTAGGGTTTCTGTTTTTTTGTTGTTGTTTCGGTTCATCCAGCCGAGAAAAGAAATTTTTTTTTCTGTTTCTGTTACTGTTCACGCTGGGCAGTTTAAAAAAAAAAAAAATTTTGGTTTTTGCAGAAAAACCGTGTTTAAAGAGAAAAAAAAAAACAACGGGCTGTTTTGTTTTTGCTGTTTTGCCGAAAAAGAAAAAAAAAAAGGGCTTGTTTTGTGTTTTTCCTGTTATGCCGAGGGCATTTGTGAAGAAAAAATTTTTTTTTTCTGTTTTTTTTTCTTGTTTTTGGCCAATAATTATTAATTATACATTACATTTACAATGTATGATTAATTATTGTGAAACGGTTCACAAATTTAAAGATACCTAATTATTTTAAAGCGGTTTAAAATATTGATGGATTAAATTCATATTACAAGTTTAATATGAATTAAGATTGAAATTAATGTGATTAATTGAGGAATTGTCACTTAATTTGATAATTTAAATAGGTGGTTTGGATAAAATTAATCTACATAATTAAAGAATTATGTCTTGTATGTTTAATTTTTTTTAGTTGATGCATTTTATTTTAGTTGAATGAATCATTGAATGGTTTTATTTACGTATTTTTGCAATCGGTTGGCCTTAGTCAAATTATGTTTTCGTAGTGATGGGAACATATTTTTTAATGTAATTTGAGATCTCGTATCTCCGTTTGGTTTTCTTTATTTATTACGGTTTTGAAATTAGAATGTAAATAGGTTTATTATGTAATTTTAAATTGTAATTTTGAGAAGACTAAAGATGGAGATTGGAGCTCACTCCCGCTACATGGATCAAGATGGAACATTGAGACAAACTTCTCGGGTCCAAGGATGGATTCCAAATTTGTATTTAATGTTCATTTTGATAGGATAGGCCACACTAGGACTTTTATTGTTTTTACGTTTTTCATTCCTATTGCTTTTCATTCACACGATAGTTTATGCATCATTTTCCGCCTAAAACCAAACCACCTACTACTAAAATGCATGAAAATTGACTCATATAGATTGTATGTTAGTTTTCATGGACATACAGATGTCACATACTTATTAAGCCATTACCTTAGTTTATTCATTCTCGCATGCTAGATATTAGTTCACTTAAATGAATTAAAATAAAGTTGATGGGATCTTCCTCTAAAACGGAAATTGAGATTAGTCTATATAAGGGCAAACAACTATGAATCCCTTCTTCGTCGGTAGGCATAATATGACCCCTTCTACGTTGGGTAAGTAGTTTGTGTTGACTTAGTTTATCTCAACATTATAGTCCGAAGAGTTTCTCGTGATTATGATGGACTAAAGATAGAATTTACAGAAATTTATCGACCAAGAATTCTAACAGTAGAATTAGCCAAAAGGTTGGCTTATCAATTTACAGATAATTGAGTCTTGTGATCATTTATATAATTCTTGAGGAAGGTCAATTGTATAAATGCATGAGTCTTCGCGTTATAACAGTATTACATTAGACTTAAATTAAAATCGATGCACATGCTTATTATTTATTCTTCTTTTCGCAGTGTAGAACACATTTATTTTACTGTTACAACAAATGGCTGGAAATAACGAAATCCCAATGCCTAGTGCCACATTTGGACGCGAGTCCTGGCTAAAGGTTTTTATGGACAACATGAATCAGTACACGCGACTGAAGAATGATGGGTCCAACTGCGGGTGGGAGGCGGCACTACGGAATCTTTGCCATTCTTGTGTAAGCTCAAGTACTTAACTGAGCCAATACCGCCAAACCCAGGCCCAAATACAAGGATCAACGATATTGATGCTTATAGCGACTTCGCTATGGAAGCGGATGCGATAAAGAACGTACTCATCTTTGCAATGGAAACCAATTTGCAGAGACGCTTCATTGCCCAAGGTGCAAACAAGATTTTCACCACGCTCACTAACGAGTTCTCAAAAGCACTGAGAATCGTTACTTATGAGCATACCTGTCGCTTCTTTGATGCGAAACTCCAGAAGGGCCAACCGGTTAGCCCACACATTCTTCACATGATTGAGAATGTCGAGAAGCTGGAGGCACTTAATTGCAAAATCAGTGAGAGCATTGTCATTGACCGAATGCTTCATTCTCTTCATGATGGTTTTTCCCTTTTCAGGGCGAACTACTACATGAATGACTTGAAAAAGAGTCCTCATGAGCAACACTCCCTTCTCGTACAGACCGAGAAGGATATGAAATTGAGTGGGAGCATGAAGCAGGATGTTGTCACGATTTCCAACAAGGGTAAAGGTAAGGGCAAGGCTCATGGCGACCTAGCTGTAGGTAAGTCAAAGTTTAAGAAGCCAGGAAACGGTAAGAGTGGGCCCGGTGAGACTAGTGGCTCACAGGGCAAGGCAAAGAGCAAGGGCGGTGACATTGATTGCCACCATTGTCACAAGACTGGACATTGGAGGAGGAACTGTCCCCTGTACCGTGAGGACATTAAAGCAGGCCGCGTCGTTCCTGTTGGTATGTCATCTTATATTCATATGATTGAGATTAACCATGCAAGTTTCGGAACTTGGGTACTTGATACTGGTTGTGGTTCTCATCTGTGTAATCATTTGCAGGGCCTAAAGAACATCATACCTCTCGAAAAAGGTGATGTGGACCTGCGAGTCGGGAATGGAGCACGAGTTGCTGCAGTCTCGAAGGGAACATACGTAATCCAACTCCCTAGTGGTTTTGAGTTATTTTTATATAACTGTTACTATGTACCCTGTTTGTCTAAGAACATTGTTTCTGTTTCCGTACTTACTAAAGACGGTTTTGCATTTTCAATAAAGGATAATAGCTGTATTTTATCTTTCAATGAAATGATTTATTCCAAAGCAGTTTCCATGAATGGAATTTATATCTTAGACCAAACCACGGAAGTATTACACATGAATAATAAGAAATTAAAGGTTGGTGGCAAAGATCAAACCTATCTATGGCACTGTCGAATGGGACACATAAATGAGAAACGCGTAAAGAAACTCGTCGATAATGGGACTATTCCCGCATTCGATTTTTCTACATATGGCACGTGTGAATCATGTCTCATTGGCAAAATGACTCGAATTTCCTTCAAAGGTGTTGGAATGCGCGCTAGTGACCTATTAGGACTTATACATACTGATGTTTGTGGACCTATGTCAATTACCGCTAGAGATGGCTATAGATATTTTATCACTTTCACGGACGATTTAAGTAGATACGGATATGTCTACTTAATGAAGCATAAAAGTGAGTCCTTTGAGAAATTCAAGGAATACCAGAACAGGGTTGAAAACCAACTGGGTAGAAAGGTTAAAGCACTCCGTTCAGATCGGGGTGGCGAATATCTTTCAAATGAGTTTGATCAACACCTTAAAGACTGTGGAATCGTTCTACAGTTAACTCCACCTGGAACACCTCAATTAAATGGTGTGTCCGAACGGAGAAATCGAACCTTACTTGATATGGTTCGATCCATGATGAGTCACATGGTAGTGCCTGATTCATTATGGGGTTTTGCTCTTTTGTCAGCTGCTCTTATACTTAACCGAAGTCCGACTAAAGCTGTCGACAAGACTCCATATAAAATGTGGAAGGGAACGGTCCCTAACTTGTCCTTTATTCGGGTTTGGGGCTGCGAGGCTTATGTCAAGTGGAGACACGAGGATAAGCTCGGCCCGCGATCGGTCAAGACATACTTTATAGGTTATCCAAAAGGAACATTTGGTCATTACTTCTATTCGTCTACCGAACATCGCGTTTTTGTTGCGGCTAGTGCGACGTTCTTAGACAAAGAATTTCTCGAGAACAAGACAAGTAATAGAACCTTCGAGCTGTCGGAGATTCCAGAACCAACAACCGAGGAACAGATGGAGGAAGTTGTTCCTCCAACTGATGATACGGTTAACATTCCTGAGGAACCTAGAAGGTCGGGTAGAGTCTCTCATCCTCCGGACAGATACATTGGTATGGTCGAGGAGAATGACGTTTTGCTCCTAGAGAGTAATGAACCCGCTACCTATAAAGGTGCTATGGCCTGTTCCGACTCAAAGCTATGGCTCGAAGCCATGCAATCCGAGATGGACTCCATGTATGAGAATGACGTGTGGGATCTAGTTGATTTACCTAATAAGGTAAAACCTCTACAGTGCAAATGGCTTTACAAAATAAAGCGTTCTGTAGACGGGCAACCAGATACCTATAAGGCACGACTAGTGGCAAAAGGTTTAACTCAAGTGCACGGATTGCATTATGATGAAATATTTGCACCTGTAGTCATGCTACATTCCATTCGGATAATCTTAGCGATCACCGCTTTTTATGACTATGAAATTTGGCAAATGGATGTGAAAACCGTCTTCTTAAACGGTTATTTGGAGGAAGAGTTGTACATGGTGCAACCCGAAGGTTTCATAGATCCTGAACATCCTAATAAAGTATGCAAGCTTTAGCGTTCCATTTATGGACTTAAGCAAGCTTCTCGGAGTTGGAATCATCGTTTCGACCAGGTGATAAAAGAGTATGGTTTCACTCGATCGGTCGAGGAACCATGCTTATATATCAAGTCGAGTGGGAGCAAGATTGTATTATTGATATTGTATGTCGATGACATACTCCTGATTGGGAATGACATTCCTCTCCTATCTTCGGTTAAAGAATGTTTGAAGAACCATTTCCAGATGAAAGATCTGGGTGAGGCACAACGCATTTTGGGAATCCGTATCTACCGAGATAGATCACGACGGACGTTATCACTTATTCAGGAGCATATTTGGATAAGATTCTTGAGAAGTTCAGCATGACCAACTCCAAGAAGGGGAACCTTCCAATGACGTCTGGGATGCAGTTGAGCAAGTCTCAGTCACCCACGACGCCTGAAGGGATTGAGCGCATGAGTCGTTTTCCTTATGCATCTGCAAAAGGATCAATCATGTATGCCATGATATGCACACGTCCAGACGTGGCATATGCATTGAGTATGACGAGTCGGTACCAAAAGAATCCAGGTGAAACACACTGGATAGCTGTTAAAAATATCCTCAAGTACCTACGGAGGACTAAGGATAGGGTATTGACTTATGGAGGCGATTCTAAGCTATGCGCAATCGGTTACGCAGATGCTAGCTTCCAAACGGATCGAGATGATTCAAAATTTCAGTCCGGATTCGTCTTCACTCTTAATGGTGCTGCGGTCAGCTGGAAGAGTTCCAAACAGAGTGTTGTAGCAAATTCTACCACTGAATCCGAGTACTATGCCGCTTCGGAAGCAGCTAAGGAAGCTATATGGATGCGTCAATTCTTACAAGGACTTACGATAGTTCCTAGTTCGAATGACCCGATCACCATCTATTGTGACAATAGAGGTGCCGTCTTCCAGGCTAAGGAGCCTAAGTCTAGCAACAAATCTAGACATGTACATCGGAAAGCTCACCTGATCCGTGATTACGTGGAGCAAGAGGAGATAGTGATTGACAAGATTGCGACGGATGATAACATCGCAGATCCTCTCACTAAACCGTTGAATTATGATAAGCATGTAGGGCACGTTATTTCCATGGGAATTAAACGTGTCCCTGAGTTGTAGTAGTTGATTATGGATTTGATACATTATCGTTTTCATATACTATTTATAACTTCATCGTTTAATATATAATATTTTGTTTTTCATGTGGATTGTACTGACAACATTGAACGCCACAAAGTGAAATGAATTACATTATATTTGTTTGGTCCGTAATCGCCCATGTGAGCTGATAACTCCGGCTATTATATTGTGCGTCGATTGATGGTGGGTTCAACGAGCCATAAGTCAAACGGTTTACTGATCGTTCACAAATACGAGATTATAACGATACCTCGTAGGACAAATTTTTTGTGACAACGTAATGGAGTCCTAAATGTTTAAAAACATTCGGTGCCAGGTCGTGGATAGGA
Source organism: Silene latifolia (assembly GCF_048544455.1). Taxonomy (NCBI): domain Eukaryota; kingdom Viridiplantae; phylum Streptophyta; class Magnoliopsida; order Caryophyllales; family Caryophyllaceae; genus Silene; species Silene latifolia. The sequence continues at coordinate 49,118,637 of NC_133530.1, forward strand.
CATCCATTGTGTTCCTAGAGTCGATTCTTTTGACTATCGACTGTCTCTTGAGATTAAGGCAGTTTTTGGGTGACTTTGGTTTCTTTCTCACGTCTGCCGTAGAATGGAGGCTAAGTAGATTTTTTACGGGTCATTTCATCTTTGTGCTTACATCTGCAGGATTCGAGTTGAAGAAAATATCCAACCCTTATCAGGTATAGTTATTTCTCCGGGCCACTCGAGGAGTTTATGGCTGAAATGCATTGGCCATGCTCGAATGTTGATTCGTTTATCAGTTAAGTTACTCTCTAGTCGGGGAAACCACTCTTGATGATGATCGCTTGTAAAATACGACCTTTGTGAATACGGATTTGCAAATTGTTTTACATTGAGTGGGAGAAATTTTAGGATATGAGAATCGGTTATCGCACATACACTTGTGAGGACAAGTGGGAGTTTGTTGGAGCTTGTGTCCTCCACAAATTAGTGTGATAACATTTATAAATCTCTTACAGGTTCACAAGGGTATACTCCGTATTTTAATCAGTTGATTAACGATTACCTAATAACGGTTGGCTTGCTAGAATGTTTGACGTTATTATCATACAGATGGCGGTGATCAACTGGTCCCTAAAGGTCACACCTAAAGGATGTGTTTGAGAGATGTGGTTATGGAAATGTAATCACATTGATGCCTTATATGACTAAACAGTTAGTCAATGTGTTGATGAGACGATTATTTAATGCCGATTAAATAATATTAGGAGACAATTAAGCTGTCAATTCGTAAATTGAATATAATATGTTATATTTAATTAATGTATATAATGTTAAGCTTGGACGAATTAATATGTTAATTCGTAATTAAATGTAATCGGTTATATTTAATCAACAAGATGAATGTGTCATAGTGGTAATAGTAAGGGTACTCAAACCAAGAGGTTATGGGATCGATCCTCACTAGATGACAATTTATATTTAACACATTTTATACATTTTTGGTAGTTGCCAAAACCGAAAATAAGGAAATAAAACCCCTTATTATTTCGGTATTTGGGCCGAAAATTAGGAGAAGAAAAATCCACCCTAATCTTCCCTCATACACGGTTTAAGAGGTAGTGAGGAGTGAATTTTCTAACCTAATTTTTTTAACTCATTCTTGCCTCTCATCTCAACAAAACACAAAACCCTAATTTTACAGAAATTTTGAGGGATTGATTCTAGCAAAAGAACAAGGGCATATCTCATATCGTCTTGGGTGCAACTGATAGGCGAATATCAACTTTGATATTGTTCTTAGGCCATTTTTGCTAGGACCGAATGTTATTTCTTAATCCCGAATGGATCACCACAGATTTTATAAAACAACAACGGGGTCAGTTACTGAATAATCAAAGTAAGACAAGTACAAAAGGCAACCCGCTGATCATCATCCACCTCCGGTCTCCCAATCTCACACAGTAACCGACTACACACCGAAGTGTGTAGCCTTGCCAGATTACCCACCGCAACAGGTAATCCTCGCCGCCAGTGGGGGACCGCAGCCAATCCCCACCTAAGCCCCGCTCATCAACGAGCGATATCCCTGTCCCTTAATGTACACATCCCCTCCCGTGGCGGGGTCCACGGAGGGCGAACTAGGTTGTGAAGCCACTCCCGCAAGTGATTCCACTCAACAACCATCACCACAACCACACCAACACCAAGGTGCCTTACCAAGACCACCCTAGCATGAGAGACCATCACCATCTCGGTTGCCTGAGGTCAGTAGATCAAAGTTAACAATCCAAACACAATTAATAAATTATAAATGATTAAAGTTTACATGTTCTCCAAAACCAAAACCAAAACCAAAGTACAACTGTGAAAGTTTAATAACTAGAAATGAAAGCTAAGTCTCTTGACGGCGGAAGCTAGACTCGAGTGATGACTCCCCATGACTGCCCCATGCTAAAGAACTTCATCACCTGCCACAATCTGCTCACCATCCCCGAATGGATCACCACATATTTTATAAAACAACAACGGGGTCAGTTACTGAATAATCAAAGTAAGACAAGTACAAAAGGCAACCCGCTGATCATCATCCACCTCCGGTCTCCCGATCTCACACAGTAACCGACTACACACCGAAGTGTTTAGACCTGCCATATTACCCATCGCAACAGGTAATCCTCGCCGCCAGTGGGGGACCACAGCCAATTCCCACCTAAGCCCCGCTTATCAACGAGCGATATCCATGTCCCTTAATTTGCACATCCCCTCCCGTGGCGGGTTCCACGGAGGGCGAACTAGGGTGTGAAGCCACTCCCGCAAGTGACTCCACTCAACAACCATCACCACAACCACACCAACACCAACGCTCCAACAATGATCAGCAGAAAATCAATCGTACATAATACAACACAATCTTAAATTTATTAAACAGGAACTGAGTAGGGAAACCACTCAACAACCATCGCAATCCGCTACGCTACAATCAATCATACAAATGCATAACGAATACCACATCATCACCATAACAATGATAATTAACAATCAACACACATATGATGACCAAACCCTAAACCCCCAAATTAACCCGAAACAATAATTAGGGCCAAACCCTAAAAGACAACCTATTAGCTGATTACAAGAACTAGAGACTTACCAAAGAAATCGAGACAAGAGACGGAAGTGTAGACTTGCGATCGATCAATTAGCCTTGAGAGTGATTAGGGTGATTAGAGAGATATGAGTGTCGTTGAGTTTTGGTAAAATGATTTAGAAACCGTAAAAGCGTAATTTATAATAATCCCTAATCACCTTAACCAAACTGCGGAATTAAACCCGTCAGACCGGATACTCGGTCGAGTATAGAGTATACTCGGCCGAGTATCCTCTACTCGGTCGAGTATTCCCATACTCGGCCGAGTATTCCTGGGCAGTAAACTGTCCAAAAATACACGACACACTTACTCGGCCGAGTAAGCCATATTTGGCCGAGTAACCCACTTAGAAAACCGTAGTATTACACAAGCTCGGATAAGTGAGAGATTTCGGGCAATCCCCCGTTTGCGGGAAGCTTAATGTATAAGTCTGTGTTCACTCTCCATGAGTATCCTTTTTTGTCTTTCCTGTCCACAACCCAAAACATGCCTTTCATGTAGGCAATGTCGAAGTATGGTACCTCCGTACTCATGGGTCTATCAATTGCCCCCGGTTCATAGCCCAAGAGGTTCTTGGCTAGTCTAGTCACTAGGGCACCACAATCAAAGGAGCACTTATCGGACTTGGTCATCCTTTCAAACGCTAAGCACACCATAGACACGGGGCTAAAGTAAAAACGCCTCTCATAGTATGGATTAAGGTAGGAACTTAGAAGTAGTACTTCCAAGGAATTGAGTTTACTATGGTCCTTTCTCCCGTAAAGGAGGTTGGTCATTAGGGGAAGGAAAACTTTCAAAATGGCGGGTTTCACATCATTTATTTTCATGGCACTAACGTCGGTATTGCGGTTACCCGTGTAAAGGTTGATGTATTTTGTGGCTTTCATTTCCTTCCTCACCTTGTCAAGAGTATGGGTGGTCCTTTTTCCTACACCTAGCCGCTCCGCAAACACATCACTAGATAGGTGAAATGAGGCGTTCTTGAGTCGAAAGCTCACGGTGTGGTCTTATGGATTGTAGAGGAAGGAGCTCAAAAATTCCAGGGTAAGGATGCGGTAGCTTATTTCCGCTAAGTTATACAATCCCTCCATCCCAAGTACGCTAAAGATGTCATGCACTTGCACCTCTATCCCCAAGGCTTCTAAGGCACTCTCCGACACACACCTAGTGGCATTCATACGTCTCTCGGTGAGGGCTAAGAAGGTATTCCTATGGGGTTCACTTTCGAATTTTAACCCCGGGTATTCTGGGTGGGTAAAGGCGGGTGGTGCCTCCGGTTCGGGTTATGGTTGGCGGTTGTTTCTCCCACGGTTTCTCCTCGTGTTCCTTGACATGCTACAAGAGAAATCACACACAAGGCATAGAAGGAAAGATGAGACTTGTGACTAACTTTGAAAGTGAATGAGATTCTCCCCCAATTTCTAAACTTAATACTTGACCAAGTAGTGAGCATGAAAAATGAAGTTTTTGACATAGTGAGTGTTCTGTTTTGAGAAATCTATTTACATTTTCAAGATGAAACTTTCCTTAACTCACCTCATAAGGTAGTAATAACCATCAAATTCTTAGTTTGTCGACACTTCTCAAACCATTTTCAAGACAAAAATCAAAATTGTTCATGGCTACTTAGGAAGTTTTCATGAGTTTCACCAAATTTTCAAGATGGAAAAATTTTCATTTTGAGATCACATACCGCATTACCAATTAAAATGGTAGTTTTATAAGGCAATTAAACCAACTTTTACTCAAGGAAATTAAAAATTTGGGCATGACTTGTTTAAAATTAGAAAGTTTAAGACGAAATTTTATGGCGAAATTTTCACATATTAAACAAAATCCATTCATAACAACAAAGGTTAAGCCTTTGTTGCCCAATTATACACATCAACAACCACAAAAATCCGCATGCAAATTCATCATAAAAATCTCGATTTCCTTGATGATGACCGAAATTTTTGACACAAAGTTTGACTTTCTTGCAACAACTATAATGTAAAAAGCTATTTGTTACTATGAATTAAGCAAAAGCATGAAATTAATTGACACACCTCAAGCACACTAGTGTAGATCTAACAAATTCAAGATGAAGGAATAAGAAGAAGAATGGTCTACTTACTTTGCTAATTAAGAGAGATTTGAGACGGAAATTGTGAGTGGAAAACTTAGCCTAGTAACAAATCACCAAAAATGGAGTTTTTGAACTATTTTTAGAGGAATTTTGGTGTTGTTGAATAAGGTGAAAATGAGATATGAAAAAGATAAGGAATGAAGAAAAAGGGAATCAAACCCGTGAAATCCTCAGCCCAGTTCCACTCGGTCGAGTGGCGAGTTCACTCGGTCGAGTGAACTTTCACTCGGTCGAGTGGGAGTTTACTCGGTCGAGTGGCATGTTTTTCAGAAAGTTTCTACCCTCTGGAAATGGTCCACTCGGTCGAGTGCTCGGCCCACTCGATCGAGTGCACCGTCATTCGGTTGAGTACGGACTCGTATTCGGTAAAGTGGTTGCTTATGGTTGGAAATTTCATGTCGAAAGAGAACTATGAAATCCCTGCAACACAAAGAGAAGGTTCGGGAGTCCACCGGCTTTCGGTGGCTCACCCGAGTTAGCTTATACGATATCCCATTTTACCGTCTTTTGTATAAAAATCGTAGTACTAATGACTACTCTACCAACATAATTCACCAATCATACATGACAAATACACTAACATGCATTCATTTAGCACACGGTGTAAAATTCAAAAGCAAGGTGAGCATTCGTATACCAACATATACTACTATTTCTAAGCATAGTACTCCTAACAACCTAGCATTCAACTTCCACACTTTTATGTATCATGGCAAGCACTATATCATACCAGAATTTAACGTAAATCACACATTCATGCAAGCATACAACTATACAACTTCCACATAGCGTTCACCCATACTTTTAACCACCAACGTAGTGACCAACCGAGACAATAGGCACTAGTTTTGATATGAGGGTGCCCACTCATCCAAAACTGATCTCCTATCGTACTCAAGCCGGGTTCATTTTATTAGACACACCTAGGTTCATTTTGGTTCATTGGTTTAGGTTCCAAAATCGTCGCTCTGATACCACTTTGTAACACCCCCTTCTTACCCAGCCAAGGTACTGGGGACATGTTACCTTCTCGATTTCCCGAGGCGGCAAATCGGAGATACGAAAAAGAAACATTTCTTATAAATGACAAGTTTAGTGATTACAAACCAGAAATTAATGAATAAATTACAACTCATGGCTACTATACTCATCTAACTAGTGATACTCATCTCGTGACTCATCAAGCTCATCCCGTCTCCCATGTACTATCCAACAATCTGTATCTAACCTGCTCCTCATATGACCAAAGGACATATGGATCAACACAAGCCACCCCAAAAGAGACAGGTGACAAAACACAGACACACAAACGTCAGTTTGAATGAACAAATAAAAGACGACACAACTAAAGTGTGAACATGCAACATGACTACCAATGTGAATGACATAATAATAAAAGACCACCACCACGGTACCGGGACACGCCCAGGCATACCGACAACCACACTGGTACCGGGACATGCCCAGACATACCGATAGCCATAGACAGGTACCGGGACACGCCCAGTCGTACCGGGTCCGGAAGCCAACCGGATCCCCTGCCAGACGCCGTGTCTCAACCACACGCGTTCCTCCAAACTCAAGCCATTAATGTGCACATCCCTCTTGGAGTGGAAAGCTCCAAGAGGCGACTCATGCGTAAGACGGTCTCCCAACCGTCTTACGTCTCCAAAAAAATCAACAACAACAACAACTACAACCACAACAACAACAACTACAACCACAACAACAACAACTACAACAATAATTCCTCCAACATATGTGATGACGACCAATACATGAATCACAATCAACATATCATAATCATCCTCTTAATACTGTGATTACCAATAAACATGTTATAATGCAAATGCCCTAATTATGCAAGTCTAACTACAACATCGACATAAATAACTTCAACATCGACATAAATAACTTCACTCAAGCCTAATTGACAATTGAGACCAGTTTATTAATGTTCATGGCCTAGGAAGCTCTATAGACCTCAAAATTTAAGTAGTTTACCAACATAATTGTGTCAAATCTAATCAATATAAGGCATTTCAATACGGTTAAGACTTGAGTTATGAGCTTTGTTTTCATGAATAACGGGTCAAAACAATGTACATGGACAACTATATGGGATTCAAATGCAAAAACAATGCAATTTAACATCATTGTTATTAAATTCACCAAGACTCGACCTAAAATAAAGGAAAAACATGTTTTTGTACCTAAAATAAAGGAAAAACATGTTTTTGTATTTTATAATTTTTTAAATTTCTATGGATTTTTGATATAAAAGCACTCAACATAAAATAAAGGCACACAACATAATTAAACTCCTCCCCCAAACCTAAATGTCACAGTGTCCTCATTGTGACGCCTACAGCATAGCAATCACACAAAATTTCCAGCAACCTAAAGGACACAACTAACAAAAGGAATGGAAAAGAAATAGATAATACAATGAAAGAAGGTACAAGGGAAGAGAATACCGGGTAAGAGCGTAGGAGTTCTCCCAAACCAGCTGCAAAAATAGGGGAAAAAAAATCAACCACGCAAATCCTATCATCGTCTGGCTACGTTTTTTACCCAAAGAGCGTGGGTTACTCGATCAAGCCCATGCTTAATCGATCGGGTCACCATCTGGCGAGCACAAATTCCGCATTTAAAGAAAATGCGCACACAGATCATAATCAATACAACTTAAAGTGCGTAACTATGTACATGGGCCACGGGCCAGTCTGCGGGCGAGAGCCGCCTACCGGTCCGTAGTCAGGGGCCACCTGCACGCCTAGCCAAATTATGGACATGCAGCGGTCTTTTGAAAGCCACGCTCGGTGGCGTAAAAATGCTTTTGACCAGATCGCTTTAGATCGGTCGGTTTCGTCTCGGTAAAGGTCTCGAAATGATGCAGAGATGTTCGAAGTCGCCACCAAACATTTATGGGATGCTTGGAACCCGTTCGTATCCACTTTATACGTAGGTCAATCAAGGCAAAAAGCGGTGTTTGACATAGGTACTAAAGATAAGGACTCGTCCCCCTTTTAGCATTCTATGCCTAAAATGACTCTTGTACGCCCTGGATAAGACCATCCCCTATCCAAAGGTTCTGAGTAAGGGGTGAGGGTACGTATTGGGAAGCTCTTTAATCGGACACCCAATCCCGTCCGCGTTAGCGGCCTCTACTGATCGATCGTGGTTGTTTAAGTGCAAAAGTTGAAAAAACGGTTTAAATGCATGAATGCACATCCAAATGTTTTAACCTAACATGTGAGAATTTCCTAAGTCGGTTTGTTTATCCAAATATCAAGTAATTTATTTCGAGTTGGATTTAGATTGATTTGCATGTGAAAACGGAAATTAAACATCTATATACCAAATTCGGGTTATGATGCTTAACACGATCCATTTATTTGAAAAAGTGTGTTTAAAAGATAAAGTATAAAATGCAAACTTGTCAATCTGATCCGTCACGTATTCGGATAACCGTAACCGGGATCGTCCTAGACAAGTACCAAATCGAGACAGAACAGTGCCAGGCAGCCCATTGGGGCGCGAGCCTATTGGCGAGGGAACGGGGTCTGCCCAGGTTTTGAAAGGTGGAAATAGGCAGGCTCTTGGGCGCGAGCCATAGGGCGAGCCAAGAGGTGCCTCCTGGTTGTTAAAAAGGTTGTTTACAACCGTATTTTGTAATGAATGATTTGCAAGTATGATTTGCATGACTCAGAATAATTACTATTGTGTTAGTAATATTCGTTGTCGGATTTACAAGTTTGATTTGCATGACTCGGAATAATTACTATTGTGTTAGTAATATTCGTTGTCGGATTTGCAAGTTTGAAAAGCATAGTTTACAAATGAAAATGTAAAATATGTGTGCTTAACCATTTTATCACCGTACTCGAATTAATCGACATGGTATTTATTTTAACCAAGGGTGACATACAATATGGCCAAGACAAAGATGAAAATAAAATGAAATAAAGAGAAAGGAAAACGTTTGGTTTGAAGTAATTATGTTAAGTTCATTCATTTGTAATTAGTCGATATTTGTCATCGCACTCGGATTAAACCGACATGGTATAAAGAACCAAGGATGACTATGAATTATGACTAATATATTTGCAAGTGTAAATAAATGAGAAAAATGGTAAATAAAATAAAAGGGTTTAAAATACCCATTAAAATGTAATTAACCAATAATATCATCGAGTCACGGAATAAACCGTCATGGTATAAGGAACCAAGGATGATTTTTGTAATGGTCAAAATATTTGTCATAAAAATGAATTAAAATGGTAAAAACCGTAAAAGGAAAGAAGTAAAAATAAAAGAAAGTGTTGAAGGAAAGACGAACTCAAACACGTTTGAGTCTGACCTGGACACCCACAAGATGCGCTTGCCTCCTTGCATAGCAAGGAGCTTCTGTCTCAGGCCAAAACTCGGTTTTGCCTATATTTGAATCGTGTTATGCATCATTCATGCTTATAAACTCTTAAAAATGATAAAGACATGAAATAAATGAGTTGTTTACACCCTCAAACTTACGTGTATTGATGTTTGCGACGTAGACGACTTTAGAGACGATTTTCTCGTAGCGACTACTCACGATCAAAGAAGTTTAAAAGAGTGCCTTAAAAAAGGATTTTGTTTTGAAAATATGTTAATTAAAATATGTAGATTGATGAATTGATTTGGTCAAATGGGTCGGTCGAATGCACGGCGACGGTACCAAATAAAATGTGTAAGGCTTGTGTTTACGATCGGTAGGTCATAAACACGCGTCGATTTTGTGACTTAGGAAGTCGGGTCTAGAAGTTTAAGGGAGAAGGAGGGGGCGGACTCTCGCGTAAAGATTATGTTATGTGATGGTGGGTATTTATAGAGAAATGTGGGATGGTATGTCGGTTGAGTTTGCTTGTTGGCCAAGGGGATAGCCCAAAGAGGCGCAAACATGCCTGCTATGGAATGGGGTGTCCTGTCCTTTTCAATTTGGACGTGGCCAATTCTCCATCCATTTATTGGTTGGTTTGATTTGTGGTAATCAAATAGGATGTCGTGTAACAATATGGGCATCTAATAAGATAATTTTGGGTGTTACTTGAGGTAGGTGTTTTGTGTACTTGACTCGGGTTTGACCCGTGTGAGTCGGGATTTGAATTTCGAGTCGATTTTTGGCTCGGTGTCGGTTTTGACTCTAATTAGGGTCATTTCAATGAAAATGGCATGATGAAGAAATTCATGGCATTATTTTTGACATTCGAGATTTGGGTTGACTTGTGTTGACTCAGGTTGACTCGAGTTGCGGGTTTCTGACTCGGTTTTGGGTCTGAAGACGGTTTTGACTCTAAATAGTGTTGTTTTAATACAAATGAAGTTAGAAAACTTTTGAAATCATTTTTCATATCCGAGTAGTACATTAAACCGTCTCATATATAGCCAATCCACGCACGTAATCAAAAACACGTTATAGCCCGATCATCATCGGGTGGTTTTTGGAAGGTGCAGATACTGGGTATCTACAGAGCCCCCACTTTGACCGAGGCTTGGACAGGGCGAAAGTCAAAGTATAGCCTCCAGGTCAATCGAATATTACAACCTGAAGACCATTGCGACGTCGAGGCGACTCAAAATGGTTTGAGCCAAGGACCTGCCGTCGGGAAGGGCGACGTCGAGGCGACTCGATGATTCGAGTCAAGGGCCTGCCATCGAGAACAGTTTAGAGTCTGTCGACTTCCGGTTCGGGTCGTTTAAAGTCCATTAGACTACGTATAAAGGCTCGCCAGCCATAAGAAGGAGTCATACCTGAGGCATCTTCGGGATATGTCCTTGAATTGTTTCTTATTTGCGCACAAAGGCTCGCCAGCCATGTTGAAGGTGCGTTTTGAGGCTCGCCAACCAGAGGAAGGTGCGTTGTGAGGCTCGCCAATCATGTTGAATGTGATGCGTTTTAAGGCTCGCCAGCCATGTTGATTGTGCGTTTTGAGGCTCGCCAGCCATTTTGAAGGTACGTTTTGAGGCTCGCCAGCCATGTTGATTGTGCGTTTTGAGGCTCGCCAGCCATTGATGGTCGAATGATCGACTGCGGGAAATCGCCTGAAATATCGGGCTTATTTTACTGTCTGGTAATGACTTCCAACCAGGTTGACGTTGATAGGTTCGGCTAGGGAGCAATGAGCTCCAACTTGCTGGGGTCCCAAATGAATTCCGTGGGATGAATAATATGAGAAGGCTCTCAGGATAACCATTTAGGGAGAGCTTTACATCAGGATCATGAACGATGTTGTGGGGATCTTTGAAAGACATGTGTGACTTCCATTTGAAAATCGGCACTCACTGGGGTGTTAGAAACTTCTCAGGACTCGCCGGGGATATGAGTTGCTGCTCGTTGGGAGGTAGCGTATGCCATGTAATCGACTGGGTAAAAGCCCTTGGACTTGACGGGTCGATGTTTGTCGGGAAGAACCCACTACTCTGTTGGAGTGTGTTTTTCTTCTCCAGATTACCTGCATGGTTAGTGACCACACAAATCCGTAGTCGCATCGACAAGCACGTAGGCATGCACACATATAAGCACATAAGCATGTGAGCAGTTAGCATATAATAAACTAGCAAGTAATATCTCACGTGAGGGGAGATAGAAGTTTTGAAAGTTGTGAAGCTTAATATTGAGTCTTGTTACTCGTAGATCCATGATTTGATCGATTGGAGACACGTGACCGTTGCGACATTGACTGAAACGGACGCAAAATGACAGACTGACAAATGGGCAGTCGTGAACGTGATACAAACTCAGTATCGACATGACACGGGGGTGACTTTGACAGACTTTGCGCATGTAAGTACAACTCCTTAGCCAAGAAAGGGTGACAACGCAAATCAAATCGCTGAGGTAGAAGGTCCGCTCGGCTGGGGAACACGAATTGATTATCCTCTCCAGGTGTCTTTGCCTCCATTTGCTTGTTAGAGATCCCTTCTCGAGTTTTGATGATTCGGAGAGCGGAACCAAGACCTTGTCATCGTCCGAACCAAGCACTAGACTATGGGCGGTTTTAATTTGGACTGTAGTTGAGGCTCAAAAGATATTTGAGGATAAAGGACGGGTGGCGTCTTAAAAGAGAAGACCCTAGAGTGAGAAGGTGTGAATGGGCAACGTCTTAAGGAAGAAGCCCCCAGTAAAGAGGTGTAAGATTAGTTTTTGCAGCTTGGTGGGCTACTTTTGAGGATTGATGTTGATGGTTTAGAATGAAATGGATATGCGGTTGTGTCCTTATTGGGGGACTACCTACGTATTCGCGTGTTTGCGAAATCAAACTAGATCGTAGTTCTGAGCTAGTTATTGAGGATTGAAAATTGGAAATGTTGTGAAAGGAGTATGCGGTTGTGCCCTTGTAATAGGACTGCCTACGTATTCGCGTGTTTGCGAAATCAAACCAGATCGTAGTTCTGAGTTGGTTATTGAGGATTGAAAATTGGAAATGTTGTGAAAGGAGTATGCGGTTGTGCCCTTGTAATAGGTCTGCCTACGTATTCGCGTGTTCGCGAAATCAAACCATATCGTAGTTCTGCGTGTGTGTGAAATGGATTGCAAACTGAAGGTTTGAAAATTGAATGTCTGTGGGGGTGTGGTTGTGCCCTCGTTATAGGACTGCCTACGTATTCGTGTGTTTGCGAAATTAAACCAGATCGTAGTTCTGAGTGTGTGTTGATACTTGATGTTGAGGTGCATGGTTGCGTCCTTGAAGGACTGCCTACGTATTCACGTGATGTGAAATCAAACCAGGTCGTAGTTATGAATGTGTGTGCCTAGGCTAACTGCTAGGACGTTAAAGTGTGAGGGTCACGACGGTAAATGCCGCTTGGTGACTCGAAAAATTGATTTGAGAGAATCCCCTCAATTATGAGTCGAAGAGATATAGTTTGTGAAAATGTTCCTTATCATGTGAGCCCACTAAAAAGTGGACCCTAAGGGTAAACTAGGTATGTCCCGTTCTCGGTAGCAAAGTATTTGAGGACTCCGTATCTGGGTCAGGGTGAAAATGGCTTCGATATTATGGAATGTGGAGCTTTGTAACGATAGGTTTGTTTGACAGAGAAAAATCTGGAGCTTAGGGTCACGACGGTAAATTCCGTTTGGTGACTCAAAAGTTGATTGGAGAGAATTCCTTCTTGATCATGAATCGAAGAGGCATAGTTTTGAAAATGTTTCTTGTTACGTGAGCATTTTAAAAAGTGGACTCTAAGAATGAAATGTACATGTCCCGTTCCGGGGAGCAATGTTTTTTGAAGACTCCGTATCTGGGTCAGGGTGAATGTGGCTTCGACATTATGTAATGTGGAGCCTGGTAATAATCGGTTTGTTTGACAGATAAAAATCTGGAGTTTGTATTTTTTGGTGTTTAGGCTGATGGGTTACGGCTTGTAATGTGGTGCAGAATGGGGTCTCAAGCTTGATGTGGCCCAAGCACGAAATGGTTGGTAAATAATGTGGGATCAGATTCCCATGTCTGGACCTTAAAGGTTAAGGTGTGATATTACGAGCTTGAGGGGAATCCTCAGAAGCCTAGATAATTCTTCCTATAATAGTCTCTAGAAGGACTTAGGGGTGAAGCAGTGTTGGTTATGACCTTGAGGGGATTCCCCGGGATCCTAGATAGGTCTCCTTGTAACAGTCTCCTGAAGGACTTAAGGGTGAAGCAGTGTTGGTTGAGGTTTTGGTGTTTGGTGTTTTGGACTCATTGGTCTGGGATTTTGTGTGTTAGACTCATGGGTCCTGGGTTTTGGACTTGTTGGTCCTGGACTTGGTGCTTTGGACTTATTGTACCTGAGATTTTGTTGTGTTGGACTCATGGGTCCTGGGCTTTGGACTTGTTGGTCAGAGATTTTGTGTGTTGGACTCATTGGTCCTGGGCTTTGGATTGTTGGTCCTGGACTTGGTGTTTTCTTTGGATTTCGGCCTTTCAAGAAGGGTTTTAATCTGGTTTTCTTTTGATTTTGGCTTGGGTCTTGGCCTTGACCTTGGGTGGGTAGCCGGTGGCTTTGGCTTTTGCTTTGAGTGAATTGACTTTGGTTTTTGCTTTGACTTTGTTTTTGGCATTGGCCTTGAGTGAATTGCTTTTAGCCTTGGCTTTGGTTTTGCTTTGGCTTTGGATCTATTGGTTCTTTGCCATCCTTCGTTCGAGGAAGGTAAAGGTGCAGACGGGGATGTACCCGTTCATGAGAGGTCGATTCTTTGTGATGGGATGTTTTTGTGGGGAATGGGCTTACCTTCCGTCATTGATCATGAACAAGGAGATGTTCTGGTTTGTTATATAGGTTCGTCTTAGAATCCCTTTGATAAAAGCTCGTTCTAAATTGGGTGCTAATGAAAGGTTTCTATTGCCAGACATGGAATACGTAAAGAGAATGGACACGGAGTTTCGAGTCCTCTGCTTACTCGGTACAGAACGTCACTCGAGTGTACTCACATTGAATTGGAGCATGTTGTTTGTTTTAAATCAATTCTCAAGTCAATTCTCGTTGTCAACGGGAAATGGTAAAGGGGGAATATATGATAGTTGGAAATCGTGATTTTATTTAGATAAATAAGATGTTAGCACAGACTCGATGAATATATGTGACTCAAGGGGACAGCCCCCAGTTTGTCACTTAGGAATAAAAGAACATACACTAGGATAGATATGAGAAAGCCTAAGACTCGGACTCGGACTCAGACTCAGACTCAATCGTAGATACGAACTCCTAATCATCACTTTCCTCTTCGAAGGTCTCCTTCGCAGCATCCAACGGCTTGCATGTTTGATCTTGAGCATTGACCCACTTGAGCACATTACTCTCGTTATTGGGGATGATATGAGGACAAAAGTCAATGAGGCTCTCATCTCCTTGCAGAAAGAGATGTTCATGAGGGTTGTTTTCATCAATTGGTTGGCTTAGGGATGAAGCTACCAGTTCATGGTTGTCGATCATGTTTTGAATAGCATGTTTTAGTTTGAAGCATGTTTCAGTATCATGACCTTTTCCTTGATGATATTGGCAATAGGCACGGCCGTCCCAGAAACGGGTTTTCCTGCATTCAGACGGGTTCGGAGTGGGCTCGATTGGTTGTAGTTTCCCTTCAGCCATGAGCTTTTGAAGAGCTGCGGCGTAGGTTGTGTTGAGGTTGGTGAATGTCCTTTGAGAACGTTTAACCTTGCTGTTTGATTTGAGACATCCAGGAGGATTGTCTTGACTGAGAGGTGCGACTATGATTTTGCCAGCTTTAATCATATCTTGAATGGCATTCTTGAGTTTGAAGCAGGCTTCGGTGTCATGGCCCTTGCCTTGATGGTATTGGCAATAAGCATTACCGTTCCAGAAACGGTTTCTTTGGTGTTCAGGTTTGTCCGGAGTCGGACCAATGGGTTGCAACATTCCTTCTGAAGCAAGTATCTCCAGAGCGGTGCCATATGTTATTCCCAGATATGTGAAAACCCTTTGATGTTTTCCCAAGGTTCCAACATTGGTGTTTTTTGGGATGTTTTTGTGAGTTTTGTTTTTTTCAACCCTGAGCGGAAACAGGATTTGGTCGTTGTCAATGGGAAGTTTTTGGGATGTTGCTTGGTATTTTGAAGGGGATTTTGATGAGGCAGTTTCATGTTCTTTGTTGGTGGGTTCGTGGATGTGGGAACCATCGGATGACTCTTCATTTTCAACAACTATCGGTTTGTGTACAGAGGGTTGGTTTTCTCCTTGGTGGTCAGGATCATTTTCGGTTTTACCCAACCTTTTCTCCAAATTAGCTACACGAGCGTTCAAATCATCGATAGCCACTTGCAGCTTTGAGAATATGTTGTTGATAGAGACGGAGAGCATCATTATAGCACTTTGTATGCCATCCTCATCAATTGCATGAATTTTCTCATCGTCAGGAGAGATGAGATGAGAGCAGTCGAGGGATGATTCCTGACTGTGTTCAATAGGGTTTTCAGGATGGTTGTTTTTGTTGTTTGTTGAGGGAGGTAATGGTAACTCGCCCTTTTCAATCATATCATTGATGACACCTTTTAGGGGGAGACACATCTCGGTGTCATGTCCGCGGCCTTGGTGATATTGACAAAACAGTTTTCCATCCCATCTACGTCCTCGTTTGTTTGGTAGAGGGTCTGCAGTTGGACCAATCGGTTTGAGCTTTCCTTTGGAGATTAGCCTTTCCAAGGCTATGGCATAAGGCATACCCAAATCAGGGAAGGACCTATGAGGTCGTCTGGTTTTGGTTGGTGGAGCACCTAAGGGATTGGCTTCAGTGATTTTGGTAGCCTTCTAACTAGGGTTGGTTTTGTCGTTGGCAAGCAGCCGGCTTTCAAGAAGCTTAACCCTTGGCTCAATATCGGAAGAGGGAAAATTTCCGGTTACCATTTTGTCCTCAACTTGGGAGAGACGAGTGCTCAAGTTTTCCATGGTAGCTAGGAGTCTAAGGACCATGTTGCTGATTTCGGCAAAATTCATGGCGGATGCAGATTGATCGGCTTCTCGAGTTCCTGCTTGAAGATTGACGACACCCAAGAGATTCCTAATTGACATAACGATAGGCGTTATAACTTGTCTTGGCAAGGGATTGCACAAACAAAGGCAAGTATGACACATATGTACAAAAGGCAGTTTTATCGTGAAGACGCGACGGTGTGACTAGGTTATGAGTTCATTAAAGATCGTGAATGACGTCTTGTGTTTGAACTCAGGGTGCATGACTTTGAACTTAGACTCGAGTGTCAACTTTGGCATAGTGATGCCTAGACCGACGACTTTTGACTTAGTTTGGATGTGCGTTGCTGGCGTGACGCCGTTGGACAAGACATGTGCATAATCTTGACCTTTGACCTGTAATGTAGGGGAAAGACGGGTTTAATACCCGAGAGGTTTTGACTCTGCTAACGCCATTGAAAATGTCTCGACAATTAGGCGACACGACCTAGACCAGAAGGTAGATACTGACTTCGGCGGAGATTCGACGTTATCTAGACGACTTGTCTTGAAATCGACTGGACTCTAATCGAATCGAGGCTGAATCGGAAAGGTGGACTGAAGTTTTTGAAAATAGAAATTTTCAAAAAGATTCATTTGTCGTTTTATGGACGACTTCCGAAAAGTATGGATCTTCAAAAGGTCGACCGGTTGAAAGGGTTGTCATAGGTTTGTTTTCAAAAGACGGTATGAGTTGAAATTGCGGCGGTCCTGAAAACAATGTGTTGTTTCCGAAGACGAATTTTGAAATTCCGAATCACGGATTTGAAAATCGGGAATTGAAGAATTTGGAATCGTCTTCACGATGACCATGAAAACGGTTAAATTCGTTTTCAAAGAATTTAAAATTGGGTTGAAAATTTGAAAACGGTTAAATTTGTTTTCAAAGATTTGATTTTGAATTGAAATTTGAAAACAGTTAAATTTGTTTTCAAATGACTTGAAATTGGATTTGAAATTTCAAAATTGTTAAATTCGTTTTCAAATATTTGATTTTGAATTGAAATTTGAAAACGGTTAAATTTGTTTTCAAATGATTTGAAATTGGATTTGAAATCTCGGTTAAATCCGTTTTCAAAGATTTGATTTTGAATTGAAATTTGAAAACGGTTAAATTTGTTTTCAAAGGATTTGAAATTGGATTTGAAATTTGAAAACGGTTAAATTTGTTTTTAAACGATTTGATTTTGAATTCGAAATTTGAAAACGGTCAAACTTGTTTTCAAATGGTTTGAAATTGGAAATTGTGAGGATTGAATTCGTCATTACGACGGGTTAGAAAATTTTTAACCTTTGAAAGATGGTATGCAAATCGAAAATTGTGAGAATTGAAATCGTCATTACGATGGCTTAGAAAAGCCAAATTCGATTTCGAAAATCAAATTTGTAATTTGGAAAGTTGCACGGGTTGAAATCATCATTACGACAGTTTGAAAAATATTCTTGTTTGAAAATTTATTTCGAATTTCGAAAATTCGAGGGTAGAATTCGTCATTATGACGACGTAAAAGGGCGCTTTGAGAATGCAATGGTCGGCGAGAGACCGGGGTTTGAAACGGCCATTATGACGACGTAAAAGGGTATTTTGAAATGGCTTGTGAAAACCAAGGTGTGAAGTCGTCATTACAACGGCATGAAAAGGTGCATTTGAAATTGTTATAAAAACCGGATTTTGAAATGGCCATTATAACGGCATAAAAAGGTGCATTTGAAATGGTTGTGAAAACCGAGTTTGAAAATCGTCATTACGACGGCCTAAAAAGGCGTGTTTTTTTTAAAATGGTTGTAGAAAACCGGGTTTGAAAATCGTCATTACGACGACATAAAAAGGGTTTGCAACGGTCGGCGAAAGACCGTGGTTTGAAACGGCCATTACAACGGCGCGAAAAAGGTGTTTTGAAAGTTTAGAAATGACACGGAAGGACTTATGATCACATAACACATAAGCACTCGCAGTTCATTATATTATGCATAATGCTGACACGGGTTTTGGCTTAATAAGGGTGGTTACACACCAAGTGATCAAACCCCGATTTTCGAGAGGGATAACAATCCAAACAAAATGTGTAAGGAGGGTGCCCTAGCCTCGTGCTCGAAAGTGATGAAAGCTCTTTGACGAAACAGAAATGTGTAACGTCAACGGTATGCTTGACTCAATCGGGATTCGAAACGCGGGGATGAGAAAACCCACGTCAACGGGACGAGCCAATTGGTCGATAAAGGTTAAGTTGTGGGCCCGGACAAGGAACCCGACTTATGACCGTAATATCAATTAATGCACTTTAACCACGACCTCGTTCGAGTTTCACCTCTAAGGATAAAAAAGACACAAGTATCCTAGTCTTCCCCAGCGGAGTCGCCAATCTGTGGACATGGGCCACGATCCGGTCTGCGGGCGAGAGCCGCCTACTGATCCGTAGTCACGGGCCACCTGCACGCCTAGCCAAATTGTGGACATGCAGCGGTCTTTTGAAAGCCACGCTCGGTGGCGTAAAAATGATTTCGACCGGATCGCTTTAGATCGGTCGGTTTCGTCTCGGTATAGGTCTCGAAACGATGCAAAGATGTTCGGATTCGCCACCAAGCATTTGTGGGATGCTTGGAACCCGTTCGAATCCACTTTATACCTAGGTCAATCAAGGCAAAAAGCGGTGTTTGACATAGGTACTAAAGATAAGGACTCGTCCCCCTTTTAGCATTCTATGCCTAAAATGACTCTTGTACGCCCTAGATAAGGCCATCCCCTATCCAAAGGTTCTGAGTAAGGTGTGAGGGTACGTATTGGGAAGCCCTTTAATCGGACACCCAATCCCGTCCGCGTTAGTGGCCTCTACCGATCGATCGTGGTTGTTTAAGTGCAAAAGTTGAAAAAACGGTTTAAATGCATGAATGCACATCCAAAAGTTTTAACCTAACATGTGAGAATTTCCTAAGTCGGTTTGTTTATCCAAATATCAAGTAATTGATGTCGAGTTGGATTTAGATTGATTTGCATGTGAAAACAAAAATTAAACATCCATTTACCAAATTCGGGTTATGATGCTTAACACGATCCATTTATTTGAAAAAGTGTGTTTAAAAGATAAAGTATAAAATGCAAACTGGTCAATCTGATCCGTCACGTATTCGGATTAACCGTAATCGGGATCGTCCTAGACAAGTACCAAATCGAGACAGAACAGTGCCAGGTAGCCTCATTGGGGCGCCAGCCTATTGGCGAGGGAAGGGGGTCTGCCCAGGTTTTGAAAGGTGGAAATAGGCAGGCTCTTGGGCGCGAGCCATGAGGCGAGCCAAGAGGTGCATGCCTCCTGGTTGTTAAAAAGGTTGTTTACAACCGTATTTTGTAATGAATGATTTGCAAGTATGATTTGCATGACTCGGAATAATTACTATTGTGTTAGTAATATTCGTTGCCGGATTTGCAAGTTTGATTTGCATGACTCGGAATAATTACTATTGTGTTAGTAATATTCGTTGTCGGATTTGCAAGTTTGAAAAGCATAGTTTACAAATGAAAATGTAAAATATGTGTGCTTAACCATTTTATCACCGTACTCAAATTAATCGACATGGTATTTATTTTAACCAAGGGTGACATACAATATGGCCAAGACAAAGATGAAAATAAAATGAAATAAAGAGAAAGGAAAACGTTTGGTTTGAAGTAATTATGTTAAGTTCATTCATTTGTAATTAGTCGATATTTGTCATCGCACTCGGATTAAACCAACATGGTATAATGAACCAAGGATGATTATGAATTATGACTAATATGTTTGCAAGTGTAAATAAATGAGAAAAATAGTAAATAAAAGAAAAGGGTGTTAAAATACCCATTAAAATATAATTAACCAATAATATCATCGAGTCACGGATAAACCATCATGGTATAAGGAACCAAGGATGATTTTTGTAATGGTCAAAATATTTGTCATAAAAATGAATTATAATGGTAAAAACCGTAAAAGGAAAGAAGTAAAATAAAAGAAAGTGTTGAAGGAAAGACGAACTCAAACACGTTTGAGTCTGACCTGGACACCCACAAGAGGCGCGAGCCTCCTTGCATAGCAAGGAGCTTCTGTCTCAGGCCAAAACTCGGTTTTGGCTCGTCTAACCTATATTTGAATCGTGTTATGCATCATTCATGCTTATAAACAAAAATGATAAAAACATGAAATAAATGAGTTTTTAACACCCTCAAACTTACGTGTATTGATGTTTGCGACGTAGACGACTTTAGAGACGGTTTTCTCGTAGCGACTACTCACGATCAAATAAGTATATAAGAGTGCCTTAAAAAAGGATTTTGTTTTGAAAATATGTTAATTAAAACATATAGATTGATGAATTGAGTTGGTCAAATGGGTCGGTCGAATGCTCGGCGACGGTACCAAACAAAATGTGTAAGGCTTGTGTTTACGATCGGTAGGTCGTAAACACGTGTCGATTTTGTGACTTAGGAAGTCGGGTCTAGAAGTTTAAGGGAGAAGGAGGGGGCGGACTCTCGCGTAAAGATTGTGTTATGTGATGGTGGGTATTTATAGAGAAATGTGGGATGGTATGTCGGTTGAGTTTGCTTGCTGGCCAAGGGGATAGCCCAAAGAGGCGCGTGAATGCCTGCTATGGAATGGGGTGTCCTGTCCTTTTCAATTTGGACGTGGCCAATTCTCCATCCATTTTTTGGTTGGTTTGATTTGTGGTAATCAAATAGGATGTCGTGTAACAATATGGGCATCTAATAAGATGATTTTGGGTGTTACTTGAGGTAGGTGTTTTGTGTGCTTGACTCGGGTTTGACCCGTGCGAGTCGGGATTTGAATTTCGAGTCGGTTTTTAGCTCGGTGTCGGTTTTGACTCTAATTAGGGACATTTTAATGAAAATGGCATGATTAAGACATTCATGGCATTATTTTTGACATTCGAGATTTGGGTTGACTCGGGTTGACTCAGGTTGACTCGAGTTGCGGGTTTCTGAGTCGGTTTTGGGTCTGAAGACGGTTTTGACTCTAAATAGTGTTGTTTTAATGCAAATGAAGTTAGAAAACTTTTGAAATCATTTTTCATATCCGAGTAGTGCATTAAACTGTCTCATATATAGCTAATCCACGCACGCATATTAAAAACACGTTATAGTCCGATCATCATCGGGTGGTTTTTTGAAGATGCAGATACTGGGTATCTACAGTAACAGTAAATCAAAAGTAGCGCATGTGGTACACACAAGCATAAGTAGCACCAATAAATAGTCCAAGAGAAAATAAATGACAAATAAATTTCTTGCTCATCAAACTCTAAGTCTTATATAAAATATGAGCAATGTTCATCGTTCTTCAAGTCATCATCACTTGGTAGGAGATAGGGTACTTCATCCGTCATAGGAGCTTCATCAAAAACTTTAACTGGCTCCTCTCTAAAAATCTCAGCTTCCAAAGCATCCAACTCGGCTTCTATGTCAATACTCTCATCATAGCTGTAAACCATCTCAGGAGGAGGATCATCTCCATAAATCAGCTTCTCTATCTCATCCACTTCCTTGCTCCATGAATATGACGCAACAGCAGGGGCGTCAGAAGGATTCCTATCAAAACAATAAGCAAGAGAATCATCAAAAGTAGGATTAAGAGCATTAATCATATGACAAGAAGCTTTTAAATCAGGAGGACGTAATGCTTTGTCAAGACCAAAAGTGATAGTATCATCTCCAATTATTAACGTAAAACTCCCATGCCTAACATCTATGACCGCCCCTGCTATATGCAAGAATGGTCGTCCTAAAATAATAGAAACAAGAGAATCTTCAGCTATATCTATCACTACAAAGTCGATTGGAATGAAAAAATTTCCTATCTTAACTGGCACATCCTCTAAGATACCCATAGGGTGCTTAATAGACCTGTCAGCCAATTGAATAGTCATGTTAGTACACTTAAGCTTTGTCATGTTTAATTGATTGCAAATTTTATACGGCATGACACTATCGCTTGCTCCTAAGTCACATAAAGCATTGTCAATAGTTAAAGGGCCTATAGTACAAGGAATAGAAAAACTCCCTGGATCCTTAAGCTTAGGTGGAGAATTGGCTTGTAATGCGGCGTAGCATTCATGAGTGAACGCGACAGTCTCCACTTCATCAAAAGACCGCTTCTTTGACAAAATTTCTCTCAAAAACTTAGCATAAGCCGACACTTGAGTTACCAATTCAGTAAATGGCGGTGTCACTTGAAGATTCTTTACTACCTCCATGAACCTCCCAAATTGTTGTTCAAACTTATATTTCTGCAATCTTTGAGGAAAAGGTAGTTGAATTTTGATTGGCTCGACTTATTTAGCTGTAGAAGTACGTTTAAAAGCATCATCGTCAGTTCCATAGGTGACTCGATCGAGCCCAGTAGTTACTCGATCGAGGATCCTAGTTTTATCCAATGCCGTAGCTGAAACACGTGAAAAACTACCGTCAGAAGGGGTGCCTCGATTGAGCCTGGGGTTTACTCGATCGAGTACGGGTGATCCTCGATTGAGCCCATGCTTACTCGATCGAGGAACCATGCTTTGCTTCGTCTTTTCGCTTTTCTTCAAATTCCATGTTTCAGTTTTGTCAATTTCTTTTTCATCGTCACTTAGGTCCAAATTTCCCAATCCCTTAGGATGCATGTAGGGAACCTCATCTCTATTAATGGGCACGTCCGGACTTTGATAGGTAGTACCGCTCCTTAAAGAATGTGCATTAACTTGCTCATGAGCTTGTTTACCTTGAGGAGGAAGACCAGACTGTTTTGAAGGATTTTGAGCTGCCATTTGAGCAACTTGAGTATCCAACATCCTATTATGAGCCACGAGTTCGGAGATTTGAGCCGTTTGCTTTTGTTGTATTGACAAAGTTTGTTGTAAGAGAGCTCTCAACTCTGCCATCTCATTATTAGGAGCTTGAGGAGGAGGTTGCATCTGTTGAAAACCTCCTTGATTTTGCCAAACAAAGCTTCCTTGTGGTTGGTTACCACGATTCGGAGGAATTACATAAGTATTTTGTTGAGGAGCTTGAGTATAAGCATTCTGACTCCTTTCAGGGAAGAAGTTAGAATATGGAGTACCTTGCTTGAAAGATTGGAAGGCATGAACTTCTTCAATAGTACTCATACAGTTGGCCGCAGTGTGGCCATCCATCCCACATCTCTCGCAGGACACTTCTTGTTGAACTATATTTACTGTTTCTTGCTTTCCCATAGACTGAGTAGTCTTCAACTCGGCTATTTGAGCAATGATGGCCTCCAATTGTTCCGCGACGTCACTATCTGAACCACTTCCTCTCTTACTACCTCTTCGGTTACCATACTCAGCTGTGTGAGTAGCTATCTGATCAATCAACTTCCAAGCATTACCATCATTAGTGTTATCTTGGAATCTCCCATTAGCTGCTGAATCAAGTAAAGCTTTATGATCATCATATAACCCAATGTAAAACTGGTTTCAAAGGAACAAAAATTCAAAACCATGGCGAGGGACGGACCGCACTAGTCGTTTGAAACGAATCCAAGCTTCATTAAACTCCTCAGTAAGACCTTGCTTAAAACTTGTAATCTGACTTCTCAATGCATTAGTTTTTTGTGGTGGAAAATACCTCTTGTAGAATGCAAGAGCTAGAGAAGTCCAATTGGTAATTGCGTCGGTCTCTATATCCAAGTCCCGTAACCACTCAGCTGGATCATCTCTCAAAGAGAAAGGAAAGAGAGTTTGTTTCACCTGATCTTAAGTCACTCCAGCCGTTAAAGGAATAGAACAACAATAAGTAACAAACTTCTCCATATGCTTTGCGGGGTCCTCTCCTGCTTTTCCTCCAAACATATGTCTCTCTACTAAGCTTATATAGGAAGGCTTGATCTCAAAAGTCCCCTTATCAGTGGTAGGGAGCTTGAAACCTTTAGGAATAGAAGCAATCGTGGATTCGGAATGACTTGCCAAGGTCGGCATCTTTGATGTTGTAGAAACCACAGGTGCAGAAATAAGGGTGTCCTTTTCAAAGGACGAATCTTCTGCAAAAGTATACCGCTCGTAGTCAAGTGTACTCAAGTCTTCCACTTGACTTACTTCTCTTTGAAATTTTCGTCTGTACCGAAAAGTCTTTTCTGGCTCGGGATCAAAAGGTATAATCTCTAACCTGTTAGACCTAGGCATACACGAAAACAACAAGAAAAGATAAAACTATCTCAAGGAACTGATGCTCCCTGAGACAAAAGACAAAAATAAACAAAAACAAACAAGAAAAATTGTTGCCTCCCCGGCAACGGCGCCAAATTTGATAAGGTTATTTTCAGTCCTTTAGCCTTAATCAAAGTAAACCTAAATTACTACTAACTAATAACTAGCAGTAAGAAGGGTCGAATCTATAGGGAGGCGAGGTAATTATTCTAGTTTTTTAATATTTAAGTCTGTCTTTAAGTAACCAATTTTGGGGGTTTGTTTGATTTGATTTCTAACAGCTAATTGCAGTAAATTAAAAGATGAAGAACAATAATATTAAAAAGTCTAGGGATCGGGTTCACTAGGTAGTCATCAAAGGGCAGGATTTAATTCATTGATTGAGCAATTTATATTATTGAAAGTCATATGATCGGTTGATTCTTATATGTCTTTTTAGATCTAACTTAACATGCAGTCGCTATTATTAAGTTGGTCAAATTCAATTATCGTGGCCTATACTAGTCTTAACCCTGTCGGTGATAATCCTAGTTTATGCAAGACTAATTAATCAATTCTAATCAGTAATTAATTAACTAGATTTAAGACGATAACTAAACAAGAATTAAAAGCAATTTAACAATCAATTCATAAGTACCCCTTTTCTAGCAACCTAGATCCCCTTTCAGCCTAGATAGAAGATTTTGCTACTCATACTAATAACAATAACAACAATAGCAATAATAAGAAACATGATTAAAAGCATAAAAGATGAACAAGTAATTGAAATAATAATTGAGAAAAGATTAGAATAATACCGTAATTAAAGGCAATAGATCCGATGCGAATAATAAATAAAACTAGACTAAAAGTATTCTAAGAGAGTTTTCTAGGGAAGTTCTACGAAACTAACGGAAAATAAAGCGTAAATAAACTAGGGTACGATATTAGGTATTTATAATAAAACATAACCGACTTAAGGAAATTTGCAGAAATTACTGGAAACATTGGTTCCTCGATCAAGCCTTGAGCTACTCGATCGAGTCACCACTTTCTCGATCGAGCCCATGCTCAGTTGATCGAGGAATCACTCTGTTTTCTGATCCTTTCTTCGTGTTATCTTCTTATCTTCTCTTCCTTCATTCTTATGGATTCCCGTGCTATACTACGTGTATTCCTTCATACCCACTCCGCGATGCCCATTTCATTCCTTTGCTCCTCAAATGCATCATTTCTGCATTAAACATCAAATAGCGGAAATATCAACGTTCTAACATAAAAGGCATGTAAATAATATAAATTAGCACGAAAACCGTATCAAAAATAATTAAGGGGACATAAATATGTATATAATTATGACTCATCAGGTCAAAACAATGTAAATGGATAACTAAATTGGGATTCAAATGCAAAAACAATGCAATTTAACATCATTGTTATTTAATTCACCAAGACTTGACCTAAAACAAAGTAAAACATGTTTTTGTATTTTGGAATTTTTTAAATTTTTATGGGATTTTTGATTTAAATGCACACAACAGTAAAGTAAATCACGCAACATAAATAAATCACACAACATAATTAAAGACTCCTCCCCCAAACCTAAATGTCACAGTGTCCTTATTGTGACGCCTACAACATAACAATTACACAACAAATTTCCAACAACTGAAAGGACACATATAACAAAAGGAATGAGAAATAAATAAAGATAATATAATAGAAGTAGATACAAGGAAAGAGAATACCAGGTAAGAGCGTAGGAGTTCCCCCAAACCAGCTGCAAAAAAAGAGGAAAATAACCAACCGCGCAATTCCAACCAAGCCAGCTACGTTTCTAAACCCAAAAAGCAAGGGTTCTCGATTGAACCTCGCTGGACTCGATCGAGTATCCATCTGGCGAGACAGCTTCCTGTATTTAAAAAAAATGCCCATACAAGGCACAATCAATACAACTTAAAGCACGCAAGATTAAATCAAAAAGTAGCGCATGTGCTACACACAGACATAAATACAAAACCGCCTCACGCAAAATACATTTACACACACTTGATACAAACGACTCACCGCGCAAACAGAGTCTGATACAGACACTCATTTGACACCACTGACCATACAAACCAAAGTACAAAACACGGGCAAGCAACTACAAACTACTTGACGCCTCACGGCGGGCCAGCCTTGGTCCCGCTAAGAGTCGCGGGCAAAGTAGCCACCACCTCCTGCTCTGCACCCTCTCGGGAGAACTCTCTAGCGTCTCCTGCTCCATCGTGACATGAAGCTCCTCTGCCTCGGCTAACTGAGCCCTAGCAGAGGGATATCATCATCCCGGCTCCGCAACTCCTCCTTCCGACACCTCAAATCCTAGTCTCGAGTGGTGAGTCCATGCCCTTGTTCCTCGATCATTGATCTCGCTTCGTCCGACTCGGCGCACACCCGAGCAAGCTCCACCGGATCCGCAGTACTGTGCAAAACGCAACATAGGTCATGAAGATCTAACCATGAAATGCAACACAAAAAGACACAAAATAACCAACAAAAGGCACCTGCACAAGCCGAGACTCCCTCGCATCCAGATCACCAGCAAGCGTCCTCTATCGGTTAGCCATTTGCCACAAAGCCTGATGACTAACGGTCGACAACTACACAACAAAGCAAAACCTTTCAATAAAAAAGCAACACGCAAAGTAAAGCAAAATACAAACAAGAAGGAGAGCTCAAGCTAGCAGCTCACTCTCAAAATCGTCAGCCTCCACTCTCTGTCAGCATCGATCACCTCAGGAACCGCAGGCTCTGGCAGACGCAACTGCAACTCCGCACCACTCGGCCCCGGGAAGGTAGTCTGTGCCGTGACAGATGGGTACTGGGCCCTTATGAGGTGGTCAACGCCCTATAACGGGAAAACATGTCAAAGGTAACAAACCCCTCTACCAAAAGCAAAAAGCGATGAGTACGAGCTGATGGAAACATACCTCAATCGGGTACCAAGCAAGCCTCGACAAATGAAAGGAGTTATACTGTGCCCCCCGCAATAGCAAGTCCTCACTTCCATGACCGTGAAGGTGCTCCGTAACCTCGTCAGACGTCGACTCCTGGAACAGCACCGTAGGCGGGTCGACAGGCAACACGAAAGTCTCACTAAAGCACTGACGAGCCAAGCGCTAGCCAAGGTACCAAACTAGGTCGATCGCCGTCTCTAGGTATAAACACTGATAACTACAAGGTCGCAAGCGCTCTCTGACAAAGGCAGGCACACCCGTGCAGTGTTCCCAAGGCCATCAAATAAACTGGATCCACGACAAGGCTAGTCAGCTAACTGGGGCCTTTCTGGCTACCTGGTTATCCTATCTCTACCTCTTTTTACGAAACGAAATAGACAAGGAACATAAACTTACATCGCCAAGCCGAAGGGCGTTCACCTGACGCCTGCAGTCCAAGTAAGTCAACTTGGTGAACTTTTTCCGAGCCACAATCCAACCCCTCACAGCGGAGTAAACCCGAGGCACATCACCCACCGTCTTCGGACGCAAGGCGGAGAGGTAAGAAAACAATCAAGCCTGCAACCCAAAACACAGCGACAACAAAATTGCCAACTTAAAAAAAAACACCGAAACACAACACAAAAAAAACGAAATAAAAAAAATCAACAACCAACAAAAACGCTCGTACCTCCAAGATGAGGCCGGGACCAACCAAAGCAGGAGACCTCCCATCCTCCATCGTCTCTGGACGAACGGCGGCGTGCATGTTATGGGTAAAACGGACCAGAGCAGGCATCACCCAGTCATACTGACCTAGGGTGTCCAAGTCAGCAAGCAAAGGAAGCACTTTGGTCGACAAGCGCTCGCCCTTGTCACTAAAGTACGTGGTACCCATGAAGTGCCACAACCACAACCGCGCCCCTTTCACGTCAGCCTCAGTCTTTGTCTCAGGGCTCGCCGACGGCTCCGGAACAAAGCCAGTCACTCTCACCTTAAAGTGGTCCCTCACATAAGAGTTCGCCATCAAGAAAGGGGTAAGGTCGGTCGGTGCATGCAAAACATCACTGATTAAACCCGTGTTCACGGCCGAAGACACTCTCTATGGTGTCTCCGAAAACTGAACTGATGTCTCGCCACAGAGAAGACCCGACACCATTGCAAAATCCTCAAAGGTGATGCCGATCTCCCCAAACTTCATGTGGAACGACGACGTCGTGTCCCAGTAGCGATCCAATATGGCCATGATCAAACTCGGGTTCGACCTAATCGAAGCTCCGTGAATCTCGCGCCAAGCAGCAACCAGCGGAGCCATGGCCGACCTCTCTATCAACACCCTCTAACCCGCTCGCAGGACGTCGTAGAAACCCATGCAAGTCGAGAAGCCTGAGAACGTCCTCATGGTAGCAACCTGCTGAAATTGAAAACCAAACAGGGTCAAAACGCCTATCCTAGTTTGAAACAGCAAAAATAACGAAAGCTCAACAAAATAGCGAACTCATTGGGCCCTCGTGTCCACGGTAGTAGATGTGAGGGTCGAACCGCAACAACAACTGGCTACCGTCAAAGCCCGCAGCCCAAGCAGGTGCCGCGCGCAAGTTCAGCCCCCGCGAAGCCTGAACCCGCCTAGCGTCCCAGTCTCGGACAAAAGCGTCGTCTGCCTCTATCTCCACTCTCCGCCTCTTTGAACCACAAGACTGCACGGTACGATGAGGACCCCTCTCAACAACCCGCACGACTCCCGCGAGCTCATGCCTAGGAACCCGAGGGGCTCCCCTCCTGGTAGTGACCCATCTCCCGGAAGTACCAGTCGTGGACTCCGCTTGAGTTCCTCCAGCACCAACAACCACGCCAGGCTCCTCCTGAGCCTCTGTAACCCTCTCAGCTCTAGAAGCCTCAACAACAGGCTCCTCCTCAACAGCGTCCTCAACCACTACCTCCAGCATATACACCCCCCGAGGTACCGACTGACCCGGACTCAGCTAAAGACTCCAAGGCCTCAGCCTCGGACCTGGCGGGCTCAGTCGCTCCCAAACACTCACCTGAAACCAAAACAAAAACAACGTCAGTCGAAATTTCGGCATTACAACGGCACAAAACAGACCAAATCCCAAAAACAAAAATCACCTGCAAATACAAATCAAAAGCAAACAACAGCAAGGGCCAACCCGCCCAATCCCAGCCAACAAAACATTTCTCCAAAAAAGGGTAAAAAAACAAAAAACTCACAAAAAAGACGACTCGCCCTTCTTTCCAAGCAGAAAACGAGTCAAAACAACAAAAAAAAACACAAAAACAACCAAACACTCTCAATCTAACACAAGGCCTGCAAAAAAAAAAAATATATGCTCGTCCCAACCGGGCATTTTAGAAAGTTTAAAAGGTAATTTTACGCCAAATTTAGCGCAAACAAGTCTAATAAGTCCATTTAATATATAGTTTAACCCCCTGTTTAAGTTTAGTTTATTTGATTATTGCATTTCTATTAATGTGTTTGTGAGCTAATTCCGTGTTCTAGGTGATTTTGCTTGTGTTCATTGCTTTTTGTAGCAAATAAAGCACTCGGTAGTTTTTCCCGTCAAATTAGAATTCACCCAAGTTCACGAGGCTAATAAAAGCAAGTCTTGACCATGAAAAGGTGTTTCGGGAAGTATAAGGGCATTTTGGGAATAAATAAGAAACCCGAGCATGAAGATATCCAAATAGGTCGATGGACAAAGATAAATAAAATGAAGCCCATAAAGAAGTTGAGAGCAAGGAGCTTAGGATGCCATTTTGGATTCCATTTGAAGCATTTAACCGGAGAAATTATGAAGCATTAACACGCAACATTGGATTCCCTTTGCAATTTAAGGCGGAATTAAGAGAAATAGGTTAAAACCACAGGCCCCGATCGAGGTATGGTGTCCCCGATCGGGGTTAGCCTCTCATTGATTGTTTATGTTTCGTCTTTTGGTCCTATATAAAGGGTGTTGATCTGGGACCTCAATCACACTTCTTACACACCTCCTACACCACTTTCATACTCTTATTTCAGTTCTTAGTTTAGTTTAGATTAGATTCCCCTTAAGAATTTTCTTTATGTTATAAAATATTTCCTTTAAGCATTTCAAGTTCATTTACAATTTCCATTTCAAGTATTTGTTCTTCTATATTCAAGTTATATTCCCATTATAAAGGTAACCTCATTTATAGTACTTTTTTGTTATTCCTTTGTTATTTCCATTTACTAATTATCATGTTCACTTTATCATTTGTCATTAGATTAGTTATCATTATGAAAGAGTAGTTCACTAATCTAGGAATTAAAAGAAGCCATGCATAAATAGTTCTAGCAATTGTTGAATTGGGATGTTATTATATCGATTAAAAGTTTCTATCACATATTTGCATTGTTTTGTTAGTCTTTGATTGTTAGCCACTATCTTAGATTAAATTTGTTAATTCACTTTTACAAGTCGAGAGGCACGACATTGAATTAGACTAAGCATGTTTTAGTAGATGACCTAGCCATATCGAGAGCTCGTTAGGACCCATTCTATGGTTGACAATAAGGCCGAGAGGTGGTTGTCTTTATGCCTAAACAATTAACGATATTATCAACTCCTATGTTTAACTTGAGAATTTACATAATTTGCATGTATGACCCGACCTCCCTAGACTCTTCCTTTATTATTATTGTTTCATAAACCCAACCAAACCAATCGATAACCGACATTGATAGAATTCACCCCATAACAACTTGTATAGCAAACTCCCGTCTCCTTGTGTTCGACCCCTATTACTACATTCATTTGTGTCCAGGGTATTTACCTTTGATTAGGTTGCGGCATCCTATCAAATTTTGACGCCATTGTCGGGGAGCACGGTTTTGTTTGCTATTAGTTGTTGAATTTTATCTTGTTTTATTTTGTCCTGGGGAACACTTGTTCCTTGGGATCGTTCTCACGGTTTCTTTGTCGTTTTAGTGCCTATTTTGTAGGTAATAAAGCTTGGCCTTTCATAATGATTGACGGATTCGTCACACAACTTAAAGATGAGCCTTTTCATGACTATCTTTCCCGGTTATACTATTTTTGCGATGGTCTCATCTCCCTTGGACATGTCCTTGATGAGGATTACTTTGGTCATCTCGTGCTTGATGGCATGGATTTTGAGACCCGTGAATTGGCTCTAAACTTGAGTAATGGGGATGTCTACTACATGATCAGGCCGAAACTTTAGAATTTCTTAGATTTCACGGCTTCCGAAAGTCGGGAGTTAGCACGCCAAT
Organism: Silene latifolia; assembly: GCF_048544455.1. NCBI lineage: Eukaryota > Viridiplantae > Streptophyta > Magnoliopsida > Caryophyllales > Caryophyllaceae > Silene > Silene latifolia. The sequence continues at coordinate 49,150,302 of NC_133530.1, forward strand.
TCGATGTGTGGCGTATCCAAGAGGAGCTTAAAGTGCTTCAGGCGTTTGGAACAACTTTCTCAAAAGGAAGCAAGCCAATATGAGCTTATTACCTCTCCTTATGCTCTTCCAACCTCCCAATGTGAGTCTTTTCCCCCTAAAAATTTTGAATTATTGGATGACGATGACGATAGTCCGACTTTCTCTATTGAAATTTCCCATATTGTCGTTCCAATTAACCATTTCGTGGAGGAGCTAGTTGACACACGTGCCATGGATGATGTTGGGCCCGATTATCATGAAAAGGATATGGTTTTGCCCGAGTCATTTGAAACCTTTGAAAATCCTTTCACATGGGATGTAGTTGACCCTTTTGAGGTTGACGGAGGACTTAGTGATTTTCATTTAAAGGTTAAGTGGTATGAACCCCCCCATTTTTGATGAGTCCTACCACCTTGAGTTTTCATACCACCAATTTGAGACCATTTATGATGATAATTTGTGCACTAACGATTATCTTTATGGTCTTAAGCATGATGCTTCATCTGTTGCTGACGAGTGGAGTAGTACGGTGGTTCTCTTTGAAATCTCTCATGGGCATTTTGATAAGATTTATTCTTTTTTGCCTTTGATCTTTCATGCTTATATCTTATCAATTGCTTACATATGCTTGTGTATTGCTCATGCGCAGGAATATGATAAACATCTAAGGGCATTGACATGCTTTTTAGAGGACAAAGGATGATCCATCGCGAAAATTCGTGTTTATTTATGTTTTTAGACAATTGCAATTTCAATTTAGTTGTAATAGTTTAAGTAATAAGACTTTTAGCTTGCTTTAGTATTGTAGTAGCTTGTCTTTTGCAGGTACTTTGGTACATGAATTGGATTACCCCGTTTTCAAGATAGCTTGGGGGAGGCTTCTACACTTTAGGATGCTTTCTTTCCTTCCTTTATTTCCGCATGTGTCATCCCATCTCCCCTTGTTGGTTTTTGATTGTCCATCTTTGTGTCCCACATTGAGGACAATGTGTGTTCTAGCTTGGGGGAGGGTTTTAGTGAGTCTAGTTATAGGAAATTTAATCTAAAAATTGAAAATTTTGAAAAAGTATTTGTTGTGTCCACCCTTATGTCTTATGCATCGTGTGATTCCTCGCATTTCCCATATTGTAGCTTTTTAAGCTAATGATTCATGCCTTATTGACGGGTTTTGCTTGCATGGGGATGTCTTGAGCTAGTGGGTGAGGGATTGAATTTGGACAAAATAGACTTGATCTTGAGATTGATAAACTACATATATGGTAAGGTAGAGCCTCCAAAGGCCGGTGCATCTATACCCGGTCTCATCTAGGTGTGTGTGTGTGTGTGTGTGTGTGTGTGTGTGTGTGTGTGTGTGTGTGTGTGTGTGTGTGTGTGTGTGTAGTTTCTCCTCTTGCTTTCATGGGGATGTCTTGAACTAGTGGGTGAGGGATGGAATTTGAACAAAATAGACTTGATCTTGAGATTGATAAACTATATATATGGTAAGGTAGAGCCTCCAAAGGCCAGTGGATGTATACCCGGTCTCATCTAGGTGTGTGTGTAGTTTCTCCTCTTGGTGTGCGTTACATCGAAACGCACAAGTATGGAATTTGTTCCTTATTCTTAGACATGCTATGATAGTTTTCACATGAAGCCTTGTTGATATAATTTCTCACATGCATCAGCCAATTTTTGAGCCTTTTTTTCATTATATGCTACCACATATTTGTTTCTAGCTACATACCAAAATGCCTACTTTGTTGAACTAGTAACCATCTTAGTGAGTTTAGAGTGCTTTTGTCATGGGTTGTTCTTAATAATTACAATTGTCAATGATGTGAAGTTGACGAGATTACTGATTCCCATTATGATTTTGAGAGAAAAAATTGAGAGTTGAAAAGAAAAAGCTGAGAAGAAGAAAAAAAAAGAAGATGATGAAAAGAAAAGAAATGAAAAAGAAAGTTTTGATGAAAAAAGAGAAAGAAAAAGAGATGAGATTGATCTCCCATAGTTTATGAAGAAATTGAGTTGGGAAGTTCATTTTGTGTTGTAAAAGTTTTAATTTGGGCCATATGATGCTTTGGTTCAATGGGTTATTGCTATAAGATCGGTATTAGGTTATTTAAGCACTCTTTGCTCGTTTGGATGGTTGATTAGTTCGACCTTTAACTCCACATATCCAACCTTGTTGTCCACTTTTTGCCCATTACCCCTAGCCTCTTTTATCTCTTCTCTTGGCTTCTATTTTTGAATTCTTGTTAGCATTGTCTTGTTGATTTGGAATGATTACCATACTAGACCGCGGGCGCATTCTCTTAAGTCATAGATAGGTGAGTGTCATATTCCCATATATTTTCCATGTTCATTTCATGAGTGTGAGTGTTTTTTTATCTCGTGAGGAGTCCGTGATAGGTTCATATACCTATTATTAGACTCTTCTAATAGTGTATAAATTAACTCAGTAATTTAGTCATTGAAGATCTAGTGCATGCATAACAAAAGAATAAGAAAAACGGTTTCCTTACATTGAGAAAGGCACGAAATAGGCACAAATAAGGTCTTCTACCTTCACTTGTTCTTGAGCTATAATGCAAGTGGATGATCTTCCAACAAATCTCAAGTGTAGAGATCCTCCTTAATGTTGCACCCAAGACAAAAATCCCTTAAAACTACTAATATAATTAACTAGATTATACTCGTAGTAATCCTTAAAATATATTCTATATTATTTATTACTACTTCTAGTAATGTTATATGTAATATAAGAATGAACAAATTTATGTCTAAAACAATTTTAGAGAGATGGAGGAGAAAAGAGTAAGTTACAATATTTATGCAAAAGGTTGGATTGAATTAATAAGAGCCAAGCTCTTATTTTTATCCAAGGGAGGCCGGGTAGAGAAGAGAAAAAGGGCCAATGCATGGCCTTTGTCTTACCCATAAAACTAGGTTTGCATGGCTAGTAATAGTAGAGAAATGATGATGTTTATTTTACATTTAAAATAAATCATCCACTAATTCATTAAACTCTCCAATTTTTCGGCCTCTATAGATAAAATGGACTCCATTTTAAGTTTGTGTTTTGTCAAATGTAAATAGGTAGGTCATGTGTCACACAACATGCCCATATGTATTTAAATGCATATTTAACCCCTTAAATATCATTTTATAACAAATAAATTACATGTGACAATTTAACTTGTAATTCATGATTACAAGTATTTAAAATGGGTCATATAAATTTCCTCAAAAAAAAAAATGGGTCATATAAATATAATTTACAATATTTTGCAATTATAATTAATCAATCATTCTTATTTTAATTGTTTCATAAACAATAATCAATTTTAGTAATAAAACATTTAATTACTAAAATGAATCTTATTTACTCGAATTATAATAATATACGTATTCTCACTCACAAAATAGATTGTTCAATTTCAAGGAATTAATTAATCTGTATCGTTATACAATTAATTAATTAATCTATTAAGGGAATTGTCCTATAGGTGTAACCTTAAGGGATCAACTGATCACCACCGTCAAACGACAGTAATGCCAAACTCTAGTTAGCCAATCATTACCGATTAATGTTGATCAGTTGACAATATAATTTGAATCATCCCCTCCGTATTCTTATTATGAGATTTAATAATGTGATCGCACTATTGTTGAGGACACTTACTCCAACAATCTCCCACTTGTCCGAGACAAGTGTGCGTCACCAATTCTCTTGTCCTATTACATCATCTCCCACTCAATGCAAAGTGTCTTGCAGGTCGTGCTTGCATTTGATCATATCTTGAGTGGTTTCCTCGATCTGAAGAGTAACTGTCTGACCGGAGTTATCCACCGTGGATTCCCTCCGAGCGTGGCCAGGCATTTCAGTTCACTACTCCTCGAGTAGCCTTGAGATTTTTAAATAACCCTGACAAGTGGATGGACAAATTCATATCGCACTATTCCCTTCGTATAGCCACAGTTCATCATGACCCAAAATGCACCCATTTGACTTCAGTTATGATAGTCGTAGAGCATAAATCAAAGTCACTTAGAAACTGTGCCACCTTGGGCGAACAGTCTTTAGTTAAAGAATTGACTCAAAAGAATACTATAGTAGCTCTCGCCACGACCAGACTATATAAAAATTGCCAGAACTCTATAAGCGGTCACTGCCCGACAGAGTGTCTCATACAGTCTGTCTATGTGATCTACTAGTCATCCTTTATGACTCTATGGCACTTGAACTTGCCATCAATCGCATCACACTCTAATCACCTCGAGACGTCACCTCATATAAGTAATTAAGGGCGAATACTATGTTAATCCAGTTCACTTTGATAGGGTTCAATATTGTCTCAACAACCTATTTGGATATAACAAAGTAATAAATAAATGAGTTTACATAATGAAACTCAACTGATAAATGCGATTATCATATATGAACAAACCAAAAAAAAGTTTTTCATTTCATATCTTATAATCTAATACAAACTTGGCATGCATTTAAGACCCATGGTGATGTGACTCATATTTGCGCACATTTAGTCCCCTAATTGAACCTATTTTGCATACTATTATAACATTCCATAGCTATTTTGTCCGTCAAATGCTTTCTATTTTGCTTTCCTAGTGAATTTCATATGTTTTGTAGGAAAGGAGACAATTAGGCGGAAATTCCCGTCTCTTGAGCTTATTTGGAAGGACATTGACGATCTTGGATGAACGAGTATGGAAGAAGAGGCAAGAACTAAAGACCAATATTACAAGAATAAGAAGTATGCGAGAGGAAGCATTCTGAACAGCAATCCGAGCGTCCAAAGCTTCAAGACGCTCGTCCAAGTGCCCCAGAATCCGAGCGAACTGACCCTCAGCCGCTCGTCCTACCTGCCCAGAATCCGAGCGGATTGCCCTTGTGTACGAACGTCCCTCGACGTCTTCAGCAAGGATGCGCATCTCTCCAAAATACTTGCATTTCCCTACTTAGAACTTAGAATTGTTAATTACTAATTTAGCCTTATTTAACCTAATGAGGCACTACTATAAATACCCCATTTTGATGATAATCAAAGGGGGCTTCCACATTAGAAATTCCTCTTAGATTAGATTATGAGTAGATTAGAATAGATTACTCTTTAATCTTTCCACAAATCACACATTAATCTCTCCTTAATTATTGTTCAAAGTTTCTTACTTTTGGGTAATTGAATATTATTGGGTTATTATTGGAGGATTGACAACCCTTCATCAATCAATCAAGTTCTCTTCTTTTATTCTTTGCTTTATTATTGGGAATCATCTCAAATTTGGTATAATTCCTTTACTCTTTACTCTTTATTGTTTATTTCCTTAAACTCTTATCATGTTTATACTTGTTGTAATGATTGACACCATTAATGACATGTTTTCCATGATAATGAGTGAGTAGTTTCCTTTAGCTAGGATTAATGGGTAATTAGGGGAAACAAACATGGGGAATAATCATGCTTAATTTAATATGTTTCCATGACTAAGATTGCTTGTTTGTTGTAATGTCAACCTATGCACATGTTATGTTTGATGAAATGCTAAGCCTATGAATCCTTGCATTTACAACTATCTCTTATCTATTCAACTTGACTTGTAAGATATAAACCAACTCGAGTCTTGTTAGACCATGCATAGAAGTGATTAGGAGGAAAGTAAGTCGACTTGTAAGTGTTGTACAATCTAATCGATTCGGCTCCGGGACCCAACTCTTCCTAAGGACCGTAAGATATAAACCAACTCGGTTCCGCTACAACATTAATTGCTTGCAACTTTGTGAACATGTTTGTATGGTCAACTCCCATGAATCCCCCATGAACCCATGATATCCTAGCACTTTTAATCATTTGTTTACATCCTTTATTTCATTGCTTGTTATACTTTATTGATTGCATTAGTCTAAGAACACAACTACAAACCCAAACAAATTGTGACACTAGCATAAATTGAGATAGATAGACTTAGAACCCAAAGCACACCGTCCCATGGATCGACCTCGACTTACCACTAATTAGTTGTTTGTTGAGAATTATAAATGTGTTTGATTGGGAGACCCGACGACATCACCCATCAAAATGGCGCCGTTGCCGGGGACGGTGTTATGTGATTAAGTTCTTACTTGTTTGTCTATTTTTATTGTGCTTTCACCTTGAGGAACTTGTTCCTCAAGGATCGTTCTTACCATTTTTGTGTAGTTTCCATGCTTGTAGTTGTTTCCTTGTCTTAGCTATGATGACTCAAGACTTGACATATGAAGTATGTGGTGGATTTTTGTGTATGACTATGGGTATGGAGAGTTTGAGAAGCAAGTCAACACAAACCTACCTTACTATTTGTACAATGAAAATCCTAACCACTACCCCAATTTTTCCCACCAAAATCACCACATCCAATATCGACAACAACTACCCACTCAATACCCACTTCATAATGACTTTCAATTGCCATAATACAACCACTTTCACACCCACCCACAACAAGAAGAGGAACCCATTCAAAATATGATTCTCCGAATGATGGGAGATCAACAAAACTTCTTCAAACAAATGCTAGAGGAAAGCCAAAAGAGGGACAATGTTCTTCAGAGCATTGTTACCCACCGATCCTTAAACATTGATCATGAATGTGAATTTGAAGTAGTAACCTTTGATGTGGAAGATGACAAGTGGGAAGAGCCAACCTCTTTGAGCACTTGTGAATATGAAAGTGTGGTGTTTGATGAAGAAGACATGAGGTTGAGTAAGCCAAACAGTCTTAGCCTTTGTGAGTATGAGGGTGTGTCTTTTGATGTGAACTTTGAGATGTGGGAGAAAGAGTTGAAAGAAGCGCCCATCTATGATTCTTATGAAGATAACTATGATGATAAAATCGTGCTTTGCAAGAACTCATGGGGTGAGAAAACGGAAGTGTATGAGGTTGCTCTCCTTGAGGAGCCTATCCTTGAGAAATTTGAGATATCTTATCACAAAGAAGAATGTTCCTTCCTTATCGCCCATGAAGAGTATTTTACACCCACTATGGAACCTATGATTGTTGACGACGATATGGTGGATCTTCTCTAAAAGGTCAAGACATCATACAAAGGATACTTGGTGGAAAAGCTCAAAAAGAAACTTGCACATGAAGCTACTTGTGGAAATTTGGCACCCACAACATCAATTCCTAAGGTATCCGGTCATCAATGTTATGAGAATTCTCCTTCTACGCTTGAAGGATTGACAAATTCAAAAGCTATCATCATCACCGAAGTTGAAGAAAAAGGTAGTGAGTGGAAGTCTCCGGACAACCATGAACCATACTTCCTACCTTACGCTAACAAGAATCATGGGCTAATCGGTTTGAAGCATCGCAATTATTCAAGTGCCAAGAAAAGGAAGAAGACAAGAATGAATGACAAACTTCCTTGGCCAAGCTTCGTCGTAAAGTTAAGCAAACCATACTCATGCCTATTTGGAGCTTGTTCACAAGCTTTCGATCTTCTTCTAAGAGCGTTGAGCTCTATGGACAAGAATTTCTGCAATTTGAACTAGTTTGGTGGAGTCCTATCTCAAACCACCATTTGTAAGATATTTCTTGAACCTTTGCCTTGTATAATATTGTACATTTTAGCACTTTTATTTATAATTTCTTGCATGATAGTAGTGAGAGAGAGTTTCCTTACATTTTTATTGAGCAAAATTTCAGAAAATGATAAGGAGGAATGACAAAAGGGTGCAAGGGTACTATCTTGAAAAGAAAAGAAAGAAAAGTTTGAAAAGCAGCGAGGGACGCTCGTCCCGAGGGCAGGATGCTCGTCCTCAGCCGTCCTCAGGGTACTGTTTGGCGCTGACATGAAATCCGAGCGGATTATGCAGGAAGACGCTCGTCCAGAAAAAGACGCCTGTATTATCAGTTGGACGCTCGTCGTGTAGGACACCTGAAGAAAAATTTCGCACTAGGCTTGAATCCAAGCGGATTCTGAAGAAGACGCTTGTCTCAGTTCAGCCGCTCGTCCCAAGCTCGGTACGCTCGTCTTTTCTCCATCCCAGCTGAAGCAGGATCCCTGGAATGAAATCCGAGCGGATTTTTGCTAAGACGCTCGGACCAAATGCAGCAAGACGCTCGTCCCGACCATAAAGACGCTCGGATTCCTGCACTTACCTCGACTAATCCACCCGAGCCCGACCCTCAGCCGCTCGTCTCACCCCTCTTTTCTATAAAAATACCCCCACCATCCCTCATTTCCTCATCTTATCTAAACCTAATCCACTCATCTTCATCTCCAAACACTCCCTTCACAACAACCCCCCTTGAGATGCTTACGAGATTCTATGATTTCTCTCAAGGGAACTCCCAACTTAAGACCTTCGTGATGGGAGGTCTAATTACTATCTTGGCTAACTACCTTTGTCCCGGGTTCAACACTCATGGGACTTATACACCTCTTGAGGGTAGTACTTTGATTGATGAGGACGCCGTCATCAACCACCACCGGTGGTGTGCCTACACTCAAAATGGGAGTGTAGAATGGTTCACAAAAGGGTGTTCCTCTATTATTCTTTCTGGGTGGAATATACCCGGTACCGACCCAAGGTTGAGCCCGTATTCACCTAGGCCAAGCTACCTTCTCGACATCCAAATCCACCCCAACCCCCCTCAAAGAGAAGAAGTACCCCGCCAACCTCCACAACCTCGTGGGATACCGGCAAGGCCCATTACCCCGCTGTCCTATGTGCCTATCCCACCATACCCTACTCCTCATACGCCATTCACACCACAAATCCCCAATGCTCCGGATATGCATGACTTGATGATCCTTATGAAGAAGGTTGACCTCGGAGTACACGATGGGCGGGTCGATAACTACATGGCCTTTTATCCTCAGTACTACCAAATGGCACAACAAGGGTATATCGACCCTAATGGCCCTCGACCATCTTGGGCTCAACCACACCTTTTATTCCATAATCAAGGGAACCAAGCCGGGAACTTTGATGGTCAAGGTGGAGGATACTCTGGTCAAGGAGGAGGGTATGACCAAGGAGGAAGTTCTAGTAGGTATGACTACCACCAAGATGATGATGACGAGTGAGAGATGCCTACCTCACCACCTCCATTTGTATGATACTCTTCTCTCCCTCTTTCTTTTGTATAGTGCATTGCATTTAGTTTAGCCTTCACTTGCATTTGTATTATATTTCATATTGCATTTACATTAGTTAGTTCATATAGTATAGTTTGCATTATAATATATCTCACATGATTCATGTAGTTAATTGCATATAGATTAGAATTCATAGCCACTAATGACCAATCCTATTCTTTTTTACACTAGAAATAGTGTTTAAATCGGTTTGAGGAGGTTTGATCATAAGTGACCATAGTTTAATAGAAATCATGCATCATATAGTATAGTTTAGATTGCATTCATTTGTTATATATGTCATATAGAATTGCATTTAGTTATAGCATGCATGCATTCATTTCATATCATTGCATTTGTACTTTATTTCAAAAAAATCAAAAAAAAATTCAAAAACATTTATTTCCTTTTTATTCCTACTCCTACTTGTACATTGAGGACATGTCCAAAATAAAGTGGGGGATGGGAATTTATATTCCAAAAATGCATAAAAATTGAAAAAAATTCCAAAAATCTCAAAAATATGTCTTTTAATTCATAAAAATAAAAACCATAAAAATTTGAAAAATTGAAAAACCCAAAACCATGTTCATTTCCTTTGTAGTGTAGTCTTGTGTATATATTGTTTGTATATATTGTGTTTGTCCATCCTTTTTCACATTGATCGATTATGCCACACCCGAGACATGAGGATATTGAAGACCGCATGGTATGATCTTTCCAATCTCCTTTTTCCTCTTTATGTTAATGACTATGTGGCTTTATTTTGATTGATGCGGTATAAACAATGTTAATTTAGGACTTGCATTTCGATTATTTGGCATATTAGTTGGTAGAAGCATATGCATTAGGATGTATATATATTAGTTGCATCATGGCATGTAGTTTGCATGTTAGAAAAATTTTGTGAAACCGTCTATTTGGGAAGCTTGACAAGTGTATATAAGGCCCTTGTAGATACTTTTTCTTCTTAAGACTTTGCTTGTTAGAATACTTGTAAAACACCCTAGGATGTGTCATGCTAGTATCGTTTGACCCATGGATTAAGGCCTAGTTAAGAGTACCTTGTGGTGTGATAACTCCTTGGCTACCGTTTATTCTAAGGTGACCCTTGAAACCATACATATATCATCCATGTTCTACCACATTTTGTCATCAAAGGGAATGGGCACAAAAATTGTTCAAAATTTGAGTTCAAGAATTGAAATGAAAAGTCAAAAAGTTTGCAAATTGCATCAAAAGAAAAGAGGAGTAACAAAAATGAAAACTCCTATGCTTCAAAACTAAGGCACCCTCGTTACTAATTGGGGTGACTTTGAAAATGTTCAAAAAGAAATGCAAAAAGTTGAAAAATTGTCAAGTATTGAAATGCCAAACATCAAAGAAATGGCAAAAAGAAAGTGTTCTCAAATGTTATATGCCACAAGAAATTGGGGGGAAAAAAAGGACAACAAAAGCAAACTCCCACATGAAACTCAAATAATATTGATCCCTTTGTCCATCGTATCCATTTTTGTGCATTGTAGAGAGGGGACGACCCTTGTTCTTGTCTAAGCAAGAAGGGGAATTCCGCGATCCTCCAGTGTTTCTAACACCATAGGGAGTCTATTCTTGACAAAAGCATTTAACGATTGAGGACAATGGTACCCTAGCTTGACACAACTTGGAGGTAATTTATTGGTATCCTTCTAGGCTTAGTAGTTTGAAGAAACCATATCTATGAAGGAGTGTGTACCCTTGAATTGCTTCCCCTTAAGATAATTTCCGCCACTTAGATGAGGAAAGTGGCTATTCTTTTGTAGATGCATCAATTACTTGATTTTGTGTGCCTTAATGCTTGGATGTGTCGCCGTTTTGGCAAGACCCACCTTGCCTTGTAAGAAGGCATCCTACCTCATGATTGTCTTGTTGTGAGTTGAAGGGGCGGAGTGAGACCCGCTAATTGTCTCACATCGGCTATATTAGTAAGTTAGTTTGAATAAGGGTCCTAGTTTTAGTCACCTCTTTACTCGGGACGAGTAAAGGATCGGTTTGGAGATATTTGATGTGACTCATATTTGCGCACATTTAGTCCCCTAATTGAGCCTATTTTGCATACTATTATAAATTTCCATAGCCATTTTGTCCGTCAAATGCTTTCTATTTTGCTTTCCTAGTGCATTTCATATGTTTTATAGGAAAGGAGACAATTAGGCGGAAATTCCCGTCTCTTGAGCTTATTTGGAAGGACATTGACGATCTTGGATGAACGAGTATGGAAGAAGAGGCAAGAACTAAAGACCAATATTACAAGAATAAGAAGTATGCTAGAGGAAGCATTCTGAACAGCAATCCGAGCATCCAAAGCTTCAAGACGCTCGTCCAAGTGCCCCAGAATCCGAGCGTCCCGACCCTTAGCCGCTCGTCCTACCTGCCCAGAATCCGAGCGGATTGCCCTTGTGTACGAACGTCCCTCGACGTCTTCAGCAAGGATGCGCATCTCTCCAAAATACTTGCATTTCCCTACTTAGAACTTAGAATTATTAATTACTAATTTAGCCTTAGTTAACCTAATGAGGCACTACTATAAATACCCCATTTTGATGATAATCAAAGGGGGCTTCCACATTAGAAATTCCTCTTAGATTAGATTAGGAGTAGATTAGAATAGATTACTCTTTAATCTTTCCACAAATCACACATTAATCTCTCCTTAATTATTGTTCAAAGTTTATTACTTTTGGGTAATTGAATATTATTGGGTTATTATTGGAGGATTGACAACCCTTCATCAATCAATCAAGTTCTCTTCTTTTATTCTTTGCTTTATTATTGGGAATCATCTCAAATTTGGTATAATTCCTTTACTCTTTACTCTTTATTGTTTATTTCCTTAAACTCTTATCATGTTTATACTTGTTGTAATGATTGACACCATTAATGACATGTTTTCCATGATAATGAGTGAGTAGTTTCCTTTAGCTAGGATTAATGGGTAATTAGGGGAAACAAACATGGGGCATAATCATGCTTAATTTAATATGTTTCCATGATTGAGATTGCTTATTTGTTGTAATGTCAACCTATGCACATGTTATGTTTGATGAGATGCTAAGCCTATGAATCCTTGCATTTACAACTATCTCTTATCTATTCAACTTGACTTATAAGATATAAACCAACTCGAGTCTTGTTAGACCATGCATAGAAGTGATTAGGAGGAAAGTAAGTCGACTTGTAGGTGTTGTACAATCTAATCGATTCGGCTCCGGGACCCAACCCTTCCTAAGGAACGTAAGATATAAACCAACTCGGTTCCGCTACAACATTAATTGCTTGCAACTTTGTGAACGTGTTTGTATGGTCAACTCCCATGAATCCCCCATGAACCCATGATATCCTAGCACTTTTAATCATTTTTTTACATCCTTTACTTCATTGCTTGTTATACTTTATTGCTTGCATTAGTCTATGAACACAACTACAAACCCAAACAAATTGTGACACTAGCATAAATTGAGATAGATAGACTTAGAACCCAAAGCACACCGTCCCATGGATTGACCTCGACTTACCACTAACTAGTTGTTTGTTGAGAATTATAAATGTGTTTGATTGGGAGACCCGACGACATCACCCATCACATAGAAATTACATGTTTGTCATGCTTAGCCTGCAATAAAGGCTTGGTTAAAGGATCAGCAATGTTATCATCTGTCCCAACCTTAAAAATTGCTATTTCCTTCCTTTCGATGAAATCTCTTATTACATGAAATTTTCTAAGTACATGTCTAGACTTGTTACTAGACTTGGGCTCTTTAGCTTGAAAGATAGCCCCACTATTATCACAGAAGATCGTAATTGGATCTTTGGTGGTAGGAACTATCCTTAGCCCCTCCAAAAATTGCCTAATCCACACGGCTTCCTTGGCAACTTTAGATGCTGCAATGTACTCAGCCTCCGTTGTAGAATCCACAATGACCGACTCTTTGAAGCTCCTCCAGCTAACCGCACCACCATTAATCATGAAAACAAAGCCAGCCTGGGATTTCAAATCATCCCTGTCAGTTTGAAAGCTCGAGTCGGTGTAACCCTTCACACTTAACTCGGAATCTCCTCCAAACACCAAGAATGAATCCTTAGTCCTTCTCATGTACTTAAGGATATTCTTGACGGCTATCTAGTGACTTTCACCTGGTTTGGCTTGATATCTGCTTGTCATGCTCAAAGCATACGATACATCGGGATGAGTGCATATCATGGCATACATGATTGATCCAACGGCGGAAGCATAAGGGATCAATTTCATGCGTTCAACATCTTCAGGTTCTGTGGGTGACTGAGACTTACTCAATGTAATCCCACTACCCATTGGAATAAAACCCCTCTTGGATTTGTCCATGCTGAAACGTCGAAGAACCTTATCAATATAAGACTCTTGACTTAGTGCCAATATCCTCTTAGTTCTATCTCTATAGATCCGGATACCTAATATTGGTATATCATTACCAATGAGTAGTATGTTGTCTACATACAAGATTAGGAAGATAACTTTGCTCCCACTAAACTTCATGTATAAACATGGTTCCTCAACACTTCAAGTGAAACCATTCTCTTTTATTTCATGATCAAAACGATGATTCCAACTTCTTGATGCTTGTTTAAGACCATAGATGGATCTCTTAAGTTTGCATACCATGTTAGGATATTTAGGATGTACAAAACCCTCAGGTTGGGTCATATACACTTCCTCCTCTAAATACCCATTTAGGAAGGCGGTTTTGACATCCATTTGCCATATTTCATAATCATGAAATGCGGCAATCGCTAACATAATCCGAATAGATCTAAGCATGGCTACGGGGGCAAAGGTTTCGTCATAGTGTAAACCATGAACTTGGGTGAAACCTTTTGCAACTAACCTCGCTTTGTAGACATCATCATGCCCTTATATACCATTCTTTACCTTAAATATCCATTTGCATTGAAGAGGTCTCACATCTTAAGGCAAATCAACCAAGTCCCATACTTGGTTCTCATGCATAGAATTTATTTCGGATTGCATGGCTTCTTGCCATAAAGTTGAATTTGGACTAGAAATTGCAGCTTTGTAGGTTGCGGGATCGTCACTTTCTAAAAGTAAGACGTCCAATTCGTCGTCCATCTCGATGATACCCACGTATCTATCGGGTTGGTGACGACGAAGGAACATAATAAGAATTATGTAAGTACAACTCAAAGCCATTAGCTAAAACAAGTACATAAGTCCCTCTTGAATTGGCGGCTACCTTAGCTCCATTTCCTAGTCGAAGATCCACATCACCCTTGTTTAGCTTTTTCACGTTTCTAAGCCCCTGTAAATGATTACAAAGGTGAGAACCACAACCGGTATCCAATACCCATGTTGAGGTGGAAGCGTAATTTATATCAATAACAAAGATTTCGGAAGAAATATTACCAAGTGGAATGTCAAGTCCATCATTGATATCTCCCAAAAATATGGGGCAATTCCTCACCCAATGTCTTATGCCATGACAATAAAGGCATATACTATTGGTAGTCCCACTAGCCATTATATCCCTATGGTTCGAATTAGACCTCTTACTTTTCCTCCTCTTTTTGATCTTTCTTTTCTTGGTTGCAAGCCTTTTGCAAAAACTCCCACTACCTTCATCATTTCTCCTTGCTTTCAAAGACAAGGATCCCATGGTTTTAGTGAGGTTGTCTTCACAAGATTTATCCACTAAGTTGCTAGATGTGATAGGAGGTGAGGAAGTTGTAATGAAGTTAAGACTTCAATCGAAGCCAATGCCAAAATGAATTTCTCTAGTTGTATCAAGGTTGTTTAGTGAGCAAATTTCGTCGAATGATTTGTGACATGATTCAATAGTGATCGGTACTAAAGAGTTGGAAGAATCCATTGCGGTAAAAGATAACTACAAAACGGATATGAAGGAAATTAATTAACATTTATCGTCATAATACTTGTAAACATATTTGACAAGTAAAGCATTTATATAGTGACCTTTACCCAACTATAATAAATGATTCCGAGACCCAAAATTCATATTAACTTGGATGTGAGCCAACGGGCCCTCTACACCTTTACTAATATAACTTGGTGGGTTAACCCTCTTAACCGATTATACAATTAGAACTCTCGGTCGATGAATTTACATTAAGTTCATCTTTAGCCCGAACCTATTGCGGCTACGGTCACAAATACCTTCGTTGAGATCAACCAAATTTTCGAAGTGTAATAACTATTTATTACCCCACTTACCCAACGTCAATTGTAAGTACCCCGAAAAATTGTATTGTACCATTATGAAATTGAGATTCATGGGTTCCTACTATTTGGTAAGGCTAAGTCTCAATATTTTAAAAGTAAAGGTCTTGTCAATTTATTATCTATCAATTTTTAAGTGAGCTAAAAAGTCGAATTATTGATAATTAGAATTGACACGGTCGAAGGCTCGATACGATATGCATGTAAGGTTATGGCGATTTGGCAATGCATGCAACATATTAAAAGAAATGCAAAGCAAATAATAAATTCCTAGTATGGCCTTCCTAAAATAGAAAATCAAATAATCTATTACAAATTCGGAAACCAACTCCTTTAGTCCCTTGAATCTTCAAGTGGCACGCCTCTCAAGAACGCCGTCTTCATCGGAACGCCTTTCCGAATGGCACCGTCTTGAAGGAACTCCGGAATTACAAATAATAATAAAATATATAGCTATTCCTATTATACATTTGAAATATGAAAAACTAGTAAAAATAAAAGTGATATGAGATCACATTAAATTACAACCGAATCAATATCCCCTTACATTACGGGAAATATCGATTAAAACTAAGGCCATACTAAGATAAAATTACATAATTCAAAATTATATATATAAAATATGACATTCATCAATGAAATATGAAGCATTATAATATGTATCTAACATGCCAAGTTATGTGCCAAATCGCCCTATTTAAACTTATATCGTACATATGACCCGGTTTTATGGATATTCGCGACTTTTAACTTATTAAAATTGCAAAATAATACTAAAATTAAATTTTAGTCCAAGTTAATTATCCTAACTTTCTTAGGACTCCAAAATTAGTCATCACTCAATTTTTGACAATAATTCAACTTGATTTAATATTTATGCTCATATTTGACCCTAAAATCATAACTTTTATGAAATAAATCCAAATTTAAATTACAATAATTTCAAAATTTGAATTTTAAATTTTTGAACATTCTGGAATATATCTACGACACTTATAATGTCAAAAATCAAGGTTAAAATTTTTGAATTTATTTCGAGAAAAATATAGTTGCGATTTATCGATTTTATCAAATAAAACATCTAAAGCATATGAAAATTAATCTAATCAATGTTTCAACTTTATATCTGATAAGTGGGATATAAATACAACCTAAAATAAGTTTCTCATGCCATGTAATTCGTTTTAGCTATTTTTGCCAAAATAGTCACTATTTATGTCATTTTTACACTAAAAATTCATAAATAATGCAAAATGAATCAAGTTCATCTTAAATTTTACACACAGTGAGTAAAATGTGCATGTGACAACATATTAAAATTTCATGGCCTGTTTCAAAGTTTAACTATTTTAACCATTTTACCTCCATTTATTCCATTTTTATCACATAAAAATCATAAATCATGCAAAATAAATCAAATTTATACGCAATTTTACATACAATAAGTAAAATATGCATGTGAGGTCATATAAAAATTTCAAGGTCAGAAACTAAGTCTAAGTTTTTTTAGCATTTTAAATATCATTTTACTCACTAAAATGTAATAAAATCACTTAAAATTATTAAAATGAGCAATAAAATACCATAAATCATCAAAATGACCTAATTAAATTTTAGGACCAGAATATACAACATGCAAAATAATTTCATGATATTATCTAATAATTCACAAATTTTTAGTTTTATTTAAGTTACTAATAACTCGAAAAAACTATAAATCGATTATGCATGCAACATCCTATGCTATGATACCAATTGACAGGTTCATATACCTATTATTAGAATCTTCTAATAGTGTATCAATTAACTCATTAATTTAGTCATTGAAGATCTAGTGCATGCATAAAAAAAGAATAAGAAAAACGGTTTCCTTACATTGAGAAAGGCACGAAATGGGCACAAGTAAGGTCTCCTACCTTCACTTGTTCTTGAGCTATAATCCAAGTAGATGATCTTCCAACAAATATCAAGTGTAGAGATCCTCCTCAATGTTGCATCCAAGATAAAAACCCCTTAAAACTACTAATATAATTAACTAGATTATACTAGTAGTAATCCTTAAAATATATTCTATATTATTTATTACTACTTCTAGTAATGTTATATATATAAGAATGAACAAATTTATGTCTAAAACAATTTTAGAGAGATGGAGGAGAAAAGAGTAAGTTACAATACTTATGCATAAGGTTGGATTGAATTAATAAGAGCCAAGCTCTTATTTTTGTCCAAGGGAGGCCGGGTAGAGGAGAGGAAAAGGGTCAATGCATGGCCTTTGTCTTACCCATAAAACTAGGTTTGCATGGCTAGTAATAGTAGGGTAATGATGGTGTTTATTTTACATTTAAAATAAACCATCCTCTAACTCATTAAACACTCCAATTTTTCGGCCTCTATAGATAAAATGGACTCCATTTTAAGTTTGTGTTTTGTCAAATGTAAATAGGTAGGTCATGTGTCACACATCATGCCCATATGTATTTAAATGCATATTTAACTCCTTAAATATCATTTTATAACAAATAAACTATATGTGACAATTTAACTAGTAATTCATGATTACAAGTATTTAAAATGGGTCATATAAATATAACTTATAACATTTTGCAATTATAATTAATCAATCATTCTTATTTTAATTGTTTCATAAACAATAATCAATTTTAGTAATAACACATTTAATTACTAAAATGAATCTTATTTAATCGAATTATAATAAGATATGTATTCTCAATCACAAAATAAATTGTTCAACTTTAAGGAATTAATTAATCTGTATCGTTATACAACTAATTAATTAATCTATTAAGGGAAAACTGATCACCACTGTCAAACGACAGTAATGTCAAACTCTAGTTAGCCAATTATTACCGATTAATGTTGATCAGTTGACAATATAATTTGAATCATCCCCTCCGTATTCTTATTATGGGATTTAATAATGTGATCGCACTATTGTTGAGGACACTTACTCCAACAGTCCGATGTCATATAACATCATACAAGAGTTGAAATGTCCATGTGAAGTCCTTTGAGCTACGCCATCGTGTAAATCTCATCCA
The DNA here is from genome assembly GCF_048544455.1 of Silene latifolia. Taxonomy (NCBI): domain Eukaryota; kingdom Viridiplantae; phylum Streptophyta; class Magnoliopsida; order Caryophyllales; family Caryophyllaceae; genus Silene; species Silene latifolia. The sequence continues at coordinate 49,168,780 of NC_133530.1, forward strand.
TGTTGTTGCATTTTCTCTATGCCCATGTTGTTTCGGGATTTGATTCATTGTGCATTAAAGTTGCTTGACGGGAATTGCATTTGGATGGGATGGTTGTTGCTCATGCCCTTGTTCTTGTCATACATTATATTGTGTGCTTGCTTGAGGACAAGTAAGGGTTTAGCTTGGGGGAGTTTGATAAGTCCATTTTATATATAGTTTAACCCCTAGTTTAGCTCGGTTTATTTGATTATTGCATTTCTATTAATGTGTTTGTCAGCTAATTCCATGTTCTAGGTGATTTTGCTTCTGTTCATTGCTTTTTGTAGAAAATAAAGCACTCGGTAGCTTTTTCCCGCCAAAGTAGCATTCACCCAAGTTTACGAGGCTAATAAGAGCAAGTCTTGACCATGCAAAGGTGTTTCGGGAAATACACTACGCCAAATATGGCAATCAATAAGGAGCGTATCACAATAGTTTAATGCATTTAATAACGACACTTAGATTACCGTTTTCCAAATATTGGCGGAAACCTAGATCGCGCTAATAAGAATAATGGTTTCCCTCGAAAACCGTTGTTATTATAATGTAACAGCAGCTGCTTAACAAACCGTTGTCAAAAACGTTTTAACGGTTTCCAAAAACTCGTTATAGAATCACTGTTATCAACGGTTGTTAGAAAACCGTTACCAGTTTAAGAAAACGGCATTTCGAAAACCGTTACTAAATTAACACCAGCAACGGTTTGTGCTACTCGTTCTTATGTTATGGGGTTTAGAGTTTTTTGTAACCGTTATTATTTTCAATTATGAAATCACGGTTTTTCAATTCAACCATTGCCGGTATTTGATTAGATTTTTCAGTTTGACTACTGCATTCAAAACTTTATCAGAACTTTAATAAATATTCAATTTGACCAATAATATTCAGTGTGACCAAAATAATTCTATAAATATGTCTTCATAATGTTTTAGGTCAAATTATAAATTATCAAACATTTACTCTTTAATTTCTCTCTAAAAAAATATGGCCGGTGTATCAGAGCTACAATCACATTCTCGTTACGCACAGCCTTTTACTTGCATTCTCCATAATTTACGGTTCATTATGGTGTGAATGGAAAGGGTTTAAACCCTAATTTTGGGTGGTTAACGCAAATGCTTCATGACTACGGTTTCACCACGGTTAAAAAAGTGTACCATGTGTCTACAAACAAGCAAGGTTTTGTAGGCTTCAATTTTATCGTGTTTGACGAAGCCAACTGCCATGATAGTTTTCGTCAGGCAAGAAAATCAGGGGCTAGATTTGCGGGGGAAGATGCGGGGAAAGAGGACTTCTATTCGGATGATAAACAACAAGGCCCTTATCTATGGGTTGCGACCCATCTTGATCATCATCTGCTGAAACATAACAGGAAGCATCACATTCTTGCCACTGTGCCTATGTCATGGGAGAAAGAGGCCATTCCACCTGCGCTTCCCGGTGATAATGAAGGGCCGATCTACGACTTGCTCTATACCGAAATTCATGATGAGTATCCTAATACTTCATCAGATTCTATTAATTAAGTCTTTAATTATTATCTGGCATTATAAGTTGTATTTGGATTATGGCCTGGTGGTGGTTTGAATTAAAGTTTAATTATTTATGTTTTTTGTTACGTTTTTTGTTACCCCTGTAATACCCCGCATTTTAATAATAATTTATAAGAATAATTTATGTAATTTAATAAGTGATTAAATGACATTTCTAATAACAATTACAAATAAGACGTTAATTAAATAATAAATGAAGTAAGCAAGTCGGGAATTGGGTTTAGCTAATAATTGGACCTTGGGCCGTGTGCCATATTTTGGTGGATCGAAATTTAGTATTATAATATGGATGTGATCGGGATTTGTATCGGGAATTAATAATAAATAATATGGAAATAATAATTATATCAATAATTATCATAATAATAATGTTATGGCAATAATAAGATAATTGGTGGAAATTCTAGTTATGGTAAGACTAGTAATAATAATAATAATAATAATAATATAATTTATAATGGTAATTCCTATAATAATTATAAAAAGGTAATTATAATAAGTTTCCTAATTGACCTCACATACTCTTTAATCTTACCCTATAAATACCATAATAAATCTGAAAATAATTCATAAAAGAAGAAGGAAGAGATCTAAAAGAAAGAAGAATAAAATTAAGGAAGAGAAAAGCAAAGGAATTAATTCATTATCGCCTCAAGGTAATATTTCAAACCGTCTTATGTATATACTTTGCGACACTATAACTTGTAAACTAGACCACCATAGGACAAGCTGTGACCATCGTTGTGACCGTGGACCACCAGGGACCACTGTTGACCTCATTGGACCACCGTTGACCGGCGGGAAGGAGGTTGTTGTTAGGGTTTTCGTTGGTTGTTTGGGGTATATGGTACCGAGGGTTATACGGATTTTTGACCCCTGATTTGGGTGACCCAGACCTGACCGGGGGTAGGGTTGACACCTGGGTGAAGCGTCGACCATATTAGGTGGTTTTAGGTGGCCAAGAGTGGCGTTTGGTTCGGTTCTTGTCGGATTTCGTGGGTGGTTCATTGTTGAGTAAACCGTGTATGTTCATTAAACCTGACTCTTAGTGCTCGACTAGACCCTGGCCTGGGTTGGTGGAACTCGTGGTGACTAGTCGTACTGTGTGGTGGTATTGGGTGGTTAATGGTGGTGGCTTCGAGTGGAGGCTGCCGGAATTCGCGAGAACAGGGGAAAAACAGGGGGTTTATTGGTGTTTGGTTGTTGTTGTTTGGGGCAGCCGTGTGTATGGTGTTGATGTGGGTGGTTTGGGGTGATGAGTGCAGAGGAATCTAGGCTCTAGGTGGTGCTGGTGGCGGGTTAAGGTGGAGACGGGTGTGGGCTTTATACACGGTATTATCGATGTCGGGATTTCGGTAATTTCTATGTTGTGGTTGTTGTTGCTAGGACGTGAATTTGCATGCTGTAGAGGGCGGTTGGGCTGGTGGTTAGAGGTCGTCGGTGTAAGCATGGGGTAGGCTACTGGCGGTTGGCTGTGGTAGTGTCATAGGTGATTGGTGGTGTCGGGAAAAGGGTGGATAAAGGAGGGGGTGTGGACACGGTTATAAAACCGTGTATGGTTGGGTGTGTCACGTGTTAACATGGGGTTTGGGTTTTGTTTATGAGATGACTTATTTAGTTTTAAGACGGGTTTTCATTTGGGTGACTCGGGTTTGTAATTGGGTCGGGTTTTAATATCGTGACCTTTAATAAATATAATAAATAATTATTTTGAATAAGTAAATAAAAGGAATAAATAAATTAAATTGAATTATGATATTTTGATTAGATGACAGTTGTGAAGAATTATAGTCGGATCGGATTGCGTTATTTATTTGGATTGCTTGAGCTGCTTTATTCGAAATTGCTTGCCAGGTAGGAATTTCCTACTCAACTTGGTTTTTATTATTACGTGAATGGATGTCTATATGTGACGGTTGATGAGACTAAGATTAACAATTATGATTTATTATTGGAATAGAGTATTTGAATATGTTAAATTGTTGGTTGAGCAGTAAGACGGGATTGTCATTGAGTATTGGATTGTTGGAGAGTTGATTATTCAGTTGAGCATAACACGGAGGGTGTTACTGCCAGTTGTGCGTAGCGAGCAATCGTTACTGCCAGATGAGCATAGTAAGTAATTACTACTGCCAGTGATAGTTGTGCATAGTAAGTGATTACTACTGCCAGTTGTGCATAGTACGTAGGGTACTACTGCCAGTTGAGCATGGTATGAAAATACCACTGCCAGTTGAGTTGAGCATAGCACGGTGTTAAGGGAGTTATGCTACTACCAGTGACGTAAGTGAATTGTACGGATGAGGTGATGAGAATTTGAAGGATGTTTATTTTGGTTGGATTATTATTGTTGTTGTTTAGTTTATTCCTACTCAACCTCGCGGTTGACTGTGTATTCATGAACACCTGCGGTGAACCATAATGGGGAGCATATTTGACAGGTACTAAAGATTAGCTGACTTGGGAGCTATGGGATGCGTGAGGACTTGGCCAATCTACCTAGAAGTCTAGACCACATAGAAGATTTTATCACTTTATTTATTTTCCGCTGCGAGTTGTATTTATTTTATATTAAGTTTAGTTGGTTAATTTGTAATAAACATGTAATCATTAAGTTTTAGTTTAAAGTACTTTGGTGAGTTGGACTTTGTTATTCACTACCTCGGGAAACCGAGATGGTAACAGTTCTATTTATTTGGGAATGTCTGGCTAAAGGCTCTTGAATAAATGGGGGTGTTACAAAGTGGTATCAGATCAAAACGATCCTTAGGCCTAACCAATGAACAATAATGAACTTAGGATGTGTCTAAATAAAATGAACCCCGGGTAGAAACTGTTAAGAGCCCCTCTTAGTGCGGTTAAGAAGGATCCCTTAATTCGTACCATGGCCCTCTCAGTTTTGAACCGGGAACCCTGAGAGAATATTTGAGAGGTGGGGGTAATTTAAAACGATATTGTTTATTTTGTCTTGAAAGTTCTTGTTGCCTTGTGTACATGTTGTTTTCATTGATGATTGCGGTTACGGGGACGTAACTTTGTCTTTACAGTGAGGAGATGTGACATGATTTCTTTTAAGTATTGTTATAAGCATGTTGATAGGGGAAACGTATGTTGACATGTATGTGGGAGGTGTGAGTATGATTAATATGTGAAGTGTTAAAGGAATTGCATGAAATTGTGAAGAATGCGATTTTGGTTGATTTCTCGAAATTTTACCCTTGATTGTTTTGACTGTCATTTACTGCCTGTTTAAAGATATTTTTAGGTGTGATACCCTTGTGAGTTAGCTTTCATATGCCACTGGTCTCATGTTCAAATAATATACGGTTTAGGAGAAATAAATATTTTAGTTGGCAGTGGTCAAAATATTCCTGTACAGTGATGTTTTCGCGCCATGTTTCTGTAAAATTTTCCATTTAAAAACTACCTGTCGATTTAGTGTAATTCCAACTCCATTGTTTAAACGATTCTTATATGTTTCTAAATTGATAAGCCATGTTACAAGGTAAATTTTTGAAAATTAATAGTGATTTTTACAAGTTGACCTAAGTTTCTGACAAGTTGCTGTAAAATTTCTGTTTCGACCAAATAATTTGTAAAATGCATTATAAATTGGCCTTATGAGTTTTTGACTTGATTCTTTTTCTCGTGGTTTACTAACTCTCTTTATTTTCTGAAAAGTATATGTCCTCAAGAGGTGATTATGTTATTAATGGTTAAAGATTTTAGAAATTATAACATGTTTTTCCTAGCCTTGAAGAGTATAAGTTATGTTTCTTATTTCTTGCACATTTATATTTGATGTTGTTAATTATCTGAAGTAGATTACCATGTCTAGTGATATGTGGAATGTATTGCCCTAAGCCATATATATGTTCACGATAATTGCATCCATGCTTAAGTTAGATGACGTTAGGTAAGAATTAAAATGAAAGAAAAATAAATTTAAATCAATTATGATGGAAGGGTGTAGTACCTCATTGGCTTAAGTGATCATTATACTAAACAATTAGGCGTATTTTGTTATAGATTATTATTTAGTCTGGCAATGTATTCGTCGGTAGTTAAGTAAAGTAGTTGAGTTTAAATAAAGATTGGTTCGAATATACTATACAATGTGGTTTTGCTGTTTAAAATTAATTATGCCATCAATCGATGTTCTGTTGAAAATAATAGTCGTCTTATGTTACAATGTGTATTATATGTTCTGGTGATAAATGGTCTAATTATTTCCGTTGGTTGTTATCTCGAACTTCGAGGACGAAGTTTATTTTTAGGGGGAAGGAATGTAATACTACGAATGCTTTGATTATTATTGTGATATCTTGTGATAAGATTTGCATTATTGATAATCGTGAAATGCATAATTGTGTTGGATGATGCTTAGTTATGAGGATGTTATAAGGGTTGTGGTAGTAGTTGTGGGCGAACTTCGGGACGAAGTTCATTTTAAGAGGGGAAGACTGTAATACCCCGCATTTTAATAATAATTTATAAGAATAATTTATGTAATTTAATAAGTGATTAAATGCCATTTCTAATAACAATTACAAATAAGACGTTAATTAAATAATAAATGAAGTAAGCAAGTCGGGAATTGGGTTTAGCTAATAATTGGACCTTGGGCCGTGTGCCATATTTTGGTGGATCGAAATTTAGTATTATAATATGGATGTGATCGGGATTTGTATCGGGAATTAATAATAAATAATATGAAAATAATAATTATATCAATAATTATCATAATAATAATGTTATGGCAATAATAAGATAATTGGTGGAAATTCTAGTTATGGTAAGACTAGTAAAAATAATAATAATAATATAATTTATAATGGTAATTCCTATAATAATTATAAAAAGGTAATTATAATAAGTTTCCTAATTGACCTCACATACTCTTTAATCTTACCCTATAAATACCATAATAAATCTGAAAATAATTCATAAAAGAAGAAGGAAGAGATCTAAAAGAAAGAAGAATAAAATTAAGGAAGAGAAAAGCAAAGGAATTAATTCATTATCGCCTCAAGGTAATATTTCAAACCGTCTTATGTATATACTTTGCGACACTATAACTTGTAAACTAGACCACCATAGGACAAGCTGTGACCATCGTTGTGACCGTGGACCACCAGGGACCACTGTTGACCTCATTGGACCACCGTTGACCGGCGGGAAGGAGGTTGTTGTTAGGGTTTTCGTTGGTTGTTTGGGGTATATGGTACCGAGGGTTATACGGGTTTTTGACCCCTGATTTGGGTGACCCAGACCTGACCGGGTGTAGGGTTGACACCTGGGTGAAGGGTCGACCATATTAGGTGGTTTTAGGTGGCCAAGAGTGGCGTTTGGTGCGGTTCTTGTCGGATTTCGTGGGTGGTTCATTGTTGAGTAAACCGTCTATGTTCATTAAACCTGACTCTTAGTGCTCGACTAGACCCTGACCTGGGTTGGTGGAACTCGTGGTGACTAGTCGTACTGTGTGGTGGTATTGGGTGGTTAATGGTGGTGGCTTCGAGTGGAGGCTGTCGGAATTCGCGAGAACAGGGGAAAAACAGGGGGTTTATTGGTGTTTGGTTGTTGTTGTTTGGGGCAGCCGTGTGTATGGTGTTGCTGTGGGTGGTTTGGAGTGATGAGTGAAGAGGAGTCTAGGCTCTAGGTGGTACTGGTGGCGGGTTAAGGTGGAGACGGGTGTGGGTTTTATACACGGTATTACCGATGTCGGGATTTCGGTAATTGCTATGTTGTGGTTGTTGTTGCTAGGACGTGAATTTGCATGCTGTAGAGGGCGGTTGGGCTGGTGGTTGGTGGTCGTCAGGGTAAGCATGGGGTAGGCTACTGGCGGTTGGCTGTGGCGGTGTCATAGGTGATTGGTGGTGTCGGGAAAAGGGTGGATAAAGGAGGGGGTGTGGTCACGGTTATAAAACCGTGTATGGTTGGGTGTGTCACGTGTTAACATGGGGTTTGGGTTTTGTTTATGGGGTGACTTATTTAGTTTTAAGACGGGTTTTCATTTGGGTGACTCGGGTTTGTAATTGGGTCGGGTTTTAATATCGTGACCTTTAATAAATATAATAAATAATTATTTTGAATAAGTAAATAAAAGGAATAAATAAATAAATAAATTAAATTAAATTATGATATTTTGATTAGGTGACGGTTGTGAAGAATTATAGTCAGATCGGATTGCTTTATTTATTTGGATTGCTTGAGCTGCTTTATTCGGAATTGCTTGCCAGGTAGGAATTTCCTACTCAACTCGGTTTTTATTATTACGTGAATGGATGTCTATATGTGACGGTTGATGAGACTAAGATTAACAATTATGATTTATTATTGGAATAGAGTATTTGAATATGTTAAATTGTTGGTTGAGTAAAGAAGACGGGATTGTCATTGAGTATTGGATTGTTGGAGAGTTGATTATTGATTGAGCATAACACGGAGGGTGTTATGCGATTGTGCATAGCGAGCAATCGTTTCGCGGATGAGCATAGTTAGTAATTACTACGCGGTGATAGTTGTGCATAGTAAGTGATTACTACGCGATTGTGCATAGTACGTAGGGTACTACCGCGATTGAGCATGGTATGAAAATACCCTTTGCCGTTGAGTTGAGCATAGCACGGTGTTAAGGGAGTTGTGCTCGCCGGTGACGTAAGTGAATTGTACGGATGAGGTGATGAGAATTTGAAGGATGTTTATTTTGGTTGGATTATTATTGTTGTTGTTTAGTTTATTCCTACTCAACCTCGCGGTTGACTGTGTATTCGTGAACACCTGCGGTGAACCATAATGGGGAGCATATTTGACAGGTACTAAAGATTAGCTGACTTGGGAGCTATGGGATGCGTGAGGACTTGGCCAATCTACCTAGAAGTCTAGACCACATAGAAGATTTTATCACTTTATTTATTTTTTTTGCGAGTTGTATTTATTTTATATTAAGTTTAGTTGGTTAATTTGTAATAAACATGTAATCATTAAGTTTTAAGTTAAAGTACTTTGGTGAGTTGGACTTTGTTATTCACTACCTCGGGAAACCGAGATGGTAACAGTTCTATTTATTTGGGAATGTCTGGCTAAAGGCTCCTGAATAAATGGGGGTGTTACAACCCCGTCCTCTCGAATTCAGAGACAATATCAAACCTGAAAAATATCTAACTTTTATTATAATGACTTAGGTTTTTAGGAGTACATTAAAAATATCAAGCTAAAGATATTTATCGCGTAAAACAAGCGTTGACAAACGTGAAAAAGCAAATGTGTAGTATGGAGTAGAATGGAGGGAGTATCTTTTTTGTTACTTCATCCTCTGGAATTCAGAGACAATATCACCATCTATGTCTCTTTCACCTTCAGCCCAATCCACAGACTCGTTTTCCCATTCCAACGGCATTGTCCCCTGCTCGGCACTGCGACCTTGGCAGTGCAGAATCGGAAGTAGTAGGATACGGTCACATTCATTCGAAACCCATAAATATGGGCCTACCCGCTGATCATCGTGATCAAACCAGAGTCTCGAAGAGTCATTATTATAGAATGCCCGCTCAAGTTTGCGAGCCTGACAAAAGCATTCCCGCTCCTCACCCCCGCCAAACTCGATGAGGGCGCACCGCCCGAAGCCATCATGCGCATCATTGTCCGGGTAGATAGTTTGAACCAAATTCAATCCGGCTAACCGAATCAAACCTATTAACCAGTCAAGGCTATACGAGAGATTGTGAATGATGCACGTAAAGGGTTTAGCGTACATAGTTCTACTTGGGGGTCCTGCAAGAGGTTCATATGATGCTTCATCATCATCATCAGCGGATGAATAATATGAACCACTATAAGTTGATGAACTTGACGACATAATCGATGTGTAAAATTAATGGAGGAGTTAACAAGTTAAGAATTGGAAAGTGGAAACGATACAAGTTAAGATTGTGAAAATTATAATTCTACATATAATGAGTTTGAGTTTTATTGGAAACGGTATAATAAATAATAAAAATTGGAAACGGTATAATAAGATAAGAATTGAAAACTTAACAAGTTAAGAATTGGAAAGTGGAAACGGTACAAGTTAAATAAGAATCGGTTAACTCTACTGTGTTAAACATATAAACTTACAACGACTATCCAAAAAACCGTTGTCGAATGAGTAAGAAGACAACGATTATCAAAAAACCGTTGTCCAATTAGTAAAAATAAAACGGTTAACAAAAAATCGTTGTCCAATGAGTAAAAACACAACGGTTGAATGCCCTGTAATTTTTTTGATTTGACTAATGCATGCCTTGTAATTTTTACCTTTTCTTATTCAAAGTTGCAATATTGATTGTTTGATCATATGTATAACACAAAATGATAACGGTTCTTTGTTAAGACGTTATCATATTACATATATCAACAACGGTTGGACAGAACCCGTTTTAAAATAAATTGTTTAATTATTTGTGATTTTCCAGTGTTTGTGATTTGACTAATGCATGCCCTGTAAATTTTACTTTTTCTGATTCAAAGTTGCAGTATTGATAGTTTGACTGTATGTATAAAACAAAATGATAACGGTTCTTTGTTAAGCCGTTATCATATTACATAAATCAACAACGGTTATTTTAAAGCCGTTGTCATATTACACCAATAAACAATGGTGTTTCTTATAACTGTTGTAAATACAGATCCACTGTAAAAACTGAAAAGTTTGTGGTTTTACCAATGCATGCCCTATTATTATTGGTTGTTTGACAATTATTCACCTCATGCATGCATGCACAATTAATAGAAGTTTGAATGTAATGTTGAAAGAATTCTTAACCCTCTAATTAAACTCATTTAATTATAGATCTAAATTACTCATTGATTTAGATAAGGATCTAGTGCTTGCATAACATAAAATAAAGAGAAGAGCAAGAACAATGTTCCTTACATTGTAGAGATCAGAATTAGGGCACAAGTGAGGACTCCTTCCTCCACTTGTTCTTGAGCTACAAGGTTATGGATGATCTTCCAAAAATCCCATAGTATAGATTCTCCTCTTGATTGCACCAAAACTATCCCTTAAATCTAATAATATATTGACTAGATATCATTATTAGAAACCTTATAATTAATCTAATATTATTTCTTATTACTACTTTAGTAATTTAAATAAATATTAGATCTTTGAACAAATGTATGTCTAAAACTAATTTAGAGAGAAGAGAGAATGTGAGAGGAGGTGTGCTAAAACAAAAGGTAAGAATGAATAATAAGAATAAGAACAATTCTTATTCTTATTTGGGGGTGGAGAAATCGGTGGGAGGGAGTAGGCAAAGGAGCCAATGCACGCCCTTCTACTTTTGCAATTGTTCTTATCAAAATGAGTTAGGGTGTGGTATAGGCTTAGATGGTAATCATTGTATTTCTTAACAATTAAAAAACAATTTAACCACTAAACCCTAAACACCCATAAAACCGGTGCCCCCATGTAATATGGAATCCATTTTATTTTTGTCAATTGTCATTTTGTCATACAATGTGTAACATGTAACATGTAGCATGTTATTAATCATATTAATGCATATTTAACAATTAAATATCATTATATATATATATATATATATTAATTTAATTACATATAACAATTTGCTAGTAATTCATAATCACAAGTATATAAAATGGGTCATGTTAATATAATCTACAACATATTGTAATTATAATTAACCAATCACTCTTAATTTAATTGTTTCATAGACAAGTTTTAGTAATATAACATTTTAATTATTAAAACAAATCTTATTTAATCGAATTACAAGAAGATATATATTCTTACTCACATATGTAAATTGTTTAATTTTAAGGAGTTAATTAATCTGTATCAATATACAATTAATTAATTTATGTAACACCCGCGCTTTTCGTTATATTTTAAATAAATTTTTATGTAATTTTATCCAATAATTATAATTTAACTTATTTTAATAAAATATCGCCATAGTCGTATAACGGTAGTAATAGTGTAGATTTTAATAATTATATTCTCCGTCTTGAGTTATAGTAGGCCTGGGATGAAAACACTACTACAAATGAGCACTTGGGCCACGGCTAAATTCGTGGCACAAATGCTAAATTTCCGTGGCTAAATCATTTTGCCACGGGAATACCTTCTATGGCGCAAGTGGCCGTGGTAAAGAGATAGCCACGGGAAAAATAAGAACGTGGCTGTTATTGAGTTTTTGGCCACAGATTCTCTCGTGGCTAATAACTCCTGTGGCCAAAGAAATTTCCCGTTGCGAAAAAATAATTCCCGTGGTAAACAATATATATATGAAAATTAAATAAATAAAACGTAAAATAATTTATTTATTTTTTACAATGGGTATTTTATCATATACGGAACCGTGACAATCTAGGTAATTGTTTTGCTAGTTAACTTGGTTTCACCAGTCATGCATTTGTGAGCATCGGAGAGGCTTCCCAGAAGGTCACCCATCTCAACACTACTCTCACCTGAGCACGCTTAAGTATAGAGTTCTTTTGATGTGCCACCGAAATTTAATGTTAACTTTGTTGATATAATTAGCACTTTGAATCGTTTTAAGTTTATTTTTTTTTTTCAAATCTTACCTTTAGTACTATTTAATTACATAAATGTTACATGATTTACAAATTTTTGCGGGAAAAACATTATTTTGGCCGAAACAATTAAATTTTCTATATTAACCTCTTGATTAATGATTTTGACATCATTTTTTTTGCCGAATTCAGCAAACCATTTTCTCCAAAAAGTAAACTTAATTATGTTTTCCTAACATTTTTTTATTTCTTTTGTTGATGACATTCTTATTTTCATTTCTCAAGTACTCATTTTTCATATATTTTTCTACGCAAATTCTATTGTATAACAGTCGTACCTGCGATATGAATGTGACCATTTTTTGGTATAATAATGACCGCTTTTTATAACAAAAGGTTTTTTTCCCCAAAGTGATCGCTATTAACCAAAAAGTAGTCACTTTTTTACCCAAAAAACTAAAACTATCGTACAAAAGAATCGCTTATTTTCCTAAATTATTTCTCTTTGTTATGATTTATCGTTTCTTTTCTCAAAAGTTTCACATTATTTGCACATGTGACTCTAAATTATTATAATTTCTATACTTTTCCCTGTGATGCGCTCATTTTCAATGAAAAAAAATTTCCTCAGCAAGTTAAATTTTACGTAAATTTTTCATGGTACCCTCGAATTTTTACAGATTACATATGGTACGCTTTTTTTTAAGTTTTTACATATGGTACCCCTGTATTCACCTTTTTCAGTCCCAAAATACCCTTTGACAAACTTCCGTCATAATGGATTAACGCCGCTACTCATATGCCTTGTGTCGCCTTTTTTTGTTATCTAATACACTATAGTTCATCGTCAAATACCTAAATCCTTATTTTGTCTAATAAACTAACATTTAGTACCTAAATAATATAACAATAACAATATAACATACTCAATTACTCATCAAATTACTTATAGGAGTAACAGCGTTATGACAGAATTTCCTTAAAGGGTATTCTGGGAATTACAAAGGTAAACACAAGGGCAACATATGTAGAAACTTAAAATAAGGGGTACCATGTGTAATCTGGTAAAGTTCGAGGGTACCATATATAGGAAATTTCCGTAAATTTTATATCAAATTCAAATTTTTCTATAAATATTCTACAAATAAAGTTGGAAATCAAATTTTGAATGAAATAGTTTAACAATATATTAATTTTAGATTTCTCTAAGATTGATGGTAAATGACTTTTTTATTCAATTTGATATGTTATATCTTTAAATGTGATATGATCATTTAAGAATGTTATTCAAAATTATAAAGTTTAATTTAAAAAAGTAAAAGAAATTCACGACTTTAATAAACAGAGTTATATATTAAAACAAATTTTTAAAAATATCAATATTTTGAAAAACCTACAAAATATAGATGTGACTTGTAAAAAAACAAAAAAATTTAAACGATAAACTTTTCTTTGCTTGCATATAAGTTTATAAATTTAAAAATTTCTTATTAAAGTAAATAAAACAATAAAAAATATTAATTAAATTAAACAAAGTGTCTAAAATTTTATATTCAAATGTATCTTCATATTATTATATTCGAAAAATTCACGTGGTACCTTCGAGCTTTGCCACTTTTCACGTGGTACCCAACTTTTTAATTTTGTGCACATGATATCCTTGAAATTTGATTTTCAAACACAACATGCCCTTTTTATCGTTTTTAAAATTTTCAATTGAGCATAAATTATAGACTAGAAATCGGAATTGACTAATTTTTTTTCAAATTTGATTAACTCTTCGAGATGTATAAATTGATAAAACAAAAATGGTCATTCGAAAATTTAAGATCGAAGATATGTTTGATTTGAGATTTTCGTTGAAATTCCCTATAAAATGTCAGTCGATAAATTTTTTTTTTTCTCAAATCGTAGATTAGGACGAGATAATCATTTAAGGAAAAAAAATTGGCCGATTCCGAATTCGGATCTAGGAGTTATGCATAATTGAGTTTTTTATAGCGAAAAAAAGAATATGTTGTGCATAAAAACCAAACATGGAGGGTATAATGTACACCTAGGTTGCACGGACACTCCTCCTAATCGGCGTTCCCGTGTCGGACACACGTCAAAACGTGTCTGACACTTGTAAAGCCGTGTCTAACTTTCATCTTTTATTTGAGCACGTGTCCATGGTATTTTGAGCCGTGTCCATGGTATTTGGACACACCTTCAAACAGAATCAAGTTGAATTTAAGGTAAATGGCGTGAATTGTTATATGGTTGAATTTGGTGGGGAAATAAGTTGAATGAGGGGTAAATGATGTTCTTTAGATTAGTAATGAGATGTCGAAATAGATTGATTATAAGTTAGTTTTTGGTTTTGGAAATGAGAATGAGTTATAATTAGCGTCAAGTTTTACCTTCACTTATTTAAATTTAATATTCAAATACTTTTTCAAAAATAAAATCGCACATAAATAAATATAAAATATATATATTATTAAATTTAAATGACGTGTCCCGTGTCCTAAATTTCATGAGATGCCGTATCGCGTGTCCGTGTCGTGTCAGTGTCCGTGTCCGTGTCGTTGCTATCTAGATGTACACAAACTTAAAAAGTTGGGTACCATGTGCAAAATGGCAAAGTTCGAGGGTACCATGTGAATTTTCTGTATTATATTTGATTAAATTTCATTCAGATTTAAGTCGGAAAAGATACTCGCCACGGGTGTTTGTTAGTTCGTGGCTAAAAAAATATTTGCCACGGAACAATTCGTGACTAAATAAAATTTCGCCACAGGTGTGACATAGCCCGTGGCTAAAATGATTATTTGCCACGGGTGTAGCCTAATTCGTGGCGGAAGTGACTTTTTGCCACGGGAAAAGTTATCCCGTGGCATAAATTTTTTTCCAAAATAATGATTAATTTTTTCCCGTGGCTAAGCAAAATTTAGCCACGAATTATAAATTTCCGTGGCATAATTCGTGGCGCAAGTGACAATTTGTTGTAGTGAAATCCTAGTGGAAACCGACTTATTTTGAGTTATTGGGCTTATTTTGACTCATAGGCCTTTTTCCTTCTCTTTTCTCTCCACAAACCCCACCTAAACCCTTACAACTTCATCCCCTTCACTTCTAATTTCTGAAATTCCCATACAAACACATCACCATTGTTAAACCATCTCTTCTCAAACCTAAAATCACCATACCTCACTCAATTCTTCACCAATCTCGTTCCTTTTCGCGCCATTCTCTTCCTTTTCTCGTTCCCCTTCTTTCTAAGTAAGAAAGTCACCATCTTTCCTCCTATTTCGAAATTCTCATCTTACAAGGATGTGGATTCTTGACTTAACCCTTTCATTTTTGTGTTTAGGGGAAAGCTTAGACGACCCTGAGGAAGATAGCTACATCATTGACGGCTCAATAGAAGATTGAAGTGGAAAAAGGTAACGGTGATGAGTTACTCGACTTTTATGTTAAAATTGTGTGAATTGTGTAGTATTAGACTCATATGAATGTTAAAGTTGGTGTCTTTCATGACTTATAGTAATTTGGTGTTGAGTAGAATACTTGAATGATGTTTTTCACATGTTTAATGAGTAATTTTCATGCCTTGTGATAAGATGGTGAAATATGAAATTTGTCTTAAAGGAATTCCCTCATAATTACATGGTTAAGCCTTACTTTAACGATTTATGACCAACCCCATATGTTAATGACATCTCGAATGTGGTAATTTTTCATGTATTCATCATATTAGAGAAGTATAAGATGATTGAAATTAAGATGGTTGAATTTCGAAGACTTTAGATGGTTGTTTGATGGATTTTTCGTGTAAAGTGAGTCCTTGTCGGTGCGCCGGCAGCCGGCCTACCCAACCGGCAGCGCGTCATTGTGTTTCTGAGTTGGAAAAATTGGAAATTTAAGCCTTGTATGTCCCTGCCGGTGGGCCGGCAGCCGGTCCACCAACCGGCAGAGAGTTCCTTGTGATTTTTCTAAGTTCATAAAGTAAGGTGTATTCCCTACCGGTGGGCCGGCAGCCGGTGCACCGGCAGAGAACACACATTGAACAATGTTGACCTTGTTTACCTTGACATATATCCCCTGTCGGTGGGCCGGCAGCCGGTGCACCGACAGAGAATACACTTTCATCTATTTTGACCTTGTTTCACCTTGGCATGTATCCTGTGCCGGTGGGCCGGCAGCCGGTCAACCGGCAGAGAACACACTTGAGCATTTTAACCATGTTTTATCATTGGCATGTATCTTGTGCCGGTGGGCCGGCGGCAGCCGGTGCCCACACCGGCAGGGAGTACCTGATTCTTATTTCATTCTCATACTCACACATGCTTCAAATGAATTGTTTACATTATGTTTATATAATCACTTTCACTCGTATTTGTGACTCAAGTGTGACGTTTTACATTGTGGGACTACTTGACATTCCTTATTTATCCCTTCGGACCTTTGGTTACGGATATGTGTGTTGGAGTAAGTGTCCCCGACAATAATGCGATCACAATTGTCAATGACATATTAAATCTGATAATTAAGAATACGCTTTGGATGATTCTATTATATATAGTCAACTGACCAACATTTATCGGTAACGATTGGCTTGCTAGAGTTTGACGTTACTGTCGTGGGACGGTGGTGGTCAGTTGATCCCTTAAGGTCACACCTAAAGGATGATGCCCTTATCTGTAAAGTTGATTAATTGTATGACGATACAAGTTGATCAATTCTTGAAAATTGAACAATTCAATTGTAAGAGAGAATATTATTTCTTATTGTAATGAGATTAAATAAGATTTATTTTAGTAATAAAAATGCTTTATTACTAAAATTGTTTATTGTTTGAGAAACAATAGAGATAAGAATGAATGGTTAATTATAATTACAAGATGTTGTGAATTATAATTATATGACCCATTTTATTTATGTGATCAAGTATCACTAGTCAATTTGTTGGATGTAATTTAATTAATTTATAAAATGATATTTATGTGATAAATATGCATTAAATTAATTAATAACATGTAACATACTACATGTGACATATTGTGTGACAAATGATAAATTGACAAAATAAAATGGTAGTCCATTTTATGAAGTGGACCAAAATGTAGAGGGTTTAGTGGATAGTGGTGATTTATTTTAATAAGCTAAAAATAACATCATCATGACACTACTTACCTAACCTTACATGCCTAAGGTTTTGATAAGAACAAAAGTAAAAGTGAAGGACCATATATTGGTCCTCTACACCTCCTAAAACCGTGAGACCTCCTCCACCTTAGGGGACTTTTGTTCTCTACTCATTCTCTATATTCTTGTCCATTCAAAATACATGCAAATGTTATGCATTATTCTCTCTACTCTTATCTTCATCTAAAATATAAGAAGATTCAATCTAAATTGTTCAATCAAAAATTACTAATATTATTAGTGTAATATATGAGTATTAGTAATCAATTTTAAGGTAAACTACTAAACAAATATCTAGCACATATTATTTAGTAGAGATAAGGGATAATCTTGGGTGCAATCAAGAGGAGTGGCTTCTATACTTGGAGTCTTTGGAGGATCATCCTAATACTCATCATAGCTCAAGAACAAGTGAAGGTAGGAGACCTTACTTGTGCCCAAAATTGTCGAAAATAAGATGGTGAGAAATCAATTTTTCCATCTCTTTTTATTAAGTTTGCATGCATAAGATCATGTATTTATTTTTATGAACAAATAAATTAAATCATATATGAATATGTATACTAATGAGATTAATGAATCCTAACAAGTGGTATCATGAGCCTTAGGTTGTTTGCATGCAAATCGGTTTGTGGTTTTTCCGAGTTATAAGATTAACATACAAAACTAATTAATTTGGATTTATGAAGATAAACCTAAAAATAACTTTGCATGTTAAAAGTTTCTGATCGTAAGTGATTTTTAGGACATTTTGGTTTATTTATGGATTTTATTGTTCATTTTGTTAATTTATGACATAAAAATGTGATTTTTGTATATAAAATGACATTTTTGGACGAAAATTACTTAAACTTCGAATTTTTCAGTGGTGTTTGGATATGTTTTCACATATATTATCTACTGATGGCATGTTAAATCTCGTGATAAAATAAGTTGTTTTGCTCGAAATATGAATTTTATAAGTTAAAATCGTATTTAAATGGGTAAATAGGTTAATATGAGTTATATTTCGAATTTAATCATGAAAATTTAGTATATTGTCACATGCAATTTTACAAGATGTGTGTAAAAGTTTTGGCTATAATGAAATCTTTTTGCACGATTTATGAATTTTTGATGAAAAATCACATAAATAGTGACTATAATTAGTTATAATGCTAAACATACTTCATGACTAAAGAAAAACGTCACATGTTGCATTTTATCATATATTTCAGATCTAAAAGTGAAAAGTTGATGAATATAAATTTTCTCATATTTTAATGGTCATATTTGTTAAAAACGATAAACCGCAACATTGTTTTTCTCGATAATTTTTCGAAATTTTTTAACCTAAGTTTTGAACATTATAAGTTTCATGGTATTTTTCCAGAATGTTCATGAGTTTAAATTTCAAATTTTGAAATTATTTGAAATTTTTATAATTTAATTTGAAGTTTATAGCATAATTTTGTATTTTTGGTCCATAATGAACAATATTAAGAAATCAAGTTGAATTATTGTCATAAGGTTAGTGAAGACTAAGTTTTGAGTCCTAAGATGGTTGGGGTAATTAACTTGTACATAAATATGAATTTATGTAATTATTGTGATTTTAATAAGTTAAATCACGCAAATCCATAAAAACCGATAAAATATACGATATTGGCTCTTAAAAGGCGATTTAGCCTAAAATTTAGCATGTTCATACATATTATAATGATGCATTTTATTTATGATTGTCATATTTTAATTTTATATAATTTTTGAATTATGTAATTTTATTTAGTATGGCCTTAGTTTTTTAATTGATATTACCCGAAATGTATGGGAATATCGATTCGGTTGTAATTATTGTGATCTCGTATCACCGTTATGTAATTTAATAGATTTATTTTTATTACAAATGTATAATAGGAAATTATGTAATTTTATTTATTACTTTGAAATTTCCCGAAGTTTCCATGAAGACGGTGTTACCTCGAGATGCGTGTCAAGACCGAAGTTCAAGGGACCAATGGAGTTGGTTTCCGAATTTGTAATAGTTTATTAGATTTACTTTTTTAGGAAGGCCATACTACGATTTTATTTTTATGCTTTCCTTTTTATTTATATGTTTGCTTGCATCGCTAAATCGCCATAACTAAACATGCATTTTAAATCGAGTTTATCGACCGTGTCAATTACAATTATCGTAGTTCACCGCTTTAGTTCACTTAGAACGTGATAGATAATAAATTGACATGACCTCTCGCTAAATAAACAATTGAGACTTAGCCTTACCAAAAATTAGAAATCATGAAAACCTATTTCGTGAGGGAGTGCGCTCGGCCAAACCGGGGTACAAACCTTGTTACGTAGGGGAAGTGGGTGATAAATGTCTATCCACCGAATTCATGTTGATGAGGGTTGTATCGCCAAAGCGTGCCCAAGTTAATGTAAATTTGGATCATGGACACATTTATTCGAAATTTGGGTTGAACTCAACAAAAGTATTCTCGACCATAGCCGGATGTGTTTTGGGCTAAAGATAAATATTAATGTAATTTTGTCGACCAAGAGTTCTAAAAGTAGAATCGATTAAAGAGTTAATCCACCGAGTTATATTGATGAGGATTGTATCGCCAAAGCGTGCCCAAGTTAATATGAATTTGGATCTTGGAATCATTTATAATAGTTGGGTAGAGGTCACTATATAAATGCTCATATCTTGTTTAAATTATTTACAAGTATTATTATAACGATAAATGTTTTTGTTTTCATTATTCCGTTATCGCATTGTTCTATTTCTTTACCTCAAATTATACGATATCATTTCGATTTTAGTTCAAATCTCCATTAAAATATCGTAACGAAAGACAAAATTTGAATTTTCTTCTAAAAACCCCGTATTATCCATTGAAAGGATCTCTTGTGAAGAGTATAGATGGAAGTTATTCATGATCAAAAGGGTTTTTGATTCTTGACTAACATATCTACTTACAATGGATTATTTTTCATGTGCTTAATCGAATTAAGTACTTTGAAACGTTAAATCATTTGGTAATTAGAATTGTTAGAAGTCGTAATTGACCAAAATAAAACAACCACTTCAATGAAAGTTTTAAGACTAAACGAACGAATGAAGAGTAGTCTTCATGAAATTCAATTTTGCTTCTCTAAGCAAAGACTCATTGAATTGAGTGGGAGCATTCTCTTAACCGTTAAGAAAAGGACGAGGTTCAAAGAAGTAAAATTAGAATGGAATTGATACAAGGTAATGATAAAAGTGAAGTTATTGCGAATAACGATACTAAACCTATCAATCCCGACCGATAAAGTTTCCATTGTCTTAATTGTTGGACGCTAGAAAAGAAACTAACCCAAATTATTGAAGAATCAACAAGTTAGTTGTGGGACATCTAATGGGACCTTCTTCTTTAAATGTTTATTTGATTGACATAAATTTTGCTAGTACTATTTCGTCATTATTAGAAACCGATGGTGGTTTTCAACATTGTATTTGATACATAGGATGATTAGAATATGACGACTAGCAACAAATGATGTCGAGAGATAGAGTCATTGTGTACTAAATTTAGTTTTGGGTTTAAAGTTGTACTTAATTATGACCATTAAGTCCATAACCAAGTTAAAGATACAACTCAAAGTCTACTAGCTACAATTATTAAATCTCGTGGCGACTCATCCCTGCCCGGACTCCAGCTAGCAACCACATCAACACCTGCTAAGACGGACTGCTCACCATAAGGGATCACGGCAGACACATAAACAAACAAGAGAACCACACAAAGTCAGTACTGAGATAAGACATAACCAAGTTACCAACAACTACCAAAACAACACAAGACAATCAGTCACAATCAGGCACTCCGCTCCATCTCCGTCTCCGTCTGTCCACTGGACCAGCCCTGCCAGTGGGGGACCGCAGCCGTTCCCACCTAAGCCCCGCTCATCATACCGAGCGATAACCCTGTCCCATTAATGTGCACATCCCCTTCCGTGGCGGGTTCCACCAAGGGCGAAACTAGGGCGTGAAGCCACTTCCGCAAGTGACTCCACTCAGCCGAGAACGCATCTCGAGAACCACAGACAAACAATCACAATCACAACCACAATCATAACATCGTCTGAATCAACCAATTATACTAATTACAGCACAACAACAACGATTCAACGATCGACGCACTAGACTATCTACAGAAACTGAGTAGGCGAACCTACCTTTACGCAACCGCAACCAATCCATGCCGACATATGTCATAACCAGCAACCAAGCAAAGCCTATAAGGGCAAACAACTGTCTATTACTATCAAGCAAACCCTAATCACAACCAAGGGAACAGTGATGATGATTATGACATACCTATAAGGAGAAACCCGGCAAAAGACCGCTACCCGACTCAAGCTACGCTCTCCTAAGGCACAAAGGCCTTCAAAGGGCTTCCATGGAGGTCTTGTGGCGAGGAGAAGGGAAAGGGGCGACTGATGGATGGAAGAAATGAGGCGGAAATGATTTGCGGATTTAACAAAACGCGATATAAAACCCTCGCTGCAAACTCGATACTCGATCGAGTACCCAACCTACTCGATCGAGTAACCCCCTACTCGATCGAGTAACTAAGCTACTCGATCGAGTAGCCTCTACTCTATCGAGTACCACTCCCAACTCGAAACCCAAGATAACTTTGGTACGACTTTCTAGGACAACTCTCGCTCCCCAAGGTCGGTCAACACTGGTCAAAGGATCTCCAAAAGGGCGGGTATTACAGTCTTCCCCCCTTAAAAGAACTTCGTCCCCGAAGTTCAACTCGCCTATCCCAACATATAAGACACGGAAGAACACGACACTGCTATTCTTCCCACTCGAGTCAAGACTCCCCAGAAATACCATCCCCCCATGTCATCATCATCACTGTCTACGCTCTACTCGTAACGACTCTTACTACTATCATACGCACATTATCACCGTCAACCGTTACTCTATATATATAAAACTTCACTTTCGCAATGCAAAGCACAATCCACGATCACCCGACATATGGTAACAACTGTCAGACTATCAATCCAGAACATGTTTCTCATCGACTTTCCAACTAAGTCTCATATCAACTTTCGTGCTATACAACCAATGCCACCATGTTACTCACAACGTGATTCTATTAAGATTCATTGTACCATAATTATTTCTTCATGACCGCTCATTGAGACATACAACACATTCACTTTATAGAACTAAAGACAAACACATATACTTTGGAAATTTTGTAATTAAAGCAAAACATAATACCAATAAAACATTATAAACAAGCAAAATATAATTCAAAAACAGCCTTTTTATTTCGCGACATTACTCTTCCCCTCTAAAAAGGAACTTCGTCCCCGAAGTTCACCACCCAATTTCAACGCATATTACTTATTGTCTGATTCATGACATGCGTTAAAACATATTATTTATTGTAGACATTACTCGCTAAGCCTAAACTCGTTAAATTATAAATCATACATGACTCTCTGGGACAACTAGTCGCCAACGATAAAGCACGTTAACATTGCACGCACAGCGTATGAAGAAATGTAACTTCAATGAATAAATGGTAAAATGACATATTGTAATATTAAAACAACAAGAAACCGTCACCACTTCACTAATCGTTACAAATAGGTACATAGAAAACTCAAGCACGACTTCCAACATACAACATTAACGGTTCCCAGATGTTATTAAGCACTAACAACCACGTTAAATATCAAACTTGTAATTATAAAACAATTGCACTCTTTTAATTTTTGAAAACCTCCTATAACAGTGCTACTCGATCGAGTATGTGAGGGTACTCGATCGAGTGCCATGCTACTCGATCGAGTGTCTTGGCTACTCGATCGAGTAGCCCCAGCTCAGAATGCTTTCTCTCTTCCTTTCCTGCAGCTACTCGATAGAGTACGGGGTACTCTGTCGAGTACCTACAGGCCAATTCCCTTACACAACCTGTCATAAACCAATATATATATATACATGACCGTCACATAAATTGAGTCTGGATGATGCCCCGACTCCCAATCATCCTGCAAAAGGTTAAAATAGCAAATCCGGCCTTATGGCCAACAATACAAGTTCATAAACCGCGTCTCAATAAACTAACTACGAACGTCTAACAATACTACCAACATCAACTACCACAAACAAAGATAAGAGTAAGGAGTATCACTCCTCCTCCTCTCTTTGGTCTGTCTTTGATCAACCATCACCTCATCATCACCCCCTCCACCTCCAGGCATACCTGCACCCGATGAACCAACACCCGCATCAAATCCTGCTCCTGCTCCCGGGCTCACATACCATGGGGTCAAGCCACCGTAAGGGAAGGACTGAGGTGCTCCCCACGTCGACTTATCCACCCCGTAGGAATGGAAAACCCCTGAGTAGTCCCCAACTCCACTCCACCAAACTGGATGCGGTCCCTCGGTCCCTATCCCCTGAGCGTACGCCATCTCGTGCATGTTCCGGAGTGTCAAGGTAGATGACATTCTATCTGCCAAGTAGCTGGACCGCGTCTCCGGGGTGTCGAGGTAAGGGTAGCACGGAAAAGGATCTTTTCTTTCTTTGTGGCGCTACCGGCTGTGGCCTAGTCTCCGAGGCCCTCTCCCTCACTCGACGGGGTCCCCTCCCCAATCTGGGTCTCTCCATCACCGCAACTCCCGCATTCTCGCCATTCGTCGGCTCCGGCATCACCTCCAGGATGGTGTCGTCGATGAGATAGGTCTGCAGCTGGCGGGGTCTATCCTCATCCTCCTCCTCCTCCTCATCATCGGAGTCCACCGCCACTACCGTCGGCTCCAAGGGCTCCGTCGGTGGGAGGTGCTGAGGAGCTGGAATTTTCATCCAACTCATGCCCCACACCCTCCACGCTAGGCTACCGTCAGCCAAGGTCCTCAACCATTTCAGGTCGAGATAGTAGTCACGATCCATGGTAGGCACTGGGGTAGCTAGAGGCACGTACTCCGAAGAAGCCTCAAAAGAGGTTAGCTTTTCAGCTAACCGAGTGGCGATAGCGCCACAACTCAGGTACTGGGAAGAGGAAGAAGCTATCAAGGCAAGGGCAGCACAAACCATAGAAGGAGCATTAAAGACCACTTTCCTGGCCCGCTCCGGGTTGAGGTAAGACATCAGAAGTAAGACCTCATGATTATTAAATTTACTGATATCCTTTCTGTCATAAAGGAGGTTCGAAAGAGAGCGGAGAAAGACCCTCAAGGTAACGTGCTGAACGTCATTAATCAGCATGTTTCTCGAGGTGGGAGCTTGCTTTCGGTCCGATAAGGCATCGAGGCGGACACCGCACTCGGCTGGAATATCGGTGATGGAGTCCTTGGGAGGCTTGGCCAACCCAAGGTGAGAGGCAAACAGATCCATAGTCAACAGAAAACTGGTATTCATCAACCTAAACTCGACGGTCTGGCCCGCTGGGTCATAGCTAAAGGAGCTCATGAACTCCAAGGTAAGAAAAGGATAAGTGTGTTTCCTCAACCTATACAACCCAGTAAGACCCAAAGTCTCAAAAATGTGACGGACATCCGTCTCTATCTCCAAATCCTCGAACACGGTGGTGTCTATACACCTCGTGGGTCTCATTTTACGTTTTTGTAAGGCTACAAAACGCTCCCTCTTCTTGAAATCAACAAAAACAACTGAAGGGTATTCGGAAACTGCGGGTACCACAGGTCCACTCCCCTCCCCCATCTCAGATGGGTTACCCCTCCCCCGTTTACTTTGGCGGATTCCAAGGTTCAGTCTCGGCATCTGCTTTAGGCATATGTTCAAGCAACTTGTATAAACATGCAAATATTTATTTCATGTAATTTGAATTCACATACTCAGCTAAGTACACAATTTCACCAACAATTTTGACATGTGAAGCACATAATTCATGCCATTAAACTTGAAGGCTCAGCTAGGTACACACACTCACCAACAGTTTCCTCACATTGATATATAAACTCAGTTTACAACTACTCATGAACCACGGCTATGAAAAATTGATCATGGTGAATATACATATTCAACGAATTCCAATATCCTAGCATGATTCTAAGGCTACGCCACAACACTTCCAGTAACATGTGAAACAATTATACAAGTTCGTGGAGAAGTAATTTAGAACATACTATCATTGTCTTCAATATCAAAACAAATAACTCGATTAAACTTGTCAGACGGTCTTACAGCTGCCATTATTTTGACATGTTCTTCATCATGTAGCATCCCTATTAACATATTGAAGTTCAACTTTACTTAATCATTCATATACATCACCAATTTCCACATGTGAATCCCGAATTTCCATTTGAGGCACTTTTCAGACGGAGTTTTAAGGCACTTTCTAAGGTGAAAATCATCAAAATTCATTCTCCAACATGATACCAACAATGTATAATACTTAATTCCATCATCTAATCACTGTAAATCAATCAAAAATCAATTTCAATTTTGTAAACCCTAGAATTTTCGGCCCCCTAATTGCAACTTTCTAGTCTAATTTACAGCATTTAATCACCAACAAATACGAAAAGTAAGCATGTGAATCATATTTCAACCATTAAAAGCAACAATATAACCATACAAATCGAAAATTTCGGATTACACAACCATCCTCAACAAGTTTAAAGCATAAAACATAGAAATAGAGAAGAAATCATACCTTGATTATGTGATAAAGTAAAGGAACGAAAAAAATAAACAAGGAAAATCAACCCCAAGAATCACTACTAACCCAAAAGTATGAGAGGATTTGAGAGGAAATAAGGAATTTGAGAGTAGTTTAGGTTTAGGTGTGTCGAAACATAGGGGAATAAGAATAGGAAATAGAAAGATTAGGGGTTTTAGAAAACCCGTAGGATTCGCTGTACATTAACCTACTCGATCGAGTGCCTGGGATACTCGATCGAGTACCACCCTACTCGATCGAGTAGGAGCTAAATCATCGAGTATCTGCAGGAATTTTTCCCACATCCCGACATCGTGGCTTCCTAACTAGATCGAGTGAGGTCTACTCGGTCTAGTAAACACTCGCACTCGGTCAAGTATAGTTAAGTACTCAGTCAGAAGTACGACGTAAATCTAAGATACCTGCAAAATAACACCGCGTGTCGATTCCAAACTAAGTTCGGAATTCGGCACTAATTATCACTTCGATCACGTATTACCATCATTATCGCGCAAAAATGCAATTTCAACGAATAAGATGCACGTCACATTACGCTATACAAGTTACCCAACTTTGTTTACCTGCCCCGAATTATTCATAAACATATTCATGCCATCATATTACACTTAAATTTTACTTTACATGTTACTACAAAACTCGTATTCACTTCAATTTGAAGTGTATGATTAATTTCAATCTTTCTTTCACCTATCATATGAATTCATAACTTGTCAAAATAAATTATTCTATCATGTTTTACACTCTATCATAAGCAAATCATTTCACACAAATCAATTATTACGCAGCGGAAAATTTCAACCAACACAGGCATAAGCGCATCGCTACATGCTACACTACAAATTACAACTCGTCTATTCTATAACTATCATTATAGCAATTACGGTATAACTCATAAACTCGTGCATGACTACCGTAAACTTATAACATACACCAACACCTTCACTCTTCATGTCACGGCATCCACTTCTACATTCCCACGCATCTCTACCATGTTACTAGTCACGCCAAAATCCAAAGATTACTTGACACGGCCCAAATACCACTATCACACTTATTAACTCTAGCAACAACTTAACCAGAGGTAGCTCCGGTTCAATTAACATACATATTACACATACACACACGGACTCCACAATCCCATACCATGTGGCTGGCTTAAGTGTTATGGGGCCAAGATTTTGAAATGAGGGCGCCTACTCACCCAAAACCTAGCATCAGCGGGGCTCCCATTACACATATACTAGGTTCATTTTATTAGACTCACTACGTTCATTATTTTCATTTGTTACAGGTTCCAAAATCGTCGCTCTGATACCACTTTGTAACACCCCCATATACTGTAATACCCGGTATTTTAATATGATATTATATTAGGCCGAGTTACCAGCTGGGTCGTGTAGTGTATTTGTGACTCGGGTAATTATGTGACTCGGGTTTTAATTAATCTAACTAGGCTAGGCCCGTATCGTCTTAATAGCACCTATCCTATATGTATGACTCATCTAACCAAACCCTAATCTCCCTATCACCATATTCACTTTAACCATGAGAAAAGAGAGAAAAGAGAGAAGAGGGAGCCGTGTGTGAAGGGAGCCGCGTGAGGCATTGCGAGGCGATTTCTCAGCCTATTCTCATCCTATTTCGTAAGTAGACTATCCTATTACCTCTTTATTCAATTGTTAGCATAATTATAGTAGTAGTGGAATAATTTTTGTAACCCTAGAAATTGGTTTGGGGGTTTTGATTATAAATTGTATGAGATAAATGAATAGAATAGTTACAGCAATTTACAGATTCGTTGGTCTGTGTTATTTGAGTGTTTTACCTTTCTTAAAATCGTGGGATGCAAAAAGTTAAAGAAGAGACCCATGTTTATTCCAAGCCTAGTTTATGCCTGTGAAAATTGGTAGCAGTTCACCGTGTAGTTTTTCCTGAAGAAATTATTTGTGAACGTCTAGCTAAAACGTCCGCGAATCAGTAGAGGCTGAAAGATTACTTCTAAAACATAATTTAGATATTGAATTGGTACTGGGTATTTTTTATATATTTAATTGAAAGAGTTTAGATGAGTTAGGCGTTGGTTTTACTTAAAAATCCTTTGTCAAACTCGTTTTATGAATCAATACTTTTTATGCGACGGTTTCTGTCAGTTTTTGGAAATTAGTCTGAAAACTCTTGATAAGTTTGGAATTTGAGAAAAACACGTTAGATATAATTTGTAGCTAAGACTCATGGGGTTCCAATTCAATTGGCCTTGCATCAATTCGAATTTTCTAGAATTAGTTATTCATTTTATACCGAGTCTGCCATGTGCAGGAAAATCAGGGAAAGTCGTGTTTGTTCCTTAAGTTGATATTCCTATTAAATTACGATGAGCCTAGGTTATGTGAATGATTAATTGACTGAGTAGGTGGTAATTATACATAATTATGTTATGTAGGTGATGGATATGTGAAGGATTATAACTGATTGCTTGTGCGTGCTTGGATTGCGAAAAGGTAGGGAAATACACTTGACTTATTATCGTTGTTGTTGAATGGTGTTGATTTGTTGTGTTTCGTATGACCAAGTTGTGAACGTTGACTTATTTCGTGGTTGTTGCTTTATGCTATGACTCATATACTGGATTGTGATTGATCGAGTTGATCGTATTGAGTATGCTATCACAACACTTTGTAGCTGGCATGATTTTATAATTGATCAGTTCAATGGTATACATATTGCATTGCATTGTTTACTGTTAAGCATTTCATGTGCATTGGAGTTGGAGGATAGTGTGGTGGTGACGAGGTTGTGATACATTGTGATGTTGTGATAAGGCCCATGCGGGTGCAGGACACCGCCTGGATAACCTCATTGCGGTGGTATATCGACGACGGTCGATTGATAGTCTGCCGGGGATCGGTATGGCTGGACGTTCCGGGTTATGAGATATGAGTTGAGATGGAGGTGGAGGTGACGGAGGAGCATGCATATCATATTTTGTTGTTTCATTGTATTCCCTACTCAACCTCGTGGTTGACCCTGTGTATTCGTGAACACCTGTGACGATCCAAATATTGGGGAGCAGACTTGACAGGTTTATGAGATAGGATGGGAGCTTGATGGGCGTGAGACACTGGATCAGAAGACTTAGTAGCTAGATCATCATTTAGAAGACTTTAACTTTTATTTATGTTAGTTCTTTGTAATTTGATGTAAATGAGGTTTTGTAAAAATTAAGTTAAAGAAATTATGTAATTTGCCTTGGAGTTTAATTTGTTATTCACTACCTCGGGAAACCGAGATGGTAACAGTCCGGTTTATTAGGGAATGTCTTGCTAGAGGCTCCTTTATAAATCGGGGTGTTACAAAGTGGTATCAGAGCGAACGATCCTCAGGCCTAAACCAATGAACCCAATGAACGTAGGATGTGTCTAAATAAAATGAACCCACGGGAATAAAGCGTTAGGAGCTCACGGTGCGGTTAAGAAGGCGCCCTTAATGCGTGCTCTTTTGCCCTCTCAGTTTTGAACCAGGTAACCCGAGAGAAATTGAGTGAATGGGGTAGTTAGAAGGAAAACCTTGGATATAATCGAGTGGATGTACACCTTGAGACCCATATATTCTAACCATGCTGCAGGATAACGTTGCGGTAAGTATTTTGTATGAATGATGACGTGGTCATATGATGTTGTGGAGATGAGAAATAAAATTTTCGTGTTCAGGTTGATAATCAATGAAGTGTTGGATTGTGGTAATCGTGAGCGTGAAAATAATTACGAATTGATGATATTTATCTGGATGGATGTTGAATGATGTGTCGATAGTACTATTATGTCTAATGATATGCGGTTATGTGATCCCGAAGCCATGCTAGTATAGTATTGTGATAGTAATCAGAAACACTATTGAATTGCATGTTTCTAGTCATAGCAATCGTGATTTAGGTGTAAGGAGTAGATCGAGATGCGAAGGGATTCTATGGGATAGATGTTTACGTAAGTACAAAGTGTGAGATTTAAGTTGGGATGGGTTAGTATACATAGTATGTTCATAAGAGCTTGTAACATAGTAAAGAATGACCTAGTGCTGAAACTCGTTTTGTTTGATTTTACTCTTTAATTGACCTTACCGCCATTTCTTTTCTGTTTATTGCCTATGGATGAAAATTTTATGGGAGATAGCCTCGGGAGTAGGGTTCATATAGCGTTGGTTTCATGCTTATAGGATATACGGATTAGGAGTAATAAATATTTTAGTGGGCTGTGGTCAGGAAGTTCATGTGCAGTGATGTTTTGACCAACGATTTTGTAAAAATCCTCATTTAAATTGTATTAATAATTTTTGCATAATTCCAACTCCATCAATCAGAAGATTCGCATATGTTTTCAAATTGATAAGCCACGAAAATTCTTGATGTATCTATATTAAATGGTAAGTTTTTCAAACTGACCCAAGTTTCGGACCAATTGCTGTCACATACTTGTTTGGACCAACTGAGTTGCAAAATCCTTTAAAAATTGAATTCTTGAGCTTTGGACCTCATTTTTTTTCTCACGAATTATTAACTCTCTGTATGTTATAAAAAGTAATATAACTCAAGTTTTCGTTGAACGGTTATTTATTCGTGATTTTTGGAAGTTACAATGTGAATCATAACTTTTAAAATGTGAATTCTATGTTGAGTTTTCATACAGTTGTTCGATTATTTCATGAGCCTTATTAATGTGAAATTATAGTGTCCTTATATGATGATAGTAGCACACATAGTCATTGGTTATGTATCTTAACAAGTGATAAAAAAATTAAAGTTTAGTTTATAACATTGTTGGCATGATAGTATGTGTGAAATTGAATAGCTTAATCTGATCCTTAATCGAGGGTGAAATATTTTATACGAGTCCAGTTGTTGCATATTTTATATATGTTTGGCATGTTGTAATATCTCTGGTGTGTTCATCATATTTGTATAGTGGTCGGATATATATAAATATAAAACTATATTGTCATATCTTGGTAAAGTTGGTGGCGTTAAATGTTAACTTGATTGTTCTAATATACTCGCGTGAATATTTATAATAATTATGTTTAAATGTTTACACATGGATGGTAGTAATGAGTATGTCTAAATGTTCACACATGTAGGATATCATCTGAGTTCTCATGTCTTTTATGTGAGTCTGTGTGCCTATAGTTATACTTATTACTTTCATTGTATTAATTTATTTCAGTTGAACCTAAACTTATGATATGATAATAAAATAGCGTTGTTGTTCCTTATTGGATAAGTTCATAGTTGTATTGTCATGAAATGCTAAGGTGATTGTTGCAATTGTCACGATATTTGAAATATAGTTGATATAGTTACGATATAGTTACGATATTTGAAATATATTCTCGAACCGTCGAATTATAATGAGATAACCCTTTGATGATTCACATGTCATGCGTATGTTTAAATGATAGTCGTTATAGTTACGTTTAATTGAGCCGCGAGTTGCCTATTTGTTCAAACCGTGCAAACCAGAGAACTTGTTCACCTTACTAATCTTTTGTCATAGATAATGTTTTACAAGTTATATGATGGTATATGTACATGTTTAAGTTGTTTATGCGATATCTTTTATTTTTTTGCTGAAAATGAATTATCTTTGAGTTGATGGATACAATTGAATGGTATGGTTGCTAAAATGTTAAACATATGTGTGATATGGAAGTAATTTTGTTGTTATTGTGAATCATATAACTATTAATACTCAATTGTAATTTCAGCTGTTTGACTTCTACATTATTAAGTTAATTACTCATGACGCTTTGATCGATGGTTCCGTAAGGAGTTTAACTGGGAATTTTATAATGTGCCTCCGATCTAAACTAATAATCTTCTTATATTGACTATATGGTAGACTCTTGTCTAGTTCTTATGACGTGATAAATCGTTTTAAAATTTAACATGTAATTGAGTTGGTACTTATACTTTTGTGTGACCATGCAACCTGTGATAAATAGATCTGTAATAAAGAGGTAAAATTTTGATTGAACACGGTTAATTTGTAGTTACTTGCTTTACATTATGGTACGATAAATACGCTTTGACGAGACGTCACCAGGGAATGTGTACTATCTAAAAGGGGTCTCCGATTAAATGTTGTAGTCGTGTAAGCCGTGAATATAACTGAGTAAAGAAGTGCAACTAAAATCCTGATGTTGAGGTAATAGTCGTTCATTAGTAAAGATAGGACTGAAATGAATAAGATGAACCTGTAAATTACGAAATATGAGTCGACACCTAAGCTTGTATTGTTTGAAGGAATTGAGTTAAGTTTATCTGATTTTGAGTTAAATGGATTCTATGGACAGCTCTGTTATAAGATTTATGTAAAGAAAGTTATTCACCGTCCAGTATGAAAGTAAAAGTTTTGAAAATGAAGTTAAATTTTGTCGTGTGAGTATAAATTCGGAATGAGATTTCCAGCCAGTGTTTGGTTGTATGGTTTCATGATATTTGCTAGTCTGGAGGAATGAAGATAGAACGGAGTCACAAATAGTGGGTTAATTTAGTCATGTTGTTCGTTCATGTAGTGAATTAGTGGGTTGTGGTTAGTTACGAATGTCAAAACGGGAAATGTAATGTGGTGATTTAAGTGAGTTGTGTGTTAACATGGTATGTTGATATTAGCATGATATGTAATGAATAATTGTAAAATTGGTGTAGTTAAATACATTTAATCTTTTATGTCATTGTCTTTGGGTGCGAGTTTAAATATATTTAACACCAAGAACAAAATTTTATGTATGATAGTCTTGTATGTTAACTTTCCAATATCGCTGTTTACTCGCTTGATTGACTCGACCAATAAGCTTGTAAAATTTGCCAATCAATGTGCATTCGTCATTCGTGAATAAATCACAACCCTTTGTTATGAGGATTAAAGATATTTCTAGGACGATAAGTGATGCGAAACTGGTTGTCTTCATTTTATGGGTGATTCTGTGTCTTGACCTAAATCTGTACAGTTATGTAAAGGAAAGTCAGACTGGACCTATTAGGTTACAAATTTTCATAAATCGATTTATTAAGTTTTGACCCTAATTCTTTTCTTATGTTGATTGATTCCCTATGTTTCTAAGGTATGCGATTACAATGATTAGTGAAATGAATAATTACTAATGATTTTTACTGGTAACCTTGTAAAGCATTGTTCCATTCATAATTTGATTATTCACATGAATAAATGTTACCAATATTTCTTGGAAAATATGCTATTTGACATGAACCATATGTGAGCACCTAAGCATCTTCATCTTTGTAACCTGAGTAGTAATGTATAAATTAGATTGACAAGCAGATCCTGTGAATGTTATTGCATGTATTGATTGATATGAAGAGTGTTTAGATTAATCGAAATGTCCGAAGTTATTCAACGTGGCTTTTGCTCCGATCCGTGGCGATGTCTTTGTGCAAGCAGAATCGTAGCTTCCTTGAGAGAGCTTGTATATTGATTGTCTTGAGTAGGGATTAGTTAACTTGAGCATGAGTTGTGAATCTTTTATCCTCTTTCAGTTGTTAGCAGTAGTTTGAGAACTTTTGTTGTAATAATGAAGGTTACGAGGACGTAACCATGTTTAAGAAGGGTAGGATTGTAAAATCTTTATACTTTCATGTGTGATTTCTCAGTTTGGCTATATTGGTTATGCGTTGTGTGGGTTATGTTGGAGTGTTACATGATGCGTTTCTGTTATGGTTAAACTTCGGGGAAGAAGTTTATTTTAAGGAGGGTGGAATGTAATACTGCGTTTAATATTCAATTTGGTGGGTGCCTTACATACTTTTGTATATGCGTTTCATAATTCGTTTGCGTTGGTTGGTAGAGAGGGTAAACTTCGGGACGAAGTTTCTTTTAAGGAGGGTAGACTGTAATACCCGGTATTTTAATATGATATTATATTAGGCCGAGTTACCAGCTGGGTCGTGTAGTGTATTTGTGACTCGGGTAATTATGTGACTCGGGTTTTAATTAATCTAACTAGGCTAGGCCCGTATCGTCTTAATAGCACCTATCCTATATGTATGACTCATCTAACCAAACCCTAATCTCCCTATAACCATATTCACTTTAACCATGAGAAAAGAGAGAAAAGAGAGAAGAGGGGGCCGTGTGTGAAGGGAGCCGCGTGAGGCATTGCGAGGCGATTTCTCAGCCTATTCTCATCCTATTTCGTAAGTAGACTATCCTATTACCTCTTTATTCAATTGTTAGCATAATTATAGTAGTAGTGAAATAATTTTTGTAACCCTAGAAATTGGTTTGGGGGTTTTGATTATAAATTGTATGAGATAAATGAATAGAATAGTTACAGCAATTTACAGATTCGTTGGTCTGTGTTATTTGAGTGTTTTACCTGTCTTAAAGTCATGGAATGCAAAAAGTTAAAGAAGAGACTCATGTTTATTCCAAGCCTAGTTTATGCCTGTGAAAATTGGTAGCATTTCACCATGGAGTTTTTCCTGAAGAAATTATTTGTGAACGTCTATCTAAAACGTCCGCGAATCAGTAGAGGCTGAAAGATTACTTCTAAAACATAATTTAGATATTGAATTGGTGCTGGGTCTTTTTCATATATTTAATTTAAAGAGTTTAGATGAGTTAGGCGTTGGTTTTACTTAAAAATCATTTGTCAAACTCGTTTTATGAATCAATACTTTTTATGCGACGGTTTCTGTCAGTTTTTGGAAATTAGTCTGAAAACCCTTGATAAGTTTGGAATTTGAGAAAAACACGTTAGATATAATTTGTAGCTAAGACTCATGGGGTTCCAATTCAATTGGCCTTGCATCAATTCGAATTTTCTGGAATTAGTTATTCATTTTATATCGAGTCTGCCATGTGCAGGAAAATCAGGGAAAGTCGTGTTTGTTCCTTAAGTTGATATTCCTATTAAATTACGATGAGCCTAGGTTATGTGAATGATTAATTGACTGAGTAGGTGGTAATTATACATAATTATGTTATGTAGGTGATGGATATGTGAAGGATTATAACTGATTGCTTGTGCGTGCTTGGATTGCGAAAAGGTAGGGAAATACACTTGACTTATTATCGTTGTTGTTGAATGGTGTTGATTTGTTGTGTTTCGTATGACCAAGTTGTGAACGTTGACTTATTTCGTGGTTGTTGCTTTATGCTATGACTCATATACTGGATTGTGATTGATCGAGTTGATCGTATTGAGTATGCTATCACAACACTTTGTAGCTGGCATGATTTTATAATTGATCAGTTCAATGGTATACATATTGCATTACATTGTTTACTGTTAAGCATTTCATGTGCATTGGAGTTGGAGGATAGTGTGGTGGTGACGAGGTTGTGATACGTTGTGATGTTGTGATAAGGCCCATGCGGGTTCTGCAGGACCTGCCCTGGATAACCTCAGTTGCGAGCTGGTATATCGACGACGGTCGATTGATAGTCTCCCTTAGGGGATCGGTATGGTGGGCGTTCGGGTTATGAGATATGAGTTGAGATGGAGGTGAAGGTGACGGAGGAGCATGCATATCATATTTTGTTGTTTCATTGTATTCCCTACTCAACCTCGTGGTTGACCCTGTGTATTCGTGAACACCTGTGACGATCCAAATATTGGGGAGCAGACTTGACAGGTTTATGAGATAGGATGGGAGCTTGATGGGCGTGAGACACTGGATCAGAAGACTTAGTAGCTAGATCATCATTTAGAAGACTTTAACTTTTATTTATGTTAGTTCTTTGTAATTTGATGTAAATGAGGTTTTGTAAAAATTAAGTTAAAGAAATTATGTAATTTGCCTTGGTGTTTAATTTGTTATTCACTAACTCGGGAAACCGAGATGGTAACAGTCCGGTTTATTAGGGAATGTCTTGCCCGAGGATAGTAATATTCAAGTGTCGATAAAAGAACGATTAAATTACTTTACAAGTCATCTATCCAACTAATGATACAAAAGATACAACTCAAAGTCTAGTAGCTACAATTAATAAATCTCGTGGCGACTCATCCCTGCCCGGACTCCAGCTAGCAACCACATCAACACCTGCTAAAACGGACTGCTCACCATAAGGGATCACGGCAGACACATAAACAAACAAGACAACCACACAAAGTCAGTACTGAGATAAGACATAACCAAGTTACCAACAACTACCAAAACAACACAAGACAATCAGTCACAATCAGGCACTCCGCTCCATCTCCGTCTCCGACTGTCCACTGGACCAGCCCTGCCAGTGGGGGACCGCAGCCGTTCCCACCTAAGCCCCGCTCATCATACCGAGCGATAACCCTGTCCCATTAATGTGCACATCCCCTTCCGTGGCGGGTTCCACGAAGGGCGAAACTAGGGCGTGAAGCCACTCCCGCAAGTGACTCCACTCAGCCGAGAACGCATCTCGAGAACCACAGACAAACAATCACAACCACAATCACAACATCGTCTGAATCAACCAATTATACTAATTACAAAGACAACAACAACGATTCAACGATCGACGCACTAGACTATCTACAGAAACTGAGTAGGCGAACCTACCTTTACGCAACCGCAACCAATCCATGCCGACATATGTCATAACCAGCAACCAAGCAAAGCCTATAAGGGCAAACAACTGTCTATTACTATCAAGCAAACCCTAATCACAACCAAGGGAACAGTGATGATGATTATGACATACCTATAAGGAGAAACCCGGCAAAAGACCGCTACCCGACTCAAGCTACGCTCTCCTAAGGCACAAGGACCTTCAAAGGGCTTCCATGGAGGTTTTGTGGTGAGGAGAAGGGAAAGGGGCGACTGATGGATGGAAGAAATGAGGCGAAAATGATTTGCGGATTTAACAAAACGCGATATAAAACCCTCGCTGCAAACTCGATACTCGATCGAGTACCCAACCTACTCGATCGAGTAACCCCCTACTCGATCGAGTAACTAAGCTACTCGATCGAGTAGCCTCTACTCTATCGAGTACCACTCCCAACTCGAAACCCAAGATAACTTTGGTACGACTTTCTAGGACTACTCTCGCTCCCCAAGGTCGGTCAACACTGGTCAAAGGATCTCCAAAAGGGCGGGTATTACACTATCTTTCTTCATTCAAAAGAAGAAACTTTTGATGAATTCGATTGTCTTATAAAACGTGTTCAAAATAAGTATAAGACTAATCTTGTATCTATTCGTACGGATCATGGCACCGAGTTTAACAATCAAGTTTTCATAGAATATTGTAGAGTTAATGGTGTAGGGCATAACTTTTCTGCACCAAGAACTCCTCAACAAAACGGTGTTGTTGAACGTATGAATAGAACTTTAGAAGATATGGCTCGTACAATGCTTTTGTGTAGTGGTTTACCTCGTAACTTTTGGGCTGAAGCCATAAGTACTTCTTGCTACATCCATAATCGTGCTATGATCCGACCTATTCTTAAGAAAAGCCCCTACGAACTCCTTAGAGGTCGAAAACCTAATATCTCCCATCTTCGTTGCTTTGGGAGTAAATGTTTTGTTCAATATAACGGTAAAAACCGGTTAAGTAAATTCGACGCTAGGAGTGATGAGGCGATTTTCATAGGATACTCAGATCATAGCAAGGCTTACAAAGTCTTCAATAAAAGAACTCTTTGTATTGAAGAAAGTGTCCACGTTATTTTTGATGAAGATAACGTGTTTGATAAGCCTTTACAGGATGAGGAAGAAGACTTGGATGAACCCGACTTTCATCTTTCAAGAGACGATCCCCCAGAATTGGAATTGGAGGATAATGAGATTGAGGGAATAAGTGATGAACTTAATTCCTCAAAAGATAAAAAAGAGAAAGGCAAAGTTATAGTTGATGATACTATAACATTGACTCAAGATAAGGATTCCCAAACCAATGTTATAGATAATGTTACTACAATATTAAATCCAAATCAAGTTTAGAGTCTGAGGTTATATTTGGCCCTAATACAACACCCGGATTGGATTCAGGGGGAACCTCCACCAATTCCGAGCCAAATGAAGTTGGGTCAAGCTCAAATAACGATGAAGAACCAAGCACTTCAACAAAGTGGAAATACAAGAGCTCACACCCCATGGACAATATTCTTGGGAATATTAAGAAGGGTGTTCAAACAAGACGTTCCTTAAACAACTTCTGCTCTTTCTACTCCTTCCTATCCATGATCGAACCAAAGAATATCAATGAAGCTCTTGCTGAATCTGATTGGATTATGGCTATGCAAGAAGAGCTACAACAGTTCGAAAGAAACAAGGTTTGGCATTTAGTTCCTAGACCAAAAGATCGTTCAGTCATTGGAACAAGGTGGGTCTTTAGGAACAAACTAGATGATGCCGGAGTCATTGTCAGAAACAAAGCAAGATTGGTGGTCGAGGGTTATAATCAACAAGAAGGAATAGATTATGACGAGACCTTCGCACCTGTCGCTCGTCTTGAGGCTATTAGACTTCTAATAGCCTTCGCTACACACAAAGGGATGAAGCTCTTCCAGATGGACGTAAAGACAGCATTCTTAAATGGATATTTACAAGAAGAAGTCTTCGTTGAACAACCTCCCGGTTTTAAGAATATCAAATTTAAGGATCACGTTTTCAAATTAGATAAAGCCCTATATGGATTGAAGCAAGCACCTAGGGCATGGTACGATAGATTATCTAAATTTCTACTTGGCAGTGGATTTAGTAGAGGATCTGTCGACAAAACCCTATTTCTAAAAACTGAGGGTTCTGACCTTTTGGTTGTTCAAATTTACGTCGATGACATTATCTTTGGATCGACCAATCGAAGCCTATGTAAATATTTTTCCGAGTTGATGACTTTCGAGTTCGAGATGAGTATGATGGGAGAACTGAAATTCTTCTTAGGTCTGCAGATACAACAAACTGAAGAAGGCATTAAAATCCATCAACAGAAATATATTAAAGAATTAATTCGGAAATTCGGGATGGAAACTCTCATGCAATGCCTACTCCAATGGTCGAGAACAAGAAATTGACATTGGATGAAGACGGTAAATCAGTTGATGAAACTACTTACCGTGGGATGATTGGGTCACTGTTATATTTGACCGCAAGTAGACCCGATATTATGTTTAGCGTATGCGTTTGTGCGAGATATCAATCATCTCCCAAAGAATCGCATATGACGGCCGTAAAACGAATTTTACGATACTTAATTGGAACGGCCAACTTATATTTGTGGTATCCAATGGAGTGTAATTTTGATCTAGTCGGTTATTCTGATGCCGACTACGCAGGATGTTCTCTAGACAGAAAAAGTACGTCAGGTGTTTCCACATTTGTTGGACCTTGCATTATCACATGGGGTTCAAAGAAGCAGAATTCAGTTTCCCTTTCAACAGCAGAAGCCGAATACATTGCAGCAGGACTGGTATGTACTCAATTATTATGGCTTAAGCAACAATTATGTGATTATGGTGTTGACGTAGGATGCATTCCTATTTTATGTGATAATACTAGTGCGATAATAATTTCTAAAAATCCCGCACAACATTCACGTACCAAACATATTGAAATAAGACACCATTTTATTCGAGACCATGTTGAGAAAGGGAATATAAAACTTGAGTTTTGTAGTCTTTGAAAAACAATGGCGAACATTTTGACAAAATCATTAGCTAGAGGACGTTTTGAGACTTTACGGTTGGAAATTGGTTTAATCGGTGGCACCTAAACTATAATAATTATTTCCTAACGGTATGACTGGCTAGTTAAGATGAGATTATATGACTGTGTTCGTATTTTCCGTTGCAAGTACATTCTTATATAGTATTTTATTATTTTATGAGAATATTCCGTTTGCTAGTCTATTATATTTTGTGTTGTATACAAACCATGTTTTCGACCATCACATATACATGCATAAACGAAACTACATATACATTCTAAGGTTTAGAGCTTCATAAACCAATGACATTCATGATTGGTTTCATTTAGGATGTGAGTAGTACTCCTTACATGGCATGTAACATCAAATTGCATAAGCATGAAATTTGTCTCTTATTACCTGTATACACTCGGGTTTGTGGTGGTTACACATGTGGAGAGGCGACCCTTCCTTTATGTTTTACCTACTAACCTCACATTAGACAAATTTGCCTTATTTTGACCTATTTATTCTACTACATTCCATATGGCCTACCCTTGTCAAGCTAGTCTTGTTGGTAAGTTTGGAAGTCTTGTTGTGGTCAATTTTGTTGCTTTTGTGATGGATATTGGAAGGAAGAAGAAAAGGATGGAATGAAACAAAAAAAAGAAATGACAAAAATACAAAAAAAAGAAAAAAAAAGAAAAATGATACTATAAAAGATGGAAAGGCAAAAATCTCTTATTACTCCTATTCTTATCATTCCATATTACTTGAGGAGAAGAACTTGTTGATGTGAGTGATTTTCTGCCATACTTGGCATTGTGCATCATTTTGCAAGTTGGGTTGAATAGTGGAATTTTGTTACTTTTAGTTGTGATCGGTGCTAGCTTGGCTTTTACCTCCACATATCCAAATTATTTTGCCCCTTCTTACCCAATCACCTCACCTCAAATTCATATGTAAGTCCTCGACATGTGTTTTGGACCTCGATTGGTTGGAGTGTATATGTACGGTAGCTAGAGATATCTATCATGTTAGATTGCATGCATGCTTTTGTAGGTCGTAGTTAGGTGAGTGACTAATTTTCTTCTCTCCTACAAAATCTCTATTCATCTTGGTTTGTATTGCACACTCTATATTTAGAGCTTGCTTATGTTGAAATCGTTCTTATAATATGTGCTTTGATTAATATATATTTCTTGCCTCGGTTGATATCATTCTGGTCGTTTTATGTTTGTTCTCGTCTTTTCGATGATGTCAAGAGGGGGAAGAAATAACCATGATTTCTAGAGTTTGACGTTACTGTCGTGGGACGGTGGTGGTCAGTTGATCCCTTAAGGTCACACCTAAAGGATGATGCCCTTATCTGTAAAGTTGATTAATTGTATGACGATACAAGTTGATCAATTCCTTAAAATTGAACAATTCAATTGTAAGAGAGAATATTATTTCTTATTGTAATGAGATTAAATAAGATTTATTTTAGTAATAAAAATGCTTTATTACTAAAATTGTTTATTGTTTGAGAAACAATAGAGATAAGAATGAATGGTTAATTATAATTACAAGATGTTGTGAATTATAATTATATGACCCATTTTATTTATGTGATCAAGTATCAATAGTCAATTTGTTGGATGTAATTTAATTAATTTATAAAATGATATTTATGTGATAAATATGCATTAAATTAATTAATAACATGTAACATACTACATGTGACAAATGACAAATTGACAAAATAAAATGGTAGTCCATTTTATGAAGTGGACCGAAATGTAGAGGGTTTAGTGGATAGTGGTGATTTATTTTAATAAGCTAAAAATAACATCATCATGACACTACTTACCTAGCCTTACATGCCTAAGGTTTTGATAAGAACAAAAGCAAAAGTGAAGGACCATATATTGGTCCTCTACACCTCCTAAAACCGTGAGACCTCCTCCACCTTAGGGGACTTTTGTTCTCTACTCATTCTCTATATTCTTGTCCATTCAAAATACATGCAAATGTTATGCATTATTCTCTCTACTCTTTAATCTTCATCTAAAATATAAGAAGATTCAATCTAAATTGTTCAATCAAAAATTACTAATATTATTAGTGTAATATATGAGTATTAGTAATCAATTTTAAGGTAAACTACTAAACAAATATCTAGAACATATTATTTAGTAGAGATAAGGGATAATCTTGGGTGCAATCAAGAGGAGTGACTTCTATACTTGGAGTCTTTGGAGGATCATCCTAATAGTCATCATAGCTCAAGAACAAGTGAAGGTAGGAGACCTTACTTGTGCCCAAAATGGCCGAAAATAAGATGGTGAGAAATCAATTTTTCCATCTCTTTTTATTAAGTTTGCATGCATAAGATCATGTATTTATTTTTATGACCAAATAAATTAATTCATATATTGTTGAACCATATAGGATATATGTTTATGTTTTGATGATGTCAAGAGTGCTTTATTTTCTATATACTCGTTGCGCGTAATTGGTTGTTTAGTCTTTTAGATTGGACTTATTAATCGCAAGCATTAAGGAATTGTGATGGAAGTATGATGCGTTTATATCATGATCAAGCCCTCAATCACGGATCAAGGTATTGTAAGATAAATGGAAGAATTATTCAAGCATTCATGAGAAGATGAAGCTCAATTAAAGATTGATCAAGCTTGGATAATGAAGTAGCCTACACTCGAAGATCTCCTAACGAAGATTAGAATAGCGTAGGTGATTATCTCGTTATGGTAACGTAAGAATGGACTTCTTACATTGGTAAAGTTATGGCCTCACAGCTATAACCTTACTTATATAAGAGCTCAATGTTATAGCTCTTCTACTATAACATTGAGACGTGAAGTTTATAAAACACACGACAAAATAGTTTTTAAATTGTTTTTGGAAAACCGTTTTGAATGTTTTAGTAAAAGTATTTATTTTACAAGGGAGATTATTTTTATATTGAGTATGGTTTTACTATTAGCTTATAATTAGTAATTATGATTGAATCAACTTATGAGTTGAGGCATCTTGCTAATTAGGGTTTCTAGTTTCTACATACTCTAAAAACCCTAAACCTAATTTATCTTACCTAGGGTTTTCGTGAAAGAGGAATGGGCTTATGAGTCGTTTCTTTCTCATACACGGTTACTCTTTGTACAAGTTAGGGTTTTGTGTTAATCTTTATAATATTTGATTAGAGATTTAATATCTCTTTCATATTATTTTGATTTATTCTTTCCTAACTTATAAGATATTATTTTTGCAAAGATAGAAGGAAAAGATTGAGTAAATCTTTAAAATAATATTTGATTAGAGATTTATTATCTCTTTATTATTTGATTTATTCCTTTCTATCTTATAAAAATATTAGGGATGAATAGTGCTGCGTGAATAGTGCCGCGTGAATTGTGCTGTGAATAGTAAAACGTGAATAGTAATTTCCTTCTTGCACAATTAGTCTTTGCTTGGATAAGGGTTAAGGTATTAGAATAATATTTGTTAGAGATTTCTTTATCTCTTTATATTATCTTTCCTAATCTCCAAGATATTGGTGAGTTGTTAAGATAGGAAAATATTATTTATTAAGGCAAGTCTCGAAAAAGAATTAAGGAAAGATTTAACCTAATTCTTTCTTGCTTTACAAGACTTCCACGGCACTTAGGGTTTTTGCTAAACCGAAACCCTTGCTCCACTTTTACTATAAATACTCCATACTTTACATCATTAAAGTTAAAACCTTTGAGCATAACTTTCATATATTTTCACAAAACAAAAACCGTGTTTTAAAACAAGAAAACTGTTTTGTTTATTTTCGAAAAAAGGT
This sequence comes from Silene latifolia, assembly GCF_048544455.1. Lineage (NCBI taxonomy): Eukaryota > Viridiplantae > Streptophyta > Magnoliopsida > Caryophyllales > Caryophyllaceae > Silene > Silene latifolia. The sequence goes on from NC_133530.1 coordinate 49,212,248, forward strand.
CGTGTGAATTATAAACTTGTGCATTCGTTCTTATAGTTATCGTTATAAGATAATAGTGCTTATTTGATTTCTTACTCGTTCATTAACGTGAACTTTTAGTAGAATCATTAGTGCTTTCTTATTAGTGTAAGTTAGTCACTCGAGTATTTAGCGGTACTCATTGAGTTACAGCTAGAGTTAGTTGTACGAGTTGGGTTAGTAAATTTGTAATCCGGAGAAAGGTACTAAATTTATTAATCGAGAATAGTGGACGTAGGTTTCGACTTGTGAAACTGAACCACTTCAAAAATCCGTGTGTCTCTCTTTCTTTCGTTTATTTGCTTTGCTTTTAATTCGTTAATTAGTTAAAGTTTAATCAATAAACTTTAAATAATTAATTATACATGCATAATCGAAAAAGCTTTCAAAAGTTTTAAATCCTCAATTCACCCCCCCCCCCCCTTCTTGAGTATTTTGGATCGATAGACTCTTCATATATGAATATGTATACTAATGAGATTAATGAATCCTAACAATGTGTGCCATGTTTCCGGATTGGGTTATCCTTCCGCCTTTCTTCGGACCTTTGGTTACGGCTATGTGTGCCATGTTTCCGATTTGAAGTTACTCGACCTTTGGTTACGGATATGTGTGCCATGTTTCGAGTCTTGGATACGATTGGTATATCGTTTGTCGAATCGGGTGACGTCCATCCCGAGAGCCTGGATCCAGGTTTAGACTAGGACCGTATTATTATCGTCGTCCTACCAAGAGGTTGGAGTCTAGGAGGTTGTCTTGTGAGTTCATACTAAGTAAATGTCTTACACTTGTTGAGTCGTGTCAATATGAGTTGGTTGACTTAGTTGTTCCATTTTCTTGTATGCATATTTATCCTAAGGTATCATGCCTATTCCATTATGAATGTATTATGCCTATCCCATCATGATTTTCATCTATATCCTCTCATTCCTTATCGTTCAAATATGTTGTATTATCAATGTGTTTACTTAAGTGCTTGTTTACTTGTATTTTGACATATTGTGGTAGGAGAACCTCGAGTTACTCCCCCGACCGTGGCTTTCATATTTATATGATTGACAGGTTTGTGATGAAGCTTAATTGGGGGAGACCGTGTGAGCTAGCGAGTTCTTACCCTGGACCTTATCTACTTATCTATTAGACTCACCCTTTTATTTGTGCGTATTCGTGGGATATCTTTTCCCCAAGACATTTCTTTGGATTCTAAAACTTAAATTTACACTTATCGCACTTTATTTTATTTATGGCAAGTGAATCCCGTACTTTGAACTTAAAAAGTTTTTGAAAACCCGTATTTTCCGCCGTTTATTTATTAACGTTATGCGGTCTTATCGCGGGGGTTCACAGTTGGTATCAGAGCATTTGTGCTCCCGACGCACACACGTGTACCCCAAATTAAATGTTGAACTTGACCTTGAATGACAAATGAGAGAGGGGTAAATTTAAGGATTTATAATTGGTAGTCTTCTTGTGTATGCTCTATGTTAAGTTCTAACATGATGGAATCTTGTCGTTTTGAGAAGATGGTGCGACCAAACAATGTGGAGAATACTATCTTGCAAGACCTTACTCAAATCGTTCAAAATCAACAAGGTGTCAATGCTCAAGCCAATCCCGCTCCACCAATGGGAGATCGTCAAGGAAGTTTTGCTTGGATTGCAAGTCAACTAGCAAGGAACAAGGCAAGGACCTATGGTGGTGAAGTGGACCCTATTGAGCTCTCCGAGTGGTTCCGTTACATGGAAAAAAGAATTTCTCTCTTTATGATGTTCAAGAGCAAGACAAGGTGAAGCTTTCCTCTCATTTCTTGGTGAAGGAAGCTGATCGGTGGTGGACCATGACCGGACCATTCGTTGTCCAAGATCCTACCTTTGATTGGAACCGTTTCAAGGTGCTTGTGGAGACCCCGTTTTACCCTAAGGAACTCAAGCAACAAAAGCTCAAGGAATTCATCGACTTCAAGCAAGGAGGCCTATCCGTGCAAGCTTATACCGATAAGTTTAATGACCTAGCTCATTATGCTTCAAAGATTGTGAGAAATGAAGATGAACGTGTCTACTTTTACAAGAGCAAGTTGAACCCTAAGTTGGAAAGCATGGTGAGGAGAGACTCCACATCCTTTGTGGCGGTGTATGATGATGCTCTTTGGGCGGAAAGTTCCTTGAAGGCCATTGAAGAAGATGCTAGATCCCGCTCTTCCTCTACTTCTTATCGTCCCAACTTTCATGGCAAGAGACCCTTTGTGCCTTCTACTCAAAATTATTCCAACAAGAGGAGGTATGTGCCGAGAGTGCAAGGGCAAGGAGTGAAAGGACCAAGAGTACAAGACCATGGAGGACAAGAGCCAAGAGTTCAAGAGCCAAGAGGACAAGTCCCTACTTCTACTAATAGGCTTGAGAAGGACCGCAAGTGCTTCCATTGTAGACAAGCTCTACACCCCGGAGTTGGATGCTACAATAGGCTAATGGTTTGTTTTAATTGCAAGAAGCCCGGACATCGTGCCATTGAATGCCCCGAGAAGAAGAATGCTACTACTCCAAATGCCAAGCCAAGAGGAACCATCTTTGTCATGAGTCGTGCCGAAGCCGCCGCTCATCCCGATATCATTACGGGTATGTTCTCAATTTTTGATCAACCTTGCCTTATTTTATTCGATACCGGCGAATCTCTATCTTTTATATCTTCCAAGTTTTCAGAAAAGTTAGCTCTTGAGCCTATACCTAGTGAGGAAACATCTATATCCTTACCTTCCGGAGAAATGTTCTCTTGTTCCCTGTCTTTCTCCGACATTCCTATCTGAATTTCGGGAGCTATTTTCCCCGCTAACCTACTTCGTTTTCCCCTTGAGGAATTCGATGTAATTTTGGGTAAGGATTGGTTGTCCAAGTATGATGCAAGATTCGAGTGTAGAGATCAAAAGATTCGCCTCAAAAGCCCGTTAGGCACCCGAGTATCTTACAAGGGAGTTCGTTCCCAAGTAAGCGTGAAGTTGATTTCCGCCTTGAAGACGGTGAATTTGTTGCGGAAAGGTTGCCAAGCCTTTCTTTGTGTGGTGACTTCTACCGAAGTTTCGTTGCCCAAGCTTGAAGAAGTACCCGTTGTTTGCGAGTTTGCCGATGTGTTTCCCGAGGTGTTACCCGGAAGACCTCCCGAGCGTGATGTAGAATTTTCTATCGACCTTGTACCCGGAACCGGACCGATTGCTAAAGCTCCCTACCGTATGGCGCCGACCGAGTTGAAAGAGTTGAGATCGCAACTTGATGAGATGATTGAGAAAGGATTCATTCGACCTAGTGCCTCACATTGGGGTTCTCCCGTTCTCTTTGTGAAGAAGAAATATGGATCCATGAGACTTTGTATCGACTATCATGAGCTTAACCGTGTCACCGTCAAGAACAAGTATCCTCTACCAAGGATTGAATATTTGTTCGATCAACTCAAAGGTGATTCTACCTTCTCCAAGATTGATTTGAGATCCGGTTTACCATCAAATTCCCGTTCGTGAGTCCGATATCTCTAAGACCGCCTTTAGTACGAGATATGGACATTTCGAGTTTAAAGTGATGCCCTTTGGTTTAACCAATGCCCCTTCTATCTTCATGGACCAAATGAACCGAACCTTTAGTGAGTTCTTGGACAAGTGTGTTGTGGTCTTCATCGACGATATTCTCATTTATTCCAAGTCCGAAGAGGAGCATGCCGATCATCTTCGCATTGTTTTAGAGATTCTTCATCTTCGCATTTTGGTTGTCTAAGGTGTCTTTTCTTGGCCATGTAATATCTAAGGATGGTGTTATGGTGGATCCTTCTAAGATTGAAGCCGTAATTGAGTGGAAGAGTCCAACCGATGTTGGTGAGGTTCGTAGTTTCTTGGGATTGGCGGGTTATTATCGTCGCTTTGTGAAAGATTTTTCCAAGCTTGCTAGACCGATGACTCAACTTTTGAAGAAAGAGACCAAGTTTGTGTGGACCGAAGCGTGTGAGGGTGCATTCCAAGAGTTAAAGAAGTGGTTGACTACCGCTCTCGTGTTGACCTTGCCCGAGGATGGAGTTGATTTTGACGTGTTTTGTGATGCTTCTAAGATGGGTTTGGGTTGTGTTCTGATGCAAAATAGGAGAGTTGTTGCCTATGCTTCGCGACAATTGAGAGTTCATGAGGTGAACTATCCCACTCATGATTTGGAGTTAGCCGCCATTGTTCATGACTTAAAGATGTGGAGACATTACCTCTTTGGAGTTCAATGTCGTATCTACACCGATCATAAGAGTTTGAAGTATATATTCACCCAAAAGGATTTAAATATGAGACAACGACGATGGTTGGAATTGGTGAATGATTACGATGTAGAGTTGTTGTATCATGAAGGAAAGGCAAATGTGGTTGCCGATGCCCTTAGTAGAAAGTCTACTCATTCTTTGAGTGCCATTCGTGTGCTTCCCGATGACCTTTGTGCCGAGTTTCGTAAGTTGAGTTTGCAATTTGTGGAAAGTGGTTTTGATTACCTTGGTGCCATGGTTGCCGAGCCCGTTCTTCACCGCGAGATTCTTGATAGCTTAGTGGATGATGCTACTTTCAAAGGTTTCCAAGCCAAGCTTCTTGAAGGAAAAGCTAGAGATTGCGAGATTGATGCTAGAGGTTTTCTTCGTTACTGTGGACGCATGTATGTACCCGATGCCGTTGAGTTGAGAAAGAGAATTCTAGATGAAGCTCATCTATCCCTTTATTTGATTTACCTCGGAGGAGACAAGATGTATAAAGATTTGAAGCTTCAGTTTTGGTGGCCTAATATGAAGAATGACATTGTGTCATATGTTGGAAGATGTCTTACTTGTCAACAAGTGAAGATTGAGCATAAGAGACCCGGTGGTTTGCTATAACCGTTGGATGTTCCTTTATGGAAGTGGGAGTCCATTTCCATGGATTTTGTGATGGCTTTGCCTAAGACCGTTGGTGGAAAGGATGCCGTATGGGTGATTGTGGATAGGTTGACCAAGTGTGCTAGGTTCATCCCTATCAAAGAGACTTGGAGTTTAGACCGACTTGCTAGTGCTTATGTTGAGGAGATCGTTTGTTACCATGGAGTCCCTTCGTATCGGATCGTGACCCGCGTTTTTGTTCGAGATTTTGGAAAGCTTTGCAAGATGCTATGGGTAGTAAGTTGTTGATGAGTACCGCTTTTCATGCCGCTACCGATGGACAATCCGAGAGGACGATTCAAACTCTAGAAGACTTGTTGCATGCTTGTGCCCTTGATTTTCATTCTAGTTGGGAGAAGAGCTTACCTTTGGTGGAATTTTCTTACAACATTAGTTATCATGCTTCTATCAAGATGACCCCTTATGAAGCCCTTTATGGAAGAAAATGTCTTAGTCCGATTTGCTGGGATCAAGCAAGTAATGTTCGCGATCTAGGACCCGATAAGCTAGCCGAGACGATTGATTAAGTGAAGCTCATCCGTGAAAGAATGAAAGCCGCCCAGGATCGTCAGAAGTCGTATGCCGATGTTCGTCGTAGACCCTTGGAGTTTGAAGTCGGAGATAAGGTGTTCTTAAAAGTATCCCCGAAGAAAGGAGTTAAGAGGTTTGGAGTTAAAGGGAAGTTGAGTCCAAAGTACATTGGACCGTACGATGTTGTGAAACGGATTGGTGTCGTGGTTTACAAATTGGATTTGCCCCCGAGTTTGGGTAAAGTTCATGATGTTTTCCATGTGTCTCAACTTAGGAAATACATTAGCGACCCTAGTCATGTGTTGCAAAATAAGATTCCCGAGCTTGAGCCTAGTCTTTCTTTCGAGGAGAGACCTATCCGTATCTTGGATAGGAAGGAGAAGAAACAGAGCAAAGTGGTGCCCTTGGTAAAAGTTTTGTGGAGGTGCGGTGTTGTAGAAGAAGAGACTTGGGAGTCGGAGGCTTCCATTCGTGTCAATTACCCTAGTTTGTTTTCGTAAGTTAATGCCTTTCGCTTCAAGTTTCGAGGGCGAAACTTTTTAAAGGAGGGGTGGTTGTAACACCCGCGCTTTTCGTTATATTTTAAATAAATTTTTAAGTAATTTTATCCAATAATTATAATTTAACTTATTTTTATAAAATATCGTCGTAGTCGTATAACGGTAGTAATAGTGTAGATTTTAATAATTATATTCTCCGTCTTGAGTTATAGTAAGCTTGAGATGAAAATCCTAGTGGAAACCGACTCATTTTGAGTTATTGGGCTTATTTTGACTCATAGGCCTTTTTCCTTCTCTTTTCTCTACATAAACCCCACCTAAACCCTCACAACTTCATCCCCTTCACTTCTAATTTCTGAAATTCCCATACAAACACATCACCATTGTTAAACCATCTCCTCTCAAACCTAAAATCACCATATCTCACTCAATTCTTCACCAATCTCGTTCCTTTTCGCGCCATTCTCTTCCTTTTCTCGTTCCCCTTCTTTCTAAGTAAGAAAGTCACCATCTTTCCTCCTATTTTGAAATTCTCATTTTACAAGGATGCGGATTCTTGACTTAACCCTTTCATTTTTGTGTTTAGGGGAAAGCTTAGACGACCCGGAGGAAGATAGCTACATCATTGACGACTCAATAGAAGATTGAAGTGGAAAAAGGTAACGGTGATGGGTTACTCGACTTTTATGTTAAAATTGTGTGAATTGTGTAGTATTAGACTCATATGAATGTTAAAGTTGGTGTCTTTCATGAATTATAGTAATTTGGTGTTGAGTAGAATACTTGTATGATGTTTTTCACATGTTTAATGAGTAATTTTCATGCCTTGTGATAAGATGGTGAAATATGAAATTTGCCTTAAAGGAATTCCCTCATAATTACATGGTTAAGCCTTACTTTAACGATTTATGACCAGCCCCATATGTTAATGACATCTCGAATGTGGTAATTTTTTATGTATTCATCATATTAGAGAAGTATAAGATGATTGAAATTAAGATGGTTGAATTTGGAAGACTTTAGATGGTTGTTTGATGGATTTTTCGTGTACAGTGAGTCCCTGCCGGTGGGCCGGCAGCCGGCCTACCCAACCGATAGCGCGTCATTTTATTTCTGAGTTGGAAAAATTGGAAATTTAAGCCTTGTATGTCCCTGCCGGTGGGCCGGCAGCCGGTCCACCAACCGACAGAGAGTTCCTTGTGATTTTTCTAAGTTCATAAAGTAAGGTGTATTCCTTGCCGGTGGGCCAGCAGCCGGTGCACCGGCAGAGAACACACATTGAACAATTTTGACCTTGTTTACCTTGACATGTATCCCCTGCCGGTGGGCCGGCAGCCGGTGCACCGGCAGAGAATACACTTTCATCTATTTTGACCTTGTTTCACCTTGGCATGTATCATGTGCCGGTGGGCCGGCAGCCGGTGCCCACACCGGCGAGGTGTACTTGATTCTTATTTCATTCTCATACTCACACATGCTTCAAATGAATTGTTTACATTATGTTTATATAATCACTTTCACTCGTATTAGTGACTCAAGTGTGACGTTTTACATTGTGGGACTACTTGACATTCCTTATTTACCCCTTCGGACCTTTGGTTACGCATATGTGTGCCATGTTTCCGGATTGGGTTATCCATCCGCCTTTCTTCGGACCTTTGGTTATGGCTATGTGTGCCATGTTTCCGATTTGAGGTTACTCAACTTTTGGTTACGGATATGTGTGCCATGTTTCGAGTCTTGGATACGATTGGTATATCGTTTGTCGAATCGGGTGACGTCCATCCCGAGAGTCTGGATCCAGGTTTAGACTACGACCGTATTATTATCGTCGTCCTACCAAGAGGTTGGAGTCTAGGAGGTTGTCTTGTGAGTTCATACTAAGTATATGTCTTACACTTGTTGAGTCGTGTCAATATGAGTTGGTTGACTTAGTTGTTCCATTTTCTTGTATGCATATTTATCCTAAGGTATCATCCCTATTCCATTATGAATGTATTATGGCTATCCCATCATGATTTTCATCTATATCCTCTCATTCCTTATCGTTCAAATATGTTGTATTATCATCGTGTTTACTTAAGTGCTTGTTTACTTGTATTTTCACATATTGTGGCTGGGAGAACCCTAAGTTACTCCCCACTGACTGTGGCTTTCATATTTATATGATTGACAGGTTTGTGATGAAGCTTAATTGGGGGAGACCGTGTGAGCTAGCGAGTTCTTACCCTGGACCTTCTCTACTTATCTATTAGACTCACCCTTTTATTTGTGCGTTTTCGTGGGATATCTTTTCCCCAAGACATTTCTTTGGATTGTAAAACTTAAATTTACACTTATCGCACTTTATTTTATTTATGGCAAGTGAATCCCGTACTTTGAACTTAAAAAGTTTTTGAAAACCCGTATTTTCCGCCGTTTATTTATTAACGTTATGTGGTCTTATCGCGGGGGTTCACAATTTATCTATTAAGGGAATTGTCCTTTAGGTGTGACCTTAAGAGATCAACTGATCACCATCGTCAAACGACGGTAATGTCAAACTCTAGTCAACCAATCCTTACCGATTAATGTTGATCATTTGACATATATAAATGAATCATCCCTTTACGTATTCTTATCATGAGTTTTAATAATGTGATCGCACTATTGTTGAGGACACATACTCCAACAATCTCCCACTTGTCCGAGACAAGTGTGCGTCACCAATTCTCTTGTCCTATTACAATCTCCCACTCAATGCAAGGTGTCTTGTAGGTCGTACTTGCATGTGATCATATCAAGAGTGGTTTCCTTGATTTGGAGAGTAACTGTCTGACCGGAATTATCTACCGTAGATACTTTCCGAGCGTGGCCACGCATTTTCAGTTTACTACTCCTTCAGTGGCCCTGAGATTTTAAATAACCCTGACAAGGGGGTGGACAATTCCTATCGCACAATTCCCTTCGTACAGCCACAGTTCATCATGGTCCAAAAGATACCCATTTGACTTCATTTACGACAGTCGAATAACATAAATCAAGGCCAATCAGAAACTGCGCCGACTTGGGCGAACAGTCTCTAGTCAAAGAATTGACTCAAAAGAATACTATAGTACCTCTCGCCACGACCAGGCTATATGAATTACCAGAACTCTATAAGCGGTCATTGCCCGACAGAGTGTCCCTAACAGTCTGCCTATGTGATCGACTAGTCATCTCTTATGGCCTTATGGCCCTTGAACTTGCCATCAATCGACTCACACTCTAGGCACATAGAGACGTGACCTCATATAAGTAACTAGGGGCAATTACTATGTTAATCCAGTTCATTTTAATAGGGTTCAATATCTTCTCAACTACCTATTTGGATATAACAAAGTAATGGATGAGTTTAAGAAACTCAAACGATAAATGTGATTATCACACATGAATAGTCAATACCATATTACTACTTCATATCTTATAATCTAAAGTGCACATTTTACACTTGTCAAAGTGCAATAAAAGCTTGGTTAGTGGACATACCATGTATCCATACAGTCCAACTTTATGAATTGCTTTTTCCTTCTATTCAATGTCATTTCTAATGTCATGAACTTCTCTAAGTACATGTCTAGACTTCTTCTTAGACTTGGGCTCTTTAACTTGAAAGATGCTCCCACTGTCATCATATAACTTGCGATAAAATACTTGGCGGAAGGATCTACCCATAGTCCCTTTATAAACCACCTTATCACAATGTACTCAGACTCCATTTGTAGAATTCGCAATGGTTGACCCTCAAACATGTTTTCTAGTCACTTGCTCCTAAGTCAATAAAATCTGCCTAGGATTTCGATAAATCATTATAAGTTTTGAAACTCGGGTTTGTATAACCTTTAACACATAACTCAGTATCGCATCCAAACACAAGAATAAAACTTTAGTTCTCCTTGAGAATCTAATAGATGTTCTTGAAGGCTTTCCAATGACATTCATTTGGATTAACTTATTATTGACTCATCAGGTTCCAAGCATATGATTCATTCGGGCATGTGCACATTATGGCATACATCATCGGTCTAATGGCGGAAACATTAGTAATAGATTTCATGCAATCAACAACTCTTAGGTTCAGTGAATGACCATGACTCAATCATAGTGATTCCACTTTCATCGATATAAATAACCTTTCATTTGTTGATTTAAACAAATGAAGAATCTTTATCAATATAAGATTCTTACGCCAATATCCCCTCGTATCTATTTCCATAGATTAGGATATTATTATGCATTACGCCTCCTCCAATTCTTTCAATTGGAACTGAATTTGCAAAACACTCCTTCATACACCATTCTCAATGTGTAATGTGTCATCCACATACAAGATGTGGCAAGCAATTAACTCCCACTGAGCTTCATGTCCAAGCATTTTCTCCCACTAAGATTCATGTCCAAACATGACAACCTCAACAACCTCAACTCCCACTCTAAACATGACAACCTCAACTGTCGATCAAAACCTTAGGTTTATGTCATATACACATCCTTTTCTAAATGCCCATTTAGAAAGTGGTTTTAACATCTGAATTATCCATTCTCATAATGAAGTGTATCAACGATAATTTGGATCTTAGCATAGTTACACTTTAACTTAGCTTTGTGGACATCATCATGTTAATCAATGTAATACTACGGATTTTATAGGCTGGTACTCGACCGAGTATAGCCTACTCGGTCGAGTAGTGTGGGTTGTGTAGTCTGTTTGGCTACTGCCGAGGAACACTCGGCCGAGTATAATGAATACTCGACCGAGTAGAGGATACTCGGCCGAGTATACTCTATACTCGACCGAGTATCCGGTCTGGTGAGAAATATTTCAGCGGTTTGATACAGGAGTAATTAGGGCGTTATATAATTTCGATAATCAGTTTCTAAACACTATTTACAAAACCTAATCAACGTACGACGCTCTAATCACTCCGAATCTCTCCTCTGTGTGTGTGGACCATCATAGCAATCATATTCAATCTTTCATTCTTCCGTCGGTAAGTCTTTATCCCCATGTTTGTTGGTGATTATTCTAGGGTTTGTCTTTAATCATGAATTGGGGGAAATGGGGTTTTGCAATTAGTAATTGTGTTAAGTGATTATTGTTTAGGCGAAGACTTCGTAGAGGAGCCGTTCTAGTTGCTTGATTCTCTTCACTGCTGTTGTTGCTAAGGTAGGGTTTCCCTACTCAGTTTCTGTTAATTGAATTAAGATGTGATTGTATTGTGGTTACCGTTATCTGCTAATCATCGGAGTGTTGGTGTTGTGGTGGTGGTGGTGATGTTGTTGTGTTGGTTGTGGTGGAGTCACTTGCGGGAGTGGCTTCACGCCCTAGTTCGCCCTCCGTGGAACCCGTCAAGGGAGGGGATGTGCACATTAAGGGACAGGGTTATCGCTCGTTGATGAGCGGGATTTTGGTGGGGATTTGCTGCGGTCCCCCACTGGCGGCGTAGACTACCTGTTGCGATGGGTAGTCTGGCAGGGCTACACACTTCGGTGTGTAGTCGGTTATTGTGTGAGATCGGGAGACTGGGGATGGAGGATGATCAGCTGGTTACTTGTGCCTTGTCTTATTTTGATTGAGTAGTACTGACCCCGTTGTTGTTTTGTAAAATCTGCGGTGATCCATTCGGGGATGGTGAGCAGGCTCTGACAGGTAATGCATTTGGTGAGTTTGGGGCGGTCATGGGAGAGTCGTCATGCCGGATTTAGTATAACCATCATGAGTCTTAGCATTTGTTTTGTAATTGATAGCATTTGGATTTACATTATTGGATTTTGGAACATTGTAACTTTTAATACTTTACCGTACCTTAATAAATATGTTTGGGACTGTTGCTTTTGATATGTACTAACCTCGGGCAACCGAGATGGTAACAGCCTTTCATGCTGGGGTAGTCCTGGTAAGGTACCTTGGTATGAGGGGGTGTTACAATCTATGAAACTCTTTACCATAAAGTCCTATTTACTTTGGAATGGTCCAAACAACTCTAAATAAATTTATTTAATTGCAGAGATTCCATATTGGGTCGTAAGGCTTTTATGCAACAAGATTGAAATTTCTAAGTACAACCACTCAATAGATCATAATCTCATTATATCAGGAACAGTTTCTTTTGGTCTCCTCACTAGTCTTAATATTCAATTTCTTTTGGTCTCCTCACTAGTCTTAAGATTTAACCTAAGAACAATTTCTTTTGGTCTCCTCACTAGTGCTCACTAGTTCCTTACTAGTTTTATGTTTTTGACAAATTTTCTCCCACTCTATCTTTTGAAAAATACATCTATTTTCTTGAAAGATAGCTCTATAAGTCACAAACAATTTTGTACTTATGATGGTAAGGGAGCATTGTGTCATACATGTTGACCTTAAATGATCTATTGAAGACCTTGTAATCTAGCTTTTGATAGACTAATTCAATATATAAGCTACACAAGTCTTAGTATGAAGTGGTAGGACCGATTGGTTTCGTAAATTCCCAATTTGAGTTTGGAAACTCGGTTTGACTTTATAATTGATCTAACTTATATCAAATAAGTTGTGACATTTAGTCATAATACCATTAGGGAGAATCAATTCATTAGCTATGTACTCTTTATAATGATCCAATCATTATATCCTTATAGGATAATTAGAGTCTATCTATTTTACGTTATTGACAAAGTAATGTATAATGATAAGTTTTAGAACCATAAATTCCATAAACCGAATGACTTGGGTTGAAAGCCATGTCATTAAAATCCATACAACCATTGTTTGCAAAATGGAAATAAAACAAACTTCCATGTCCAACACGGAAATCAAAAGGAGTTCTAAAACAACAAGTCAAAACACAATAATACCATGAAGACAATACAAAATAAAAGCCAAGCTTCCATAGGTCTTCTACTATGGGTGGCTACCTTAGCATCCCTTGTTGAAGATCTTCCTCAAGCTTGCTTGTCCTTGCCTTTGTTTTTGCTCACATGCCCTAAATTACATTAAAGGGGGTGAGAATCATAACTTGTATCTAAATACCAAAGTTGAGATTTATATCAATAACATAATTGATTTGAGAATTTATTACCTACTGGAGTCACAGGTCCAGCTTTGACATCTCCTAGATACTTCGGGCAATTACGCTTTTAATGGCCCGTACCATAACAATAGTGGCACTTATACTCGAAAGAAGCACCCTTTTTGGGCTTGGATAAGCTATTCCCAATAGCTTTCCCTTTGCCCTTGTTGGGAGTAGGTTTCTTACCCTTGATAGCGCTCTTCTTGAATTTCCCTTTGCTCTTATTATTAACATTGAGCACATCCTTGGCCGTACTCACATTTAGACCCATGTCTCTCTCGGCTTGCGCAAGCAAGTTGTGCAATTCATGGAGAGAGGTTTTCATATTTTGCATATTGTAGTTTACCCTAAACTGAACATATGCTTTGATGCGGTTCAAGTAATGGAGCACTCGGTCAATAACGAGTTGCTCGGGAATTTCAACCCCTTGCAATTTGAGGGTCTCAACATGCTCAATCAACTTGAGCACATGAGGGCTAACCTTTTGTCCCTCTTTGATGTTGAGCTCAAAGAATGCGGAGGCCGCCTCATATTGGATGATCCTAGGAGCTTGTGAAAACATGGTCACAAGCTTGGTGTAGATCTCATAGGCGGTGCCTATCTTTATAGCAGTCCTTTGGAGATCGGCTTCCATAGAGAAGATCAAGACATTCTTGATCGCGGCCGATTCCTTTTGGTAAGCCTCATAGGCCTCCCTAATCGCGGCGGATGACCTAGCATTAGGTGTAGCGGGAGGACCCATGGTAAGATATTTGATCTAATCATCACCTTCCGCGGCCAAGTGAAGTTGCGCATCCCAATCGGTGAAGTTAGAACCATTCTTTTCAAGTTTGCATCGATCCATGAAGGATCGGAGCCAAGAAACGTTTGAGAGAGGTGGTGCGGATGAAATAGGAGTTGCGGGAGTGCCAGAACTTGTCATTGCGATTAATTAAAATTGACTACAAAAAGGAAATGAAGGAAATAATTAACATTTATCATTTCACTTGTAAACATTTTTAACAAGGTTTAAAATTATGCATTTATATAATGACCTCGCACCAAAATTATATAAATGATTCCGAGATCCATCTTCACACAAATATGAGCACGGGGAAACCGATACATCCCATACTTATGCAAATTTGGTGAATTAACTCTTCAATTGATTCTACTATAGAACTCTCGGTCGATGAACTTCATAAATTTCATCTCTAGCCCCGGAACATAAGACTAGTCTTTATATCCCGTTGAGTCCAACAAAATTTCGCGTGTAATAACGTTTTATTACCCCACTTACCCAATGAAAAATGAAAGTACCCCGGGAAACTGAATCTACCCCAAATGTCAAAGGGATTCGTGAGTCCTATTATTTGGTAAGGCTAATCTCAATTTTTAAATATGTGAAAGGTCTTGTCGTTTTATTATCTATCATCTTTAAGTGAACTAAGTCGATGAATACTTGATAATTATAATTGACAATAGTCGATAAGACGATAAAATATGCATGTGAAGTTATGGCGATTTGGCAATGCATGCAAACATATAAAGCAAGCAAATAAATAAAAGTAAATTTCCTAGTATGGCCTTTCCTAAAATAGAAAAACTTATATTCTATTACAAATTCGGAAACCAACTCCTTTGGTTCCTTGAATCTTCATGTGACACGCCTCCCAATGATAACCACCGTCTTGATCGGAACTCCTTTCCGAATGGCACCGTCTTTTGGAAACTCCGGAATTACAAATAATAATAATAAAATGTACATTACATTTCCTATTATTCATTTGTAAAATAAAATCTAGTAAACAAAAATAAAATAAAAGTGATACGAGATCACATTAAATTACAACCGAATCAATATTCCCTTACATTACGGGAAATATCGATTAAAACTAAGGCCATACTAAGATAAAATTACATAATTCAAAATTATATAAATGAAATATGACATTCATTAAAGAAAAATACAACATTATAATATGTAACTAACATGCCAAAATATGTGCCAAATCGCCCTATTTAAACTTATATCGTAAATATAATCCGGTTTTATGGATATTCGCGATCTTTAACTTATTAAATTCACAAAATAATACTAAAATCAAATTTTAGTCCAAGTTAATTACCCTAACCTTTTAGGACTCAAAAATTAGTTATCACTCAATTTTTGACAATAATTCAACTTGATTTAACATTTATGCTCATAATTGACCTTAAAATCATAACTTTTATGAAATAAATCCAAATTAAATTACAATAATTTCAAAATTTGAATTTTAAATTTTTGAACATTCTGGAATATTTCCATGATACTCATAATGTCCAAAATCAAGGTTAAAATTTTCGAATTTATTTCGAGAAAAATATATTTGCGATTTATCGGTTTTATCAAATAAAACATCTAAAGCATATGAAAATTAATCTAATCAATGTTCCAACTTTATATCTGATAAGTGGGATATAAATTCAGCCTAAAATAATTTTCTCATGCCATGTAATTCGTTTTAGCTATTTTTGCTAAAATAGTCACTATTTATGTCATCTTTAAACTAAAAATTCATAAATCATGCAAAATGAATCGTGTTTATCTCAAATTTTACACGCAGTGAGTAAAATGTTCATGTGACAACATATTAAAATTTCATGGCCGGTTTCGAAGTTTGACTATTTTTAACCATTTTACCTCCATTTATTCCATTTTTATCATATAAAAATCATAAATCATGCAAAATAAATCAAATTTATACGACATTTTACATACAATTAGTAAAATATGCATGTGAGATCATATAAAAATTTCAAGGTCAGAAACTAAGTCAAACTATATTTAGCATTTTAAATACCATTTTACTCATTAAAATGTAATAAAATCACTAAAAATCATTAAAATGAGCAATAAAATACCATAAATCATCAAAATGACTAAATATATTTTAGGACCAGAATATTCAACATGCAAAAAGATTTTGTGACATTATCTAATAAATCACAAATTTTTACTAGTTTTATTTAAGTTACTATAACTCGAAAAAACTATAAATCGATTATGCATGTAACATCCTATGCTCTGATACCGCTTGAAAGAATTCTTAACCCTCTAATTAAACTCATTTAATTATAGATTAAAATTACTCATTGATTTAGATAAGGATCTAGTGCATGCATAACATAAAATAAAGAGAAGAGCAAGAACAATGTTCCTTACATTGTAGAGATCGGAATTAGGGCACAAGTGAGGACTCCTTCCTCCACTTGTTCTTGAGCTACAAGGTTATGGATGATCTTCCAAAAATTCCAAAGTAGAGATTCTCCTCTTGATTGCACCAAAACTATCCCTTAAATCTAATAATATATTGACTAGATATGATTATTAGAAACCTTAAAATTAATCTAATATTATTTCTTATTACTACTTTCGTAATCTAAATAAATATTAGATCTTTGAAAAAAATGTATGTCTAAAACTAATTTTAGAGAGAAAAGAGAATGTGAGAGGAGGTGTGCTAAAACAAAAGATAAGGATGAATAATAAGAATAAGAACAATTCTTATTCTTATTTGGGGGTGGAGAAACCAATGGGAGGGAGTAGGCAAATGAGCCAATGCATGCCCTTCTACTTTTGCAATTTTTCTTATCAAAATGAGTTAGGGTGTGGTCTAGGCTTAGATGGTAATCATTGTGTTTCTTAACAATTAAAAAACAATTAACCATTAAACCCTAAACACCCATAAAATGGGTGCCCCCATGTAATATGAAATCCATTTTATTTTGTCAATTGTCATTTTGTCATACAATGTGTAACATGTAACATGTAGCATGTTATTAATCATATTAATGCATATTTAACAATTAAATATCATTATATATATATATATATATATATATATATATATATATATATATATATATATATATATATATATATATATATATATATATTAATTTAATTACATATAACAATTAGCTAGTAATTCATAATCACAAGTATATAAAATGGGTCATGTTAATATAATCTACAATATATTCTAATTATATTTAACCAATCACTCTTAATTTAATTGTTTCATAGACAAAGTTTTAGTAATATAACATTTTTATTACTAAAACGAATCTTATTTAATCGAATTACAATAAGATATATATTCTTACTCACATATGTAAATTGTTCAATTTTAAGAAATTAATTAATTTGTATCAATATACAATTAATTAATTTATCTATTAAGGGAATCGTCCTTTAGGTGTGACCTTAAGGGATCAACTGATCACCACCGTCAAACGACAGTAATGTCAAACTCTAGTCAGCCAATCATTACCGATTAATGTTGATCAGTTGACATACATAAATGAATCATCCCTTTACGTATTATTATCATGAGTTTCAATAATATGATCGCACTATTGTTGAGGACACATACTCCAACAATCTCCCACTTATCTGAGACAAGTGTGCGTCACCAATTCTCTTGTCCTATTACAATCTCCCACTCAATGCAATGTGTCTTGCAGGTCGTACTTGCATGTGATCATATCAAGAGTGGTTTCCTCGATCTGGAGAGTAACTTTCTGACCGGAATTATCTACCGTAGATACCTTCCGAGCTTGGCCACACATTTTCAGTTCACTACTCCTTGAGTGACCCTGAGATTTTAAATAACCCTGACAAAGGGGTGGATTATTCCTATCGCACTATTCCCTTCGTACAGCCACAGTTCATCATGGTCCAAAAGATACCCATTTGACTTCATTTACGACAGTCGAAGAGCATAAATCAAGGCCAATCAGAAACAGTGTCGACTTTGGCGAACAGTCTCTAGTCAAAGAATTGACTCAAAAGAATACAATAGTAGCTCGCGCCACGACCAGGCTATATGAATTACCAGAACTCTATAAGCAGTCACTGCCCGACAGAGTGTCCCTAACAGTCTGCCTATGTGATCGACTAGTCATCTCTTATGACCTTATGGCCCTTAAACTTGCCATCAATCGACTCACACTCTAGTCACTTAGAGACGTCACCTCATATAAGTAACTAGGGGCAATTACTATGTTAATCCAGTTCACTTTAATAGGGTTCAATATCTTCTCAACTACCTATTTGGATATAACAAAGTAATGGATGAGTTTAAGAAACTCAAATGATAAATGTGATTATCACACATGAATAGTCAATACCATATTACCACTTCATATCTTATAATCTAAAGTGCACATTTTACACTTGTCAAAGTGCAATAAAAGCTTGGTTAGTGGACATACCATGTATCCATACAGTCCAACGTTATGAATTGCTTTTTCCTTCTATTCAATGTCATTTCTAATGTCATGAACTTCTCTAAGTACATGTCTAGACTTATTCTTAGACTTGGGATCTTTAACTTGAAAGATGCTCCCACTGTCATCATATAACTTGTGATAAATTACTTGGCGGAAGGATCTACACATAGTCCCTTTATAAACCACCTTATCACAATGTACTCAGACTCCATTTGTAGAATTCGCAATGGTCGACCCTCAAACAGGTTTTCTAGTCACTTGCTTCTAAGTCAATAAAATCTGCCTAGGATTTCGATAAATCCTTACAAGTTTGGAAACTCGGGTTTGTATAACCTTTAACACATAACTCAGTATCGCATCCAAACACAAGAATAAAACTTTAGTTCTCCTTGAGAATCTAATAGATGTTCTTGAAGGCTTTCCAATGACATTCATTTGGATTAACTTATTATTGACTCATCAGGCTCCAAGCATATGATTCATTCGGGCATGTGCACATTATGGCATACATGATCGGTCTAATGGCGGAAATATTAGTAATCGATTTCATGCAATCAACAACTCTTAGGTTCAGTGAATGACCATGACTCAATCATAGTGATTCCACTTTCATCGATATAAATAACCTTTAATTTGTTGATGTTAAACAAATGAAGAATCTTTATCAATATAAGATTCTTACGCCAATATCCCCTTGTATCTATTTCAATAGATTAGGATATTATTATGCATTATGCTTCCTCCAATTCTTTCAATTGGAAATGAATTTGAAAAACACTCCTTCATACACCATTCTCAATGTGTAATGTGTCTTCCACATACAAGATGTGGAAAGCAATTAACTCTCACTGAGCTTCATGTCCAAGAATTTGCTCCCACTAAGCTTCATGTCCAAACATGCCAACCTCAACTCCCACTCCAAACAGGACAACCTCAACTGTCGATCAAAACCTTAGGTTTATGTCATATACACATCCTTTTCTAAATGCCCATTTAGAAAGTGGTTTTAACATCTGAATTATCCATTCTCATAATGAGGTGTATCAACGATAATTTGATCTTAGCATAGTTACACTTTAACTTAGCATTGTGGAAATCATCATGTCAATCTATGCAACTCTTTACCATAAAGTCCTATTTATTTTGGAGTGGTCCAAACAACTCTAAATAAATTTATTTAATTGCACAGATTCCATATTGGGTCGTAAGGCTTTTATGCAACAAGATTGAGACTTCTAAGTACAACCACTCAATAGGTCATAATCTCATTATATCAAGAACTCTTTCTTTTGGTCTCCTCACTAGTCTTAAGATTCAATTTCTTTTGGTCTCCTCACTAGTCTTAAGATTTAAATTAAGAACAATTTCTTTTGGTCTCCTCACTAGTGCTCACTAGTTCCTTACTAGTTTTATGTTTGTGACTAATTTTCTCACACTCTATCTTTTGAAAAATACATCTATTTTCTTGAAAGATAGCACTATAAGTCACAAACAATTTTGTACTTATGATGGTAAGGGAGCATTGTGTCACACATGTTGACCTTAAATGATCTATTGGAGACCTTGTAATCTAGCTTTTGATAGACTAATTCGATATATAAGCTACACAAGTCTTAGTATGAAGTGGTAGTAGGACCGATTGGTTTCGTAAATTCCCAATTTGAGTTTGAAAACTCGGTTTGACTTTATAATTGATCTAACTTATATCAAATAAATTGTGACATTTAGTCATAATACCATTAGGGAGGATCAATTCATTACCTATGTACTCTTTATATGCATCACGTGACCATCAAAGAGGCAAACGTGATTTTTATGCCGACGACCCTAAGGATCGTTATGTACATGATGGGCCTTACTTATGGGTTGCCACCGCTGAGGACGCTCATCTGATGAGAAGGTTCATTTTGTACAGGTTTATTAATGTACCGAAATCATGGGAAGACGAAGAAGTGCCTCATTTTGATCACCGTCTTGATGTCGATGTAGTAAGCTTGATTTATAATCAAGTGTATCCTCAGTACCCACCACCTAGTCAAACTCCTGTTAGGGTGTTTAATTAATTTGCTTAGTTAGCTGTTTGTTTTTGTGGTTTTTATTTTTTATTGTGTTTCCTTTTTTTCCCCTTGTTGTACTGTTTTTTTTTTCTTTTTTTGTCATTATATGATATACTCATTTTAATATATAGTTCTACTCTTTATTACATGCAAATGCTTATTAACATAGATTTTAAATAACTTGCTAACAGACAAATGAATGAAACAACAATAATGATTTAGGTTACATTAATTAAAATAACATATAATATAATGACAACGGTACTGCATAATAACCGTGTTAGAATATAAACACCTCTAAAAATAAATCGAAATTGAAAGATATTAATAATATAATTATAACGGTTCTTATAAGAACCATGTTAGATTATACAATTGTTGAATAACCTAGATTTTAAATAACCTTCTTTCTTTCTTTCTTTCATTCATTCATTCATTCATTCATTCATTCTCTTTCTCTCTCTCTCTCTCTCTCTCTCTCTCTCTATCTCTCTCTCTATCTCTATCTCTCTCTCTCTCTCTCTCTTATTACTCAAATTATGTCAAGTGGCAACTCTTCTTCTTCCTCTATTTCAACAAAGACACGTAATTGCTTAGTTCCGACAACATTGCAGACTTCTTGGACTTTGCGAAATCCGGGAAGAAAGTTTCTTACTTGCAAATTCTATAATCCCGAGACTAAAATGCGTGGATGCAATTACTTCAAGTGGGTTGATGAACCAATGACTGAGTGGCAGAGGAAGGTAATAAACAGGTTAGTGAATGAGAAAAAGAGCATGGATATCGAGATTACTCAAGTGAGAAGTATACTACATCAACTTGAAGAATCGAAGCAGGGAAATGACATTGAAATATTGAAGCTAAGGCAAAAGAAGAATGCAAGAAGTTAACCATGGATATCGTAGAACTCAAAAATAATGAGGCATGGCTTAAGTTAATTGTCAATTTTTTTCTTCTAATTGTTATTTACGTAGTTTATTATGTATGGTGGTAGTTTGTACTGTTTATGTGTAAACTTGTAATCCTTTAAATTAATGGAAATAAGCAAGAATTTCCGAGAAACATATTTTATTTACCTGGCATATACCAACTGATGTTTTATTTATTGGCGGTAAAATCAAACAAAATGAAATATAAAATAACGGTTATACCTAAACCGTTGTTCAGGACGTATACATTTATAACGGTTCAGGCCGTTGTTATGTATATAAAAATGATGCTTTATTTCTTGGCAGGAAAATCAAACAAAATGAAAATATTTAAGAGAACGGTTATTTCTAACCCGTTGTAGATAATACTAATCAATTACGGTTTCAAAAAAAACCGTTGTCTGTTTGGAAACAAAATACAACGGTTTTTCTTATACCGTGTTTATTAGTTTCCACTAAACAAGGTCTTGCAAGTGTTGTATTATTCACACATATATACTCTGAGCTTCCCCTCCTCCACATAATATCCTCAAACACTGAGCTTCCCCTCAGCCACCAGCCTACCCCATCACCGTCGCAGTCATCGTCATCATCGCCGTTGCCGCCGCCAGATCAATCCGGATTCTCCTCTTTAAAGAAGTATGATGGGAAAATTTATCGTCGTGTCTCCCAATCAAACACATTTATATTCTCAACAAACAACTAGTTAGTGGAGTCGAGGTCGATCCATGGGATGGTGTGCTTTGGGTTCTAAATCTATCTACCTCAATTTATGCTAGTGTCACAATTGATTTGGGTTTGTAGTTGGTGAGTCTAAACTAATGCAAGAAATAAAGTAAAACAAGCAATAAAAGGAGGGATGTAAATAAATGACTAAAAGTGCTAGGATATCATGGGTTCATAGGGGGTTCATGGAAATTGATCATACAAACATATTCTCAAGCTATAAGCAAGCAATTATTGTTGTGATGGGATCGAATTAGTGTATATCTTACAATCCCAGGAAGATTTAGGTCCCGGAGCCGAATCAATTAGATTGTACAACACCTACAAGTCGACTTAGTCTCCTCCTATTTAACTTTATGCATGGTCTAATTAGGTTCGAGTTGGTTTATGTCTTACAAGTCTCATTGAAGATATAGGTGATGGGTAAAAAATGAAAGGATTCATAGGCTCGCATTTCATCAAACATAACATGTGCATAAGTTGAAATCACAACAAGCAAGCAAATAAATTATGTGAACATATTAGATTAAGCATGAATCATTCCCCATGTTGGTTTCCCCTAATTGCCCATTAATCCTAGCTAAAAGACTACTCACTTATTATCAAGTTCAACATGCTAATAAGGTTGTCAATCATACTAGCAAGGCAAAACATGATGAACAAATAAAAATGATTAACAATAAATAAAAGGATTAAGAGAGAAGTATACCTATGAAGATGATTTCCAATAATAAAGCAAAGAAAAATAGAAGTACTTGATGATTGATGGAAGGTTGTCAATCCTCCAATAATAACCCAATAATCTTCAATTACCCAATAATAAACTTGAACAATAATAAAGGAAAGATTAATGTGTGATTTGTGGAAAGATTAAAGAGTAATCTATTCTAATCTACTCCTAATAAAGGCTTAATCTAATCTAAGAGAACTTAATCTAATCTAAGGAAACTTGCCTCCCTAAGAGGGCTTGGTTTCTTGATTATTACAAATGGAGTATATATAGTATTACATCATTAGGTTAAGTAAGGGTAGATTAGTAAATAGCATTGCTAAGTGTTGAGTAGGGAAATGCAAGTCTCGAAGGGAGATGCGCATATCACGTTGCTAGTCCCGCCACAATATGCTCGTCCCGCGCGTCTGGAGTCTTGGCACGGAGGTCCTGTCTCGTGATCCGAGCGGATCGTGGAGGAGACGTTCGGATTGTCTGGCTGCAAGACGGGCATCTTGGCTGCGGGACGCTTGGATAGTAGGAAAGGAAGACGCTCGTCTTGGGTCTCGGGACGCGCGGATTGGCGGACAACTTGTCTATTTGAGCTCGGATTGTAAAACGGACGTCATTTCCTCATCCGGACTCCTATTGGAGTGCTTCAAAAGCCTAGACCACTTGATTTTTCAATGCCGTTTCATGTAGCATACTTTCAGAGCCAAAGGAGTAACTCTTGGTTTGGTTCCGGGCAATTTCTCTTGTAATGGCTTCCTTCTCGTCATCCTTGCTTTTAAGCCTATGATCCTTCTATATGCTCTTTATTCATACATCCTTGGTCATTGTTCTTGCCTTCTCTTCATACTAGTCCATCTAAGATCGTCAACAAGCTTCCAAATATGCACGGGAGACGGGAATTCCACCTCATTGTCTTCTTTCCTACAAAACATATACAATGCAATAGGAAAGCCAAATAGGAAGGAATTGAGGGATAAAATGGCCATGAAATGCTATATTAGTATGCAAAATAGGTCCAATTAGGGGACTAAATGTACGCAATTAAGAGTCACATCAAACATCCCCAAACCGAACCTTTACTCGTCCCGAGTAAAGAGGTGACTAGAAGTAGACCTTTATTTAAACTATCCTAGTAATAATATAACCGATGTGAGACAATTAGCGGGTCTCACTCCGCCCCTTCAACTCACAACAAGACATCTATGAGGTAAGATGCCTTCTTGCAAGGCAAGGTGGGGCTTGCCAAAATGGCGATACATCCAAGCATTAAAGCACACAAAACAAGTAATGGATGCATCTACAAAAATGAATAGCCACTTTCCTCATCTAAGTGGCGGAAATTATCTACAAGGGAAGTAATCTAAGGGTACACACTCTATTATAGATATGGTTTCTTCAAACTACTAAGCCTAGAAGGATACCAATGAATCACCTCCAAGTTGTGTCAAGTTAGGGTACCTTTGTCCTGAATTGCTAAATGTTTTCGTAAAGAGTAGACTCCCTATGGTGTTAGAAACACTGGAGGATCGCGGAATTCCCCTTCTTGCCTAGACAAGAAGAAAGGTCGTCCCCTCTCTACCATGCATAAAAGTGGATATGATGGATAAAGGGATCATTTGTATTTGAGTTTCATATGGGAGTTTGCTTTTATTGTTGTTTTTCCCTCCAATTTCTTGTGGCATTTGACATTTGAGAACACTTTCTTTTTGCCATTTCTTTTGATGTTTGGCATTTCAATACTTGACAATTTCAACTTTTTGCATTTTCTTTTGAATATTTTCAAAGTCACCCCAATTAGTAACGAGGGTGCCTATATTTGAAGCATATGAGTTTTCATTTTTGTTACTCCCTTTTTATTTGACGTAAATTGCAAACTTTTTCATTTCTTTTCAATTCTCGAACTCAAATTGATAGTTTTTGTGCCCATTCTCTTTTTTGATGACAAAAATGTGGTAGAACATGGAAGATGGTTGCATGGTTTCAAAGGTCACCTTGGAATAAACGGTAGCCAAGGAGTTATCACACCACAAGGTACTCTTGACTATGCCTTAATCCATGGGTCAAAGGATACTAGCATGACACATCCTATGGTGTTTTACAAGTATTCTAACAAGCAAAGTCTTAAGAAGAAAAAGTATCTACAAGGGCCTTATATACACTTGTCAAGCTTCCCAAATAGATGCTTTCACAACATTTTTCCTAAAATGCAACTATATGCCATGTTGCAACTATCATTTATACAACCTAATGCATATGCTTCTACCAACTAGTATGCCAAATAATCTAAATGCAATCCTATAATCACATTGTTTATACCGCATCAATCAAAATAAAGTCACATAGTCATCAACATAAAGAGGAAGACGGAGATTGGA
The DNA here is from genome assembly GCF_048544455.1 of Silene latifolia. Taxonomy (NCBI): domain Eukaryota; kingdom Viridiplantae; phylum Streptophyta; class Magnoliopsida; order Caryophyllales; family Caryophyllaceae; genus Silene; species Silene latifolia. The sequence goes on from NC_133530.1 coordinate 49,237,351, forward strand.
AAGATCATACCATGCGGTCTTTAATATCCTCATGTCTAGGATGTGGCGTAGTCGATCAATGTGAAAAAGGGTAGACAAACACAATATATACAAACACAATATATATACAAGACTACACTATAAAGGAAGTGAACATGTTTTTGGGTTTTTCAATTTTTCAAATGTTTATGGTTTTTATGATTTATGGAATAAAAAAGGCATGTTTTTTTATTTTCAAAATTTTTCAATTTTTATCATTTTGGAATATAAATTCCCATCCCCCACTTTATTTTGGACATTGTCCTCAATGTACATGTAGGAGTAGAAATGAAAAGAGAAAGTACATGTTTTTTGGATTTTTGAATAAATGCAATGATATGAATGAATGTTTGCTCTAACTAAATGCAATTCTATATGACATATATAACAAATGAATGTAATCTAAACTATATTATATGATGCATGATTTCTAGTAAACTATGGTCACCTATGATCAAACCTCCCCAAACCGATTTAAACACTATTTCTAGTGTAGAACAGAATATGATTGCTCATTAGTGACTATGCATCACTACAAGAAAAACGCGGGTTAGTGACGGCCCTACCGACGGAAAAAAGAGGCAGTCAGAAAACACGGGTTACTGACGGATTTGTGACGGAAATTCCGTCGATGCGTTTCGACGGATATCCCGTCAGTATCTATTGGCGCGTTGACCAAGTCAAAGGTGCCAAAAAGTCATGACGGAAATTCCGTCGGTAATCTCTTATCGACGGAATATCCGTCAGTGAGCTTCACACGTTAAATTGGAGTACAGCTGGAAACAACTATTGGACCACTGACGGAATATCCGTCAGTCTTTTCAAAATCCTGACGGAAAGTCCGTCAGTGGGCCAAGATATTTGAATGATGTGTTGATGACAGGCTGTCACAATAATTGGCCCACTGACGGAATATCCGTCAGGATTTTGAAAAAACTGACGGATATTCCGTCAGTGGTCCAATAGTTGTGACGTGTACTGTCACTTGAATTATTGGTGTATAAAGTAGGCATCGACGATTTTCCGTCAAGAAATAGAATACCGACGGAATTTCCGTCGGGATTCCTATTTTTTCGACGGAAAATCCGTCAGATGCCCTTATAAACTAAGACACGGGAACACTTTCCCCTCACTTTACCAAATTTCCCCAAAATCAATTAAAAATCGTCAACCCTCCTAACCTCCTTAAAACCCGACACCACCACCACACTCCTCCACTTCCAGCGCCACCACCACCACCACCACCACCACGCCGTCGCCATCACTATAAGGTAATTAACTTTATCTTTTTTTTCTATTTCCTTTATCTTTTTCCTTCTCCTTCATCTTTTTCCTTCTCCTTTTCTTATTTATCTTTTTTTTTTGTTAATAGTAGGCCGCCGCCTCCGCCAGCCGCCGCCTCCGCCGCCAGCAGCCGCCACTGCCCTTTCTTTTTCATTTTTTTTTGTCAAGTTAATTAGGTATTACTCCTTTTATTTTTTTTAATTAGTTTAATTAATTTAGATTATTAGTTATTATTTTAATTGTTGTTGAAAAAGGGTTGGTGTTGATGCATGTTGACTTAGGATAGAAGCCAATGTTGTGACGGATGTATGTTGTTAATGTATGTTGTTAATTTAGACTATTAGTTATAATTTTTTATTTAATGTATGCATGTTGACTTAAGATAGATATCTAATTTTATTATTAAAAATTAGATTATTGTTAAATGTTAATTAGAATAGATATGAATTAGACTAGATATGTAAAATGAAAAGTAAATCATGTTAGTTTTTGTTAATTGAAAAAGTAGTCATTGTTGTATGTTTTGTTTTTAATATTGTTAAAATTATTGTTCATATTGACCTAATACCCGTTCAAAAATTACTCACTAGGAGTAATTTTTGAATAGTCCCCGTTTTGGGACTGTCTTTGTACGTTTTAAGTCACTTAGGTAGTAAACATGTGCTTGTGATTTGTTAATGAGAAAAGAGTTTGGTGACAATTCCTTTAATGTTCTCTAAATGCATATGTAGAGTAATTATTTATTCTATACTGTGTATTTGGAGAACGGATAGGAATTGCTTTGCTTAATTTTTTTCTCATTAATAAATCACAAGTACATGTTTGCTAGTGACTTAAAACGTACATTGATGGGTTTAGGTTGGAGTGATAAGGACCCAATTCCAAGAAATACAATATTTATATTGGTTAAAATGTTAAATTATTGTTTATTATGCTTGATTTTGATTGTTGTTAGGTTAATATCTTTTTTAATGACATATATAAATGTGTAGATATATAATAACATGAAAAGATTAGAACGGCAGTGGATGTATGAAAGATTAGACGAAAAAAAGAAACCCAAGAAAGCATATGCAGAGGGGGTGAAAGAGTTTATTAAATTCGCGGAAGGAAGTAGTGAGTACAAGAATTTAGGTGAAATGAGGTGTCCGTGTAAGAAATACAAAAACCTAGGTTTTAAAAGGAAAGCAGATGTTCAAATTCATCTTTGGTCGTATGGTTTCGCCGATAATTATTATGTATGGACGTATCACGGTGAGAAACTACCTAGTACAAATGCTAGTGAGAATCCTTACCGTGAGTTCGTGGAAAATGCATTGCGTGATACTGTTGACCAAATTTTAGAGGATCGACTTAATCCTGATGACCTTAACGATGAAGAAGTGCGTTATGAAACCCCGAACCCCCAAGTTTCTTCGTTCTTTAAAATGTTAGAGCAAGCTGAACAACCGGTGTTTGAGGGAAGTGATATGAGTTTGTTGCAAGCAGCTGCTAGGTTGTTATCACTCAAATGTGAGAACAACATATCTCTTAGATGCGCTAATGGTTTTGTGTCGTTCGTTGGTGACATAATTCCAAAGGTAAATCAAATGGCGCGCAATTTTAATGAGATTAAAAAAGTTCTGAAGGGACTCCAACTTCCCCATGAAAATATTTATGCATGTATCAATGGATGCATGCTTTTCTGGGAGGAAAATTCTAATCTTAAATAATGTACAAAGTGTCGTGCATCTCGGTATAAAGGTAAAAAGAATTCAAGTGGGAGGCAAATTCCATGTAAACCAATAACTTATTTCCCGCTTGCGCCAAGGTTACAACGACTATATGCAACCAAGCACATAGCAGGTGAGATGAGTTGGCACTACAAAAACTCTCGATTAAGAGAAAGGGGGACAATGGCACATCCAAGTGATGGAGAAGCGTGGAAGCATTTCGATAGAGAGCATCCAGATTTTGCAAGTGAACCCCGGAATGTTAGGCTAGGTTTGTGTACGGATGGATTTCAACCTTTTGGGCAGTTTGGGACGAAATACTTTTGTTGGCCCGTGATTGTGACTCCGTACAACTTACCTCCTTGGTTATGCATGAAGAGACAATTTATGTTCTTATCTCAGACTAGTTCCGGCCCTAAGAACCCGAAGTCAAATTTAGATGTTTTCCTCCAACCGTTGATCAAAGAGTTGAAACAACTTTGGGAAACCGGCGTGGACACCTATGATGTCTCTAAGAAACAAAATTTTCAATTAAAGGCTGCATTAATGTGGACGATCAACGATTTCCGGCATATGGCATGCTTTTACGGTTGGTCCACAAGTGGATATCGTGCCTGTCCTTATTGTCCAGAAAATGATCATAAATCTTTTTGGCTTAAAAATAGCAAAAAGGTTTGTTGGTTTGATTGTCACCGTGATTTCTTAACACCTGATCATCCTTTCCGCGACAATTGTAAGCATTTTCTTAAAAACAGAAAAACTGAGAATCGCATAGCCGCATCGAAACTAACGGGTGATGAAGTGTGGGAATCCGTAAAAGACTTGCCTAAAATAGTTGATGCTTCTGATAAAGAATTGAAAAGATTGAAAGATCAGAATGAAGGTTGGTGGAAACAAAGCATATTCTGGGAACTTCCCTATTGGAAAACGTTGCTATAAGTTTTGGAGACGGTATTCCATCAACGGCTATAAGTTTCGAGCTTATAAGGAGGGAGTTGATGTTTCTAAGTCTACGTTAAGTAATGGGGTTTCTGTGAATTCAACTGAAGGGTTGGACTACTATGGAACCCTAAATGAAGTAATTGAGCTTTCTTATTATGCCGGGCAAAGGGTTTATAGGGTTATATTGTTTAAATGTGATTGGCTTGATAATTCCCCACAAGGACTTAGTATCCATAAGGTTTATGGACTTGTAGATGTAAACGAGAAAAAGAAACTTCGTGGACATAACCCATTTGTGGCAGCTTTTCAAGTCGATCAAGTTTGTTATGCTCCTTATCCAACCATTAAGAAAGGTAATCAAGGTATTCAGTGGTCCGCGGTTTTTAAAACCAAGGCAAGATCACAAGTTGATGCTCCTATTGAAGAAAGTGTCTTTCAAGAAGATGTGGTTGTGAATGATCACTCAATTTCACCGATTTTGTTGGAAGATATAGAGGATGAAGATGTATACGAAGTGACAGTGGAAAGAGGTCAAGGGGAATATGACAGAGACGTCGAAGAAGAAGGGGATGAAGATGAAGTTGAAGAACTTATTAGATACGAAAATGAGGAATCAGAGGAAGAAGTAGGAGTGCTTTTTTCAGAAGATGAACCTGTTTTGATTTGTAGTGATAGTGATAGTGAGGAGGACTAGTTGTAATTGTACAATTATTAAACATTCAATAAAATATGCCCTTCGTTTTTTATTACTTGTCGTTCTAAGCTATTTGGTTTTTTGTTTTATACATGTCGTTTTAGCTTAACATCAATAGTGTGTTTCAATTTTCAAGGTTTGGTTATAAGAAACCTCTCAATTCACCCAATAAAATGCATTAAAGAAGAGGCAAGTGGTAATTAGTTCACAGTTTTCCATAGTGTTTTTTTCAATTGTTTATATATACCCTGCAGAAATGGTTGTTTTGAACTAACGATTTTTTTTTGAACTAACAATTAGAATTGTTTACATGCAGTGATTATGCCGAACATTTTTCGCCGTATGATTGGGAGCAATAGTAAGGCAAATGCATCTCAACGGAATCGGGAGGACGACGAGGTTGAGAATGAGGAAAATCCTGAACCTCCAACAGATAGACGACGGAGAACATGCGGGTGACTCTCTCGGAGGCCCGTGCTCGGCCGATCATTTTTGGTAAGTTTATGTTAATTTTTTAATTTTTAAAAAACTTAACATTTACAGTTTTAATTTCAAATATTTATGTGTTTTTCAGGTGGGATGACGAACCAATCAAGAAATATGTTACTTGGTCGTTCACCTGTAACACAGGAGATGAGTACTTCACTAGGTGGGGTGAAGCGAGTAACGCACAACGTCGGAAGATGTGGAATTACTTTGCGGTAATTATGTTTTTCAATAATAATTTTCTTAAGTTTATAATAATTTTCTTAAGTTTATAAGAATTTTCCAAAGTTTTATATAACTAATTTCACACTTGTTTTTGAAACAGACTCATGTAAGATCCATCGATCCTGAGTATGATCCTATTCCCGAGTGGCGGCGCGGGTAACGAGGCGGATTACCACTCTTATTAATGGACTAAAATATAACAAGAAACCGCCAAAGTGGGTGCTTGCTTCTTGGTTGGAGAACCTTAGTAATAGGCCAAATGATCCTACTTTTGCCAAACATTCGAAAATCAACACGGCAAATAGGAAGTCGGGTGGGAAAGATGGGAAAGCATTGGGCACCCACACTCTTGGTCGGAAGAGTTGCTCCGATGCTTTCAAGGAATTGGTAAGTATTGTTTATATTGCTTTTAAAAAGTGGTTAATATATATGATTGACAAATATATACTTGATTTTACTTGTTTCCATAATAATTTCGGTGGTCAAGAGGCCACCCCCACAAGATGTTCATGAAGACGAAGAAAAATAAGAAGGGCGAGTGGGTTAACCCTCGAGCGGCTGATATTGAGGTAAATTCTTGAATTTAATTTAATATTTATTTTTATTACAAAGAACAATAATCTCTTTCTTATAAAGATAGGTATATATATATATATATATATCATTTCTGACGATTTTCTATTTTTTCAGCGTGATTTCCAAGAGGAGATGAGCCAGCCATTGCCACCTGGACAGTCTCCGACGAGATTCGGGCCTACTACAAGGTCTGTAGGAGGCTTTGACGAGAAGAACCGGATGTTTGGGACAGGAGATACAGGGGCCCAAATATGGTATGATCTTCCTCCTAACAAAGCTGGCCGACGGTCTTTATCTTATGCTCCTATCATGATTTCACAGCTTTCAACCCAAATGAATGATGAGCGAGCCGCTCGAGTTGCTCTTGAAAGACAGGTTCGTGAACAGGCTGAAGAAATGGCGGCAATGAGAAAGGCTTGGGCTGATATGCAAGCATCTCAACCCCCAAACACGTGTTCACAATTTACTCCACATAGACGGGATGACTTTGGGGGTGGTGATGACGGGTTTGGAGGTACTGGTGGTAGTTTTATTGAGCCTATAAACACTTAGAGCCTTTAAGTTAGAGCCTTTAGGTTAGAGCCTTTAGGTTAGAACTTTAGTTTAGTTAGTATTGTCGTCTAGTAGGGAGTATGAAAGACATGGTAAGACAATTCTCTTTCGTGTTTAATTTGTAAGACAATGTACAAATTTGACTATGTTTTTATGTAAAACAATTTGCGTCCCCTTCTCTTTTGTTGTCTATTGATTCCCGCATTAGCGGTCGACGTGAAAATGGATTCCCGCTTGGCGGTCGACGATTGGATGTGTTTTGCAGGTTTTGTTTATATTATAAACGATGCAAATAGGCATCGCGGCTGGGCAGCAGGCTGTATTTGAAACGATGCAAAAAACGCATCGTGGTCGGGCAAAGCAGTCTTGTTTCCATTCCAGTTTTTTAATAGATCTGACGGAAATTCCGTCATTAATTTAGAAAAACTGACGGAATTTCCGTCATTGTTTTTCTTCATCATTTTCCCCAGAATTAACACTGACCTACCACGTGTCTTGACAACTGACGAAATTTCCGTCAGTAAAGAGAAACTACTGACGGAAATTCCGTCACTGCCCTCTTTTTATTGTGAATTCAGTAAATTACGTGGAATGCCACGTGTCAGATAACACTGACGGAAATTCCGTCAGTAAGGCAGAAAACTGACGGATTTTCCGTCACTTTTGACCTAGAAATAAAGACGGATTTTCCGTCAAAGATCCGTCAGTTTTCTGGAAGACTGACGGAAATTCCGTCAAGATGGTATTTTCTTGACGAAATAAGTGACACGATTCCGACGGAATTTCCTTGAAGAATTGAAATACCGACCGAAATGCCGTCAGTATGGCTTCAATTTTTCTGTCAGTATCCCGCGTTTTTGTTGTAGTGCATGAATTCTAGTCTATATGCAACTATCTACATGAATCATTTGAGATATATTACAATGCAAACTAATCTAATCATTTGAGATATATTACAATGCAACTATACTATATGAACTAAGTAATGTAAATGCAATATGAAATATAATACAAATGCAAGCTAAATTTATATGTATATAACTAAATGCAAGTGTAAATATAATGCAAAGTGAAAGGAAAGGATATCTTACAAATGGTGGTTTGAGGGAGGACTCCACCAAACTCATTCCTTGTTGCCATGGTTATTTATGTTGTCCATGTTGCTCAATGCTCTCAATAACCGGTCAAATGCTTGGGCACAATCCTCAAATAAGCATGAATACGGTTTGTTCTAATTCAATATGAAGCTTGGCCAGGGGACCTTGTCACTTATTCTCTCATTCACCTTGCCCTTGGCACTTGAATCTTTGCAATGCTTCAAACCGGCAAGCCCATGATTCTTGTCAACATAAGGTATGAAGTGTGATTCATATTCGTCCGGAGACTTCCACTCACCACCTTCTCCTTCAATTTTGGTGATGATGATAGCATTTGGATTTATCAATCCTTCAAGAGTAGAAGGAGAATTCTCATGGCATTGATGACGGGGTACCTTTGGAGTTGAAATTGTGGGTGCCAAATCTCCACAAGTAAGTTCATTCGCAAGTTTGTTCTTGAGCTTTTCCACCAAGTACCCTTTATATGATGTTTTGACTTTTTAGAGAAGGTCCACCATATCATCTCCAATAATTATAGGTTCTATGGTGGGTGCGAAAAGGTCTTCATGGTCAATAGGAAAGAGACATTCATCTTCCTCATGGAAGCATATCTCAAACTTCTCGAGGATGGGGTCCTCAAGTGAGGTAATATCACAACTCCATTCCTCTTCTTCATTCCATGAGTCCTTGCAAGACACATATTCCGCATAAGCTCCTTCCATAGGTTTGTCATCATCGCTATCTCCATACGAATCATAGATAGGGGCTTCACTTTTCTTCAATAATTCTTCCTCCACCATCTCAATATTCACATCAAAAGACACACCCTCATACTCACAAAGGCTAAGAGTATTTGGCTTACTCAACCTCATATCTTCCTCATAAAAAACCACACTTTCATATTCACAAGAGCTCAAAGAGATTGGCTCTCCCCACTTCTCATCTTCTATATCAAAGGTCACTCCTTCAAACTCGCATTCATGGACAATGTCTAAGGGATGGTGAGGAGTGTTTACTTGGGCTTGTTTCATTTGGGCAATTTGAATCTCCAACTCCTCACCTTGGGTAACAATGCCTTGAAGAACATTGTCCCTTTTTTGGCTCTCTTCTAGTATTTGTTTGAAGAAGTTTTGTTGATCTCCCATCATTTGGAGAATCACATTTTGAATGGGCTCATTTTCTTGTTGTGGGTGGGTGTGAAAATGGTTGTATTGTGGCATTTGGAATTTATTTTGAAGTGGGTATTGGGTGGGTGGTTGTTGTGGATATTGGATGTGGTGGTTTTGGGGAAAAATTTGGGGTAGTAAATGGGATTTTCATTGTATGAGTAGTAAGGTAGATTTGTGTTGACTTACTCTTCAAACTCCCCATACCCATTGTAGTCATACTCAAAAGATCCACCGCATACTCCATGTATAAAGTCTTGGGTCATCATCTTAACCAAGATAAAGATACAACTATAAACATGGAAACTACAATAAAACTATAAAAACGAACCTTGAGGAACAAGTTCCTCAAGGTTAAAGCACAAATAAAAATAGACAAACAAGTAAGAACTTAATCACATAACACCGTCCCCGGCAACGGCGCTATTTTGATGGAAGGTGTCGTCGTGTCTCCCAATCAAACACATTTATATTCTCAACAAACAATTAGTTAGTGGTTAAGTCGAGGTCGATCCATGGGACGGTGTGCTTTGGGTTCTAAGTCTATCAACCTCAATTTATGCTAGTGTCACAATAGATTTGGGTTTGTAGTTGGTGAGTCTAAACTAATGCAAGCAATAAAGTAAAACAAGCAATAAAAGGAGGGATGTAAATAAAAGACTAAACGTTCTAGGATATCATGGGTTCATAGGGGGTACATGGGAATTGATCATACAAACATATTCTCAAGCTATAAGCAAGCAATTATTGTTGTGATGGGATCGAGTTAGTATATATCTTACAATCCCTAGGAAGATTTAGGTCCCGGAGCCGAATCTAATTAGATTGTACAATACCTACAAGTCGACTCAGTCTCCTCCTATTTAACTTTATGCATGGTCTAATGAGGTTCGAGTTGGTTTATGTCTTACAAGCCTCATTAAAGAGATAAGTGATGGGTAAAAAATGGAAGGATTCATAGGCTTGCATTTCATCAAACATAACATGTGCATAAATTAAAATCACAACAAGCAAGCAAATAAATTATGTGAACATATTAGATTAAGCATGAATCATTCCCCATGTTGGTTTCCCCTAATTGCCCATTAATCCTAGCTAAAAGACTACTCACTTATTATCAAGTTCAACATGCTAATAAGGTTGTCAATCATACTAGCAAGGCAAAACATGATGAACAAATGAAAATGATTAACAATAATTAAAAGGATTAAGAGAGAATTATACCTATGAAGATGATTCCCAATAATAAAGCAAAGAAAAATAGAAGTACTTGATGATTGATGGAAGGTTGTCAATCCTCCAATAATAACCCAATAATCTTCAATTACCCAATAATAAACTTGAACAATAATTAAGGAAAGATTAATGTGTGATTTGTGGAAAGATTAAAGAGTAATCTATTCTAATCTACTCCTAATGAAGGCTTAATCTAATCTAAGAGAACTTAATCTAATCTAAGGAAACTTGCCTCCCTAAGAGGGCTTGGTTTCTTGATTATTACAAATGGAGTATATATAGTAGTACATCATTAGGCTAAGCAAGGGTAGATTAGTAAATAGCATTGCTAAGTGTTGAGTAGGGAAATGCAAGTCTCTAAGGCAGATGCGCATACCACGTTGCTAGTCCCGCCACAATATGCTCGTCCCGCGCGTCTGGAGTCTTGGCACGGAGGTCATGTCTCGTGATCCGAGCGGATCGTGGAGGAGACGCTCGGATTGTCTGGCTGCAAGACGGGCATCTTGGCTGCGGGACGCTCGGATTGTAGGAAAAGAAGACGCTCGTCTTGGAGGGTAGACGCTCGTCTTGGGTCTCGGGACGCGCGGATTGGCGGACAGCTTGTCTATTTGAGCTCGGATTGTAAAACGGACGTCATTTTCTCATCCGGACTCCTATTGGAGTGATTCAAAAGCCTAGACCACTTGATTTTTCGACGCCGTTTCATCTAGCATACGTTTAGATCCAAAGGAGCAACTCTTGGTTTAGTTCCGAGTAATTTCTTCTTCTAATGGCTTCCTTCTCGTCATCCTTGCTTTTAAGCCTATGATCCTTCTATATACTCTTTATTCCTAAATCCTTGGTCATCATTCTTGCCTTCTCTTCATACTAGTCCATCTAAGATCATCAACAAGCTTCCAAATATGCATGGGAGACGGGAATTCTGCCTCATTATCTTCTTTCCTACAAAACATATACAATGCAATAGGAAAGCCAAATAGGAAGGAATTGACGGATAAAATGGCCATGAAATGCTATATTAGTATGCAAAATAGGTCCAATTAGGGGACTAAATGTGCGCAATTAAGAGTCACATCAAAGTAATAAACGCACCTCTCTAGAGATTTGTTTGTTATTATAAGTATGCTTTGTTATCTTTTGTTTATTAATTTCTGCTTTAGATATAGTCGAAAAGAGGAGAAGAAACGATGGAAATGCGTCAGGCGATGGATCATCTGATGAGATAAATTTGCAACAAACTGCGGGTCGAACGCGCCACAGGGTTTCCTTAGTAGCAATAAATTCAAAGATACCTAATCCTTTACAATGGGATAAAGATACGGAGCTGCCATATGGTGAGAATGCCGGGTATTTTGCGAGTTGGATTGGTTGTTATGTAAGATAGTATGTGTCTCTCGGTACGCCGCGTATCAGTGAACTATGTAAAATACGGAACGTCATGCTAATAAACAGAATAAAGGTATGTATATACAATAATAAATGCTTTAGCTGAAATTAGGTTACTACTTGATATTTGTATTAGCCGAAACACTTGTACCAACTATGCTCATCATATATGCAGTTAGCTTACGTTGTCCCCGAAAGTATGATAAGTACCTAAAAAAAAGACAGGGGAAGCCCTCATTTCTTGGAAGTTAAAGATTGCTGAGAACCACTTGTTCAACAAGGAAACCGGGGAAATGAACAAGAAACCACCAACAAAGAAGTATCCGTATGTCAGTCAAGACCATTGGGATAGCTATATCGCTTATAGGCAGTCTGACAAGTTTAAGGTAACTTAATAATAATAATAAGTAATGAAGTATACTTAGTTTAGTGTTTGGTCATGCTTACGTTTCTTCATATAATTTATTTGATGAAGGCTATGAGTGAGAGGAACAAGGCGAACATTTCAAAGAAAAAGACCGTCTTTTACGGCTCCCAAGTTGGTTATAGATTGATTAAGACGAAAGTTGTAAGTACATAATTCTTATAGTATTAGACTATTAGGTGTTTTAGTCGGATGTTATATATGTTCATAGTAATCATACATACTTTGAGAGGATAGCAATATGATGAATGAATTGTAAGCAAAGCTTGGAAAATCCAGTCGTCACGACGCTTGGGTAGAAGGTCACACTCCTAAGAACGGAACGAAAACTGAATATGATAAGGACATTAAAGAGAAAATTGTAAGTTTGACTTAATATCTCACTCCTACGGCAAACTGGTGGTCGGAGTTATATAAATGTGAGTTTAAATAAAATTTAGTTGCTTAATGGTTTTTGTGTATGTAGAGGATCTGTGAGAAGGACGTACGGGAAGGAAAATAGAAGCCTCAAGGACGTGATGACATTCTTGCTGGGGCAATCGGCAAAGCAGAGCATCCAGGTCGTGTGAGAGGGGTATCGACGCATGTTGGTATCACTAAGTATTTTGGGAAAACTACTCGAAGGATGATGAGTGGTGATGATTCCAAGAAGGTAATCGTATAAATACTGTATTTGAACCAACGTAATTTATAACTATATATGCTGACATTAATTTCTACTACACAGCTACAGAAATAGCCAGGTTGATGCTGAGAATGTTGGAAACAGGGGAAAAGCCATCAGAAGAAGACTTGGATATGGTTCAAGAAATCATAAAGGAAGCAAAGGAGGAGGAGGAGGAGGAGGAGGAGGAGGAGGAGGAGGAGGAGGAGGAGGAGGAGGAGGAGGAGGAGGAGGAGGAGGAGAAGAAGAAGAAGGAGGAGAAAAAAGAGGTAATAATATTTATGTCTTATATACAATGTGTTATATGATTTGAAAAATCAGTACGTGTTATATGGACAAGTGTTAATGTACAGAAGGAAGCCGAGGAAGACATGGCAAGGGAGAAGGAAATGGCAAAGGAGACTGAGGTGGGAGCCGAGGATCGATATCAGGCAGTTGAAGAGGAAGAGAAAGCCAGGAAGGCCGTGACACAGGATGAGATTGAGGTAGTTGATGATCAGACGTTCTTCTCAACACCGAAAAAGGTAATAGCTGCTAGTTTATAATTATTCATCTCAGTATACGTTTTTTACTTATGAAATTTATTAAAGGTACACTAGTACAATTAAGGCTATTGACATCGGTTTTAAACAGTGATTGGCATCGGTTCGCAACCGATGCCAATCGAGGCGATGTAAATAACCTTTTTTTCAATTGGCATCGGTTTATAACCGATGCCAATTTAATCATATTGGCATCGGTTGTTATTCTATTGGCATCGGTTCCAACCGATGCCAATTTATATTTCTCAATTGGCATCGGTTATAAACGGATGGCAATTTACATATATTTGTATCGGTTGTACATATGAAACCGATGCCAATTTTACAAAATTGGCATGGCTTGTACCATAGCAACCGATGTCAATCATGCCAATTATTTTTTTTTGCCCCGAATAATAAATTATACAGCCTCTATTTTATTTTCATAAAAGCTATAGAAATTTTGGCAGCATCTCTATATAAATTCAGCAATCCAAATTTTATAACCTGCGATTCCAATACAACCATTCAACAAAATTATTGTATCCAGCAACACAATCATATATATAAAACCTCATAATTATTCAAGCATCAAAATCAATCGTTCACTATATTATATATTTTTGTTACAAGATAGAGCCCAAAGCTCCCGAACCTCGTTCATCTCTTCGGGTGTAATTGCTGAACCTCCACACCGTAAACAAGAACAATATAACGATTAACTAAACTACAACTTAGAAAGAGAAATAAACTACAACTACTTGAAACACTTTATAGATTAAATACTACTCAAAGGATACGCACAAACAGATGAGCTTTTGCTGGCCTCACATCAAAATTCTAGGCCATACTCACTCAGATTTCTAACCAATTCGCACGAAGAGAACAACAAACTTAAACTGCCCACTTCATCCGTCCTAGCATAGAATGATTCATAGCCACTGAAACTACAGTACAAAGACATGTATCAGCACACACTACCAGCAAATAATCAAACTGCCAAGTGCAGATCAACAACACATTTACAAATAGAGATCATCATTTTGCAACCAAATATCTTCAATAAAAAAACGAATACTAATATGAAAGAAATCGCCAGAATGGAAAGAGTAGGAATGAACTCACACCAATCACTCTTGTCACAATTGAAGCCATGACGCAAAAGACATAAGGATGAGCTGAGTCGCCTCCTGTAAACCAACATATAAATGGTCACTAAGTCGCCAGCTTGTAAGCTTGCATCGAATAGAATATACAACATAAATGGCTTCTCCACGATCCAAAACAACCACAATTTAGAAGTTTCACAATCACATTGATTTTTGCATCCTAGTCCAGACTAGCTGAAAGTTTCACTGCAGTACCATAAACATAATGAGTTCACCTAGACAAGTAATAGTCTACCTATCAAATTACAAGTACTTAAACTAAAGCATCAATTAAAATCCAATCAATAAAATGAAGAGCAATTCCAATGATACGAGTATCGGACCGATTCCAGGAAACCCTAATTTTCCCCCAAAAACCAAGCTAGAAATTAATTTAACATAGAAAGCCCGATTTATCTGATTATTAACACAATGAGACTAAAAACTAAACACCCGAGATTAAAAAAAGAATAAAATACCTCACAATAGGAAAATAATAGTGGCTAGTGCGATGTTTGAGATTAAATTGAACTGAAGACACAGACGGATCCAATCTTCTCACAAACACGATAACGATTCCTAGTTTCCTGCATTATTAAACCCTAACATATTCAAGGGCCTAATTATCGAACACAAAGCAAACTCTAAAATATTTAAAAGATTAAGATTGTGAAAAATATTATACTTCCACTTAACTATAAAGCTATTCACAGAGTTTCAAGCAATACTGAGATATAAGTCAAACATGTAACATACTTGTTGATTATCTTTTGAGAAAATTCACGAGGTTCATTTTCTACTCCCGCTGGATCTAGGCAATGAACCAATCCAGACCATGGATAATTAACAGCCAACATCCTATGTAGACTACACATAAAATTAAAAATAATAATTGAGATTAAGAAGTTTCTAAATCGACCTCCTGTAACTGAAAACTTATATATGCATCTTAGATAGTATAGAGTAGTTTCTAATATAAAGGACATAGAAGTAGTTCCTAAGATTGTTACTATTTCTCCCCTGTAAGAGTGGCTTGTTTTAACAGTTAAAAAAAATTAATAAAAGAAAAAAAACTTATATCAGAGTGTCTATATTTGAGATCAAACAATTAAGAACAAAATTAACGAGGAAGACAAGCATGTCTTCATAATCCAGACTAAGACATTGCTCAATTTGAAAAACTCTGGACGAAATTGTGAGGGATTAGAAGAATAACAGTTTCCTAGGCATATAACACGTCAAGAGTTGTATCCTACCTAAGCAAATGGTTTATGTTCTTAAAAACCGTCCCAAGGCCCTATGCTGAAAGTCTGAAACATGCTTTCGAGTCATAAAAGTGGACTAAGTCTGACATTATCGGACAAATTTTAAGCTAAAGCAAGCAATCACATGACAAATTGAAGCCCTCCCTTGACAATGTGGGAATTAGTACAACACTTCATTGGTAAATATAACACACTGTAAACTAAGGAGTATACCTCTTATAGTAGAGCTCAGATACCAAATAACTTGGTTAGCTCAACAACACTTTCAAACTCACGAACTCCTCCCCCTACAACAACAACAACAACAACAACAACAACAACAACAACAACAACAACAATAAATAACAACATTAGCCATATCCCTCAAGGTTTCCCACAAATTATGAGGTAAAGGGTTAGTCGAACATACTATTATGCAGCTTTACAGAATGCTCACATTAGATGAATTTTAGATGGTATATTTATCAGTCCGTCTTTTATTTCACAATTTTAATCCACAATTTTAATCTTCATTGACAAAACAGAGGTAAATATAAAAAGGAAAAACAAAGGAACATTGCAAATGACTGCATGCTACGCCGTAGTTATCAAATTCAGCTGCTTGCTAACTAGTATCAGCAAACTATTATATCAATCAATATTAAGAAAAAAAATAGTTTACCAGAACTTATCTTATATAAACACTCGCTTCAATTACGAGTAAATTGAATCATGTTCGAGCTTCTAGTTAAATAGCCTTAAACTCACCCTTATCCGCCGCTTTACATCTGTAGTAAACTCGTAATTCATAAATCAATACACCAAATTTCCTCATGAATGACACCATAAACTAAATACAGCATTCAATCGAAATAAAAAAAGATAATAACTTACCAGAACTTATATTAAAAACCACCTTCAAATTACAAAAATCTAAAAAAAAGAAGAAAAAAATTAGATTAAAAACAAAATTAGATTAAAAAAAAATTAGTAGGGTTAATGTAGACTAACACTACCAACAAACAAATTAGATTAAAAACAAAATTAATTAGGATTCCAATTTGGGGACGAAAAATTAGGGTTTGGTATTTTACCCGCAAGCTGATTGGGAGCGCAGTAGTAGCCATGGTAATGGTCAGAGCATAAAAATGGAAGCGGCGACAACATTAGCGAAGGTGGCGAGATGGGGGTGAGACAACGTGCGTGGTCGAGGAACTGAAAGGAGACGAGGGGTTGTGAGACGGTGAAGGAAATGATGGTTGTACTGGAGGTCGGTAAGGGTAAGGGGAGGCGGCGAAGGGAGATGTGCGTGGTGGCGGTTGTGGTGGTGGTTAATTGTAAGGGGAGTGGGTAAGGAAGGACCGTGTATAAATGAGGGGAAGGGGAAGAAATGAATACGGAGTAATGTATATAACCCTAACTAAATTGACATTGATTGTTTAAGTAACCGATGCCAGTGTCTACGAAATGATCATACCATCCGTTATTTAGTAACAACCGATGCCACTATCCACTTAAAGTGCATTTGGCATCGGTTATTAGTAGAACCGATGCCACTGTGTCGATGCCAATTGCCTTATTTCTACTAGTGGTAGTGAATATATGTGTACTAATTGATTAAATCTGTCGTGAACGGCGATTGCAAGGTGGCTTGTCGTCTGTTCTATTTATAGGGGAAACAGAAAGTTTCTGTTGCCAGGGGATACGTGTTCGCTTACGACCGGCTTCAACAAGTTAAGGTTCATGGTATACCCCTTCGTGACAAATGCAGGAAAGTGGAAGTGTCCCAAATATATAAAGAGGAGTATGGGGAAGTAAAATTACCATTTCCTAATGAGGAGATCACATATTTGAAAGAAGCCCTAAGTTCTTATATGCAATGGCCTAACAACCTAATCAATGTTGTCATCCCCGAGGTACCTATACGCAGACGTTAATTATTAGTTGTTCTTTAAATATATTAGGGTACGAATATTAACATATCGTAAGTACTTTAATCTTTACATTTGCAGAAGTTAAGCAAAGCCATGGCGGCAGCTAAAGCAATTACTACTACGTCAACAGACAAAGTCACCGGAAGGACTACGTCTTTCCCCAAAACCAAAAACAAAACCACATGACATACAATATAAGTCAGCTACGAAAGTTGTTGCAGTCAAGCCTGCTTATGATTCTTATATGAAAACTACTTCGCTGAAGGATTTGCACAACCTGGCTGTCAAGAAGTCACCTAGAGGGGATGTAGTCATGACTAACATTGAACAGGAAATTATGGGTGCAGCTGATATAGCCGTACTAGACCCGAAGCAACTGATGGAATTTGTCGACCTTGACAATTTTTTTGTTGTTCACATTTTGGTTTGGATGAAGTAAGTTTTATTAATAAAACTATTTAGTCATTTCCATTTACGAATAATGATGTTTGTTTAAATTATCAATTACAATAACATTCTTCGTTCCATGTGGCGTAATAGGTACTTGAATAATCAGTTCGCTGAGAGGAAGGTCCCAATTCACGCCTACGGATTCTTGAGTCCTAAGGCGTTCTCTGTTCACAGAATTTCATACGAAGAACAAATCAATAGTATCGCTCGTCGGTTGATGTCAACCAAAAAACTATGGCTTGCCCCCTACAATGAGAATATGTATATATAGTACTTGATTATGGTAATTGATACCCGTCGTTGTGAGTACCAAAGATAAAATTTATATTTCCTATTAAGACTAACCTAGGCTAGAGGTAACAGGGTCGAACCACAAGGAGGCAGACGTAATTTCTAGCTGTCTAATAAAAGTCTAAAGTGACAATTGTGGGGGTTGAATTGATTGGTCTATAACTGAGAGTAAATAAAAACAATAAACTAAAAGACGGATTAAACAGATAAAGAAGGGGTACTAGGATGGTCGGTTCATTATAGCTTCGGCGGCAGCAAACTAAAATGGTCTAAATCGAACACAAGTGAGGCGGGAAACAAAGAGGTCCTCTCGGTCCACTCTTAACAAATAGCATCTTTCGATCTCGCTATAGGTCCCTAATATCACTAATGGTGACTCTCGTCCTGAAGAGTGACTAACGGTCTAAACTATACCTATCTTTCGATCTCAGCACAGTTTAGTCGATTTAATTGGTGATCAAATAACTTTCCCTATCTTTCGATCTAATGGGTCAGTCATAAATTAAGCATCTAACTGGTCGCATGCATTCGATTCGTTAAATACAACATTAAAACAATTAAAACGAGAATAGAACCCCACGAGGTCAGTCGATTGACCAAGAATGTCAGTCGATCGACTGACACGCGAATCAGGCCGTGTTCAATACTTTGCCGCCTACGCTATAATTCGCCTACATCCTAGCACAAATGATCTAGCTACTCATGCTAAGGGTAAAAACAACAATAATAACGATGAAACTAACCACCGAATTCATGCTTGAAACGATAAAGTAAACAGTTAACATAAACAAATGAATTGGCTTTTGGGAACTTAACTAGCAATTCTACACTAATGATGAAATAAAGCAATAAACTGAAATTAGGGCAGATGAATACCGAATTTGCAGAGGAAAGATTAGGAATAAGAACCAAAGATCCAATGCTTCACAATAATCCCAAACCCTAATTAATTATAAAGAACTGTATGTAAAAAATTAATGTAAAACTACTGAATAAAGCTTAATGCCCAAAACTGAATGAAATTAGGTTACGTTATAAAGAAAGTATACGTAACATAATTCCTAAACCTAGTAACTAATGGGCTTGATAAATCTCGATCTTTTAATTCTCGTCTGGAATAGCGTCTTGGTCGATCGACTGAAGTGGCCGGTCGATCGACTGCTTAGCAGTGTACAGTAGCTTCTGTACCCCGATGGTTGGTCGATCGACTGAAGGTAACGGTCGATCGACTCCTTTAGCTGCTACTTGACTTCATATTTCTCGTGGACTTGTCTTTAGGACTTTGAAATGCGCACCAAGGTCGTTCCTTAAGCGAATACTTCACGCCAAATGCAATGCAGGATACTCGGGGACGGATTTAGCTCGATTTCCGCTGGATTCTTCACATTTCTGCAATAACGTACAAAAATACGGAAGTAGACGGAAATAGGGAGAAATGTAGCATAAACTACATGAATGAGCTCTGAAATGCGTGTAAAATGGGATGTAAAACATCATATAAATGACACGCATCAAACTTCCCCAAACCAAACCCTTGCTTGTCCCCAAGCAAGATCTAGACTCGATCCTAAAACCTAATGGAACGAGTTCAATCACAGAGCGAAATGCAACATGTAACGCCTAAACCATTTTAATGCATTAACCAACAATCAATTAGCAAATGAATCATGCAAACGAGTTATGGAGTCGTTAAAATCATGCTGAACCGTTAACTGTAGAGACTTATCAAATCGGACTCTCACGGGCCGCTCATTTCACGCATAAGTACAGGTGAATAAATAGAGGATAGAAAGAATTTATTTTTGTAAAGACTCTCACCTAACTGCGACCTATGAAGACATGCCAGCAATAAAATATGAAAATGACCTCTATGACCGTACATATGCATTCCAACCAACAAATGACCATGACACATGCCGAGGTATATATGGGATATGTGAGGTATGGGTAAGAAGAGGCAAAACATTTTATGGAAAAGTGGAGGTACAGGTGATCAAGCTAGTACCAAAACGGAACCAAGTGACAATATCCAACTTCTTGCTCATAATCAAATGAAACGGTGCTATAGCAAGCACAAAACTCACAATCTCCAAAATAATAGTAATCAACTAACTCCCCATGAAATAAGAATAAAACATGGGAGCAAAAATCGCCAAAAGATAAAGGATTGAGTTATGCGAATTGACTTCTTTCTCTTTTTCGAACCACAGTCGATCGACCTATAGGGGCAGTCGATCGACTACTTAAACAGTACAGAACTCTTTTTTTTTTTTTCTTTTTCTTTTTCGAATCATTTTTCTTCTTTTGTTTTCTATTTCTTTCCTCCTTTATTTCATTTCCCAATCATCATCTCAACAAAGCATATGCCACAAAAAATGAGTAACAACCCCAAGAACACAGATTACTAGCTTGACAAAGGACAGGCTATATGTAGGATGTAGTAATGGGACAGAAAAGGCTATTTTTGGCAGTGTGGAGTTTATGGGCAAAATGAATAAAGGGAAACCTCTACCACATGTGTCAACTAACCACAGACCGAATGCGTACAGGTATTAAGCAGATTAAGTTCATATTTATGCAAATTAAGGAAACATGTCTCATAAGGAGTACTACTCACATTCCTAGATGAACCGGTCATGAATGTCACCAGTTATAGGCTCTAAATCTCAGAAATATGATGTAGTTTGCCAATTTTCAAAGTCAAGTCTCAAGTCCAGCAAATAATTAACGAAAACTCGTAGACTATGCATAAACGATTCTACTAATAACATGTCAATCAAGCAAGGCTTAGGCAAAACAAATGCAACTGCAATGTCATCCTTCAAATACTACCGTTCCGACTCGACCTATATGCTAAAATAAACGTGCATTTTATGGAAATTTTTGAAATTTTTCAATTTTTTTGGATGTTTTCTGTAAATATGAGAGAAATGAAATAAACAATGCAAAACAAAATGTAAACGTGAATGCAAGCAAATGATATGCGACGCAAAACCCTTCCCCAAACCAAATCGCACAATGTCCCCATTGTGCAAAATCATATAATGAAGAAAAGAGAAATGGGAATTTGCGTAAATTGAAATAAATAAACATGACGTGAAGTGGAAATCGGGAACTTACAAGACTTTAAGCGCAGCAAAGAAAACCTCCCCAAACCAGCGTGAGCTAGGAGGTTTCAGTAGCCAGCAGTGCTACTAAAAGGTACCTGAAAGACAAACAAAACCACGCATGAAACCGAGAAAACAATTTTGAAGCGGTAAAATTGTGCACAATTGAGAAAATCAGAAGAAATAAATAATTTGACGGAAAGTAAAGTGGAGTAGAAAGCTCCCTTAAGTCCGCATATCGACCAAACACAGCAGGGGAAAGGTCGTGAATAGGTACAGCAGTGTCCTTGGTCGATCGACCAAAGGGGGCAGTCGATCGACCAGATGAACAGGAACAGAAGCTCCTGGAAAGTGCAACTCAGTCGATCGACCAATGAAGCCAGTCGATCGACTGAAAATACTGCTGAACTCCCTATTTCTTTGTATTTGCTCAATTACTTGAGCTAATGAGGTCTAAAAACCTGCAAATGCACAATAATACGCGCCCAAAATTGCGCAAAACCCAAAGTAAAGTCTAAAGCATATAAAATCTTAAGCAAGCAAAATGAAAATGCGAAGTTTTCGCGCACACAAAAGCAATAAAAATTGTCTTAACAAAAGCAAATAAATTGAAGTTTATAAAGAGCTCGATCAACTAATAGTTGATCAAGAAAGACCACGGTATGGCCCACTTCGTCGGCTTCTGGCTACTAGAGGTAGCCTCAACGGTGCTTATCTTAGCAGCTGCACCCTTCTTAGCCTCCACGTCCGTATGGCTCAACGGATCAACACTCTCATCATCTCCCCAGTCAAGGATCTCTTCGGGCTTGTCAGAATCCAAATCAGACTCTCTGGCTTTGACCGGCTCGTCATCAACTACCTCATCAATTCCATAGCTCAGGCAACCAAGACCTCCTCTTTGAATGATCGGCTTCTTTCAAATTTGGAACAACTTGCAAAGCACTTCCTTCCCAAACCGGCTCTCTGCAACATCTAAAACAACTGATTCTTCCTCCTTTTTGCTCCCAATCTGGGGCGGAGGGGTTAGCACAGGAGTAGTAATAGAGACAGGTAAGTCAGGAAGCACAAAGTACGATTTCTTTTCAGAAACCGTATTATAAGTTACAGGCCACATGGGGTCCTTTTTCTTAGCAGGTTGGGCAAAAACAATAGAATGCTTGCCTACTTTGAAAGTCAAGGTACCTAGACCGACATCTATGACTACCAGCAGTGTGCAGAAATGGCCTACCCAAAATAATGGGTATATGAGCATCCTCAGGCATGTCAAGTACGACAAAGTCAACGGGGAAAAAGAACTTCCCTATTTGGACAGGGATGTCCTCTAAGACCCCTATTGGCTGGACCGCAGATCGGTCAGCCATCTGAACTGTCATGTCTGTCACTGCGAACCTAATCAATTTGAGCTTTCTAGCTAGACTCAATGGCATGACGCTTATACTAGCTCCTAAGTCACATAATGCCTTCTCAATAGAGAAGGTACCTATATTGCATGGAACAGAAAAGCTACCCGGGTCCTCTAGCTTATGGGGTGCAGTGTGAGACAAGTAAGAGCAAGATTCTTTAGTTAATGCGACAGTGTGGACATGTTCAAGCGACTTTTTCTTTGACAGGAGTTGTTTCATAAACTTAGTGTATGCAGGCACTTGATTGACCAACTCAAGGAAGGGTACTTGCACATTCAAACTACGGATAACCTTTTCAAATTTATTGAAAGATACCTGTTCTTTTGTTGGCACTAGTCTCTCCGGATATGGGGCTGTAAGAAGTACCTTGGCCCTCTCCTCTAAATCGCGCGTGCCGGTATCCGTGGACTTAGGCTGAAAGTCCGTCACCTTCTCCTTGTTGAAGCTTGACCCCTCTTCAGACCGTCTCGAATGTGAGCCATTAACCGTCGTCGGATCGAAATTCGGGGTCGGGACTGACCCATCAGCATTCGAGTCTTGTCCTAATGTCTTTGGGACTGTCGAACCCCGGAACAAATGGTCTCTCAAATTGTCGGGCATTGAAGGACGAAATTCCTCGACATCAGCAGTGACCTCGGTCGATTGACCACTATCCTCAGTCGATCGACTGAGATGAACAGTTCCAGAAGCTCCTGTAACCCGCATATCAGTCGATCGATCGGGTATATCAGTCGATCGACTGATATACCTAGTAAACGCCTGTTTCTTTGATTTATTCGTTGAAGCTTTCTTTTGACTTGTTTCCGGCTCATCTTTTTCAACAGCGTCCTCGACCATGGCAGGACCCTCAAGGGTGGACCCACTCCCCAAAGTGATGGCATTTAAGGTCTCCTTTTGGTCAGTTTGGGTCGGTAAGTGTCCCGGAGCTCGAGTGTTACTTTTGCTAGCCAATTGAGCAATTTGGCTCTCTAGTAGCTTCATCCCGGCCTCTCTTGCTTGGGGCTCCTTTAGCAACAAGTTCTTAAGCTCGGAAAATTCAGAATTCTGCGATTGTTGCTGCTGCGGCACATAGGGAGGTTTCTGATATTGTTGTTGCTTTTGATGAGGAGGTACATAAGGTTGCTGCTGCGGCGGAGGTTGAGTTGGATTCAGGACATTTTGGCTCCTCCAACTCAAGTTTGGGTGGGCATTCGGCTCATAGTAGGTGTTGGTCTGCCTATAGTGTTGAAAGGCAGCACAAGACTCAAAGGGACTAGGGCAGTTCTTCGAAACGTGTCCCTCAGCTCCACACCTTTCACAGGACGAAAGGACCGTCGACAAAGATTTACTTGGTACATACCCCCTTTGAAGCTCCTCCTAGTTCATACTTGTCAAATCTCGCAGTAAGAGCTTCAAGCGCAGCAACAGAGGAAGATTCAGCAGCTCTCCTCTGGTTCCCTCTGGAATTACCATACTCAGCCTTGTGGGTAGCTAGATCGTCAATGATCTTCCACCCCTTGGTGAATTGATAAGAAGAACATGCTCTTCTAATTAGACTAATGGGGTATTTATAGTGGAAATTAGGTGGATGCATTAGGGTTAACTAAGGGCTTAAATGACGATTAAGTCCCTACTTAAGGAAACGCCGGTATTTTCTGAAGGAAGGGCATCTTTCTTTGAAGCTTGAAGAACGAATTTGCGCTGCCTTGGAATCCGTGCGTCTTAGGCTCGGGACGGCCGGATTCATGTGTCTCTGCCCGGGCGTCTTTGGGAGAAGACGGGCGTCTTCGGATCTTCTTTGCCGGGCGTCTTTGGTAGAAGACGCACGGATTGTAAGGTGGAGGACGGGCGTCTTCTTGGCAATCCGCACGGATTGTAGCTCAGTTTTGTTTCTTCTTCTTTTCTTCCCTTTTCTTCATAAAATCCTTGGGGATTTCCTCGGGGATGTAAGGATCTTTCCTCATCATTGCCCAACTACTATAATATGTACAAAGGCCTTCTAATCTTGTCTCTCCTTGATGCTTGGTCATTGAATTCAATCAATTTAGTCTCATTTTGCCATGAAAATGCAAGGTTTGCACTCCTTTCCTACCAAGGACACAAAACCTCAAAGAATATGCCAAACAAAGAACTAAAGACAATAAATGACCCAAATATGCACTAAAAAGCATGGGGACAAGGCTAATTCGGGGACTAAATATGCGTTAATTATGGTCACATCACAATGGATACTCATAAAATAAAAGCAAGAGAGTTGAATGTAGCGGTGATTAGGCTATGATGACGGCGGCGAACTGATAGCTGATTAGGTGACGAAAATGTAGTAAAGGGGATAAAGGATGTGAGCTGTTGTCAGGAATTGATTTCAACTGAGAGGGAATTGATCTCAAATGAGAGAAAATGGGAAAGGCGAAGAGGATCCAAATCAAAGGGAAAAAATAGGTTGGAATTGAAGATAATGAATGTCTGGCTAGTAGGAGCACAGATGCCGCAAAAGAGGGTTTGTTAGTGTGCCCAAAACGCAGTGCTTTTGAGGCAAAAACATGCAAAGTGATGCTCCTCATTTGTTCATTATGAACAGTAAAATGCCTTACCCATATTTTAGTAAGGGGGATAGAGGTAGATATACGGATAAGGATAAGGATAAGGATTAGTATCAAACCAAGTAACACCATGAGAGTCAACCATGGATGTGGTTGATTGTATTAGGGGGACAAATACAATGACGAACATTATTAGATGCATCATGGTGAAGCGTATCCAAAGGGGATGCAGAGGTGCAATTGCATCAACCTTAATTTTCAGTAATAAGTACGGAGTACATAAAAGTGTAGCTTAAGACAAACAAATCTGGTGAAGTGTATCTTGTTTTCAACTTTAATTGTCACAAGTTCGATTTTTAAGTTGGGTTTTTTTACTTTTGCAAATTAATATACCATATTTCATGCCTTAGTTGCCATGAATTCGCAAAAAGTATAGTCAAATGAAATTTAGTTACCAAATACTTTATTTTAACATTTATTTATTCCAAAATTTGTGTTATATACTCTTTGTTTTGTTTAATAAGTCGCTCATGTTTATTATATTATAAAACTAGGTAGTATCCCGCGTTTCGGCGGTCTGTTTAAAATTTTATTATTATAATTGAAGAAAAAATAATCTAGTTCGTATATGACCTTTAAATTTTTTTCTTATAAATAAAAATAAAATAATTTTCTCGAATTTTTTTTTAGGTTTAACTTTAATATATTAAAATAAAATAATACAATTTTAATTAAAACTAATAAATGATAATTAATTATGCATGATTAATATTTTGTAAAAAAAATTGTGACTGATTAAATATCATATTAATGAAAATAAAATTTATTCAAATAATGCAACAATCAACATTAAGTTCTCAAATTTTATCTTTTCACATAATTTATATTCCAAATCAATTAATATTTGTTCAAAATTATGTGAATATAATTTTATGTAATTTTAATTTTTTTTTATATATAATGTGTGATATTTATGTATCGAACATATATGCTCAAAACTCAACTTATTTATATATTTTAATTGTATCTTGCATGTGCTATGTGTCAAAACATATATATATAAGAAATGGTGTTTTCTTAAACAACTCAATTTTTATATTTTTTTTTCTTAAACAACTATATATATTGGTGTTTAAGAGTTTACCTGTAAATAAAATAGGTTAAACTTTTTCAAATATTATTTTTTGAGGTTTAACTTCAAAATATGTAAACGATAACATATAAAATATTTCACTAAAAGTAATATTTAGTTAGTCATAATTAATATTTAATACTTGACGTATACATATTTAGTTGAAAATATTAAAAAAATGAAACGTGTTTTCTACCTTTTCATGTCGTTTATAATATTATATCACTTAATATTCATTACTTTTGTTTTGACTATTCAAATGCACTCGCGATCACTATGTACATACAAACTCGTACACATACTCGTTATCACACTATTTAAACCTATCAAAATATCATATGTATTCAATTTCTCGCAATATAATTGTTTTCATTCCCACACTATAAAAACTTATCTCTTAGTAGTTTTCTTTAGGTTTTGTTTTTAATAGATACAATGATTTTTCCCAATATATATTTCTTAACGGATTTAATGATCTAAATTTATAACTTTCTCAAAACATTTTTTTACGTAAATGTAAAATATTTTAAGACACTCACTTTAATCATTTCTACATATCAAAATATTTCAATAAATATAATGAAAATTATACTCAATTGAAAGCATTTTTCGTAATGAACGTCATTTTTTACATTTCAGAAAATTTATCAATTTGTATGTTATAGCATATAATATTTATGAATGTCCGTTACCACATTTGTCATAAATATTCTATGTTACACATTGAATAAGTATACTAAATGTTGCATAGCTAACTCTTCAAATGTACCTATAAGTAGTAAGCTTATCTCATGTACAAGATACACACAATATCAATAACAAAACTTCTACTCATCTACCTTCGTTTTATAACACACACTCTAATCAACCGAGGTAATTGAGTAAGCAACAGAAAAATATGAGGAAATACTATCATCAATAGTTTGGTTTGATAGGATCATTATCTCTGCAAATTCTTATTTTCTCTTATTGATTATTTATTATTGAGCTCTTTTGTCTATTTTTATTTTTGATAAGTTAATTTATGCATGAAGTTGATCATTTGCGTTAATTAGACATTGCATTGGACATATACCTAAGAGTATATCTGATATTCTAATATAAAATTTAATCTAAGCTAAAATAATTTTGCTTACGAATTAATACAATTAATTAGAGTTATCAAACTTTGCGTATTTAATTTCTCATTTAAGTTCATTAATAAGATAACATTATAATGAAATAAGTTATGAAAATCTATTATCTAGTTTATTTGTTCTCATGCATAGAAAATTAAGTAGAAACTTGATCACTATATTTGTCCATCCAATTTAGTTTTATACCCCTTATTTTTGTATTGTCATATTTACTCAATTTTTAGATGATATATGATACCTAATTTATAATTTTATTATCTTGCATACTGAATTATGTCGAACATTGCAAAACTTGAGGTTGAGGCCCTTGATATTGCTGAAATAAAAATATTTATCATGGGATGCTAAAATACACCTAGATGCAAAGGTCTAGGCGAAACGATTAAGGACGAAAACAAGTCCACAAGTCAAGACAAAACTAAGGCTATGATATTTCTTCGCCATCACCTCCACGACGGACTTAAAACTAAGTATTTAGTTAATGTCCAACCCGAAGGCATTGTAGTGGGATTAAACATGTACTTCTTGATTATTTTTCTCCACATAATCTAAGTTGAGAACTAATTCTGAACATGGCCGAATTATATTCTCTGACATATTTAAAATTTTGCAGTCTCAAATGCTCCAATCATATCGTGCTTTTGGTAATATTACAGTTTTCCAGTGGTCGTACCTTTCCTTTAGATTGCTCCAAAGAATTTGTGAATCTTTAGCTGTTAAATACTCAGTTTTAAGTCCATCATGGAGGTGATGACGAAGAAATATCATAGCCTTAGCTTTGTCTTGACTTGTGGACTTGTTTCCTTCCTTAATCGTTTCACCTAGGCCTTTTGCATCTAGGTGTATTTCAGCATCTAAAATCCATGATAAATACTTTTTTCCAGCAATATCAAGTGCCTCAAACTCAAGTTGTGGAATGTTCGACATAATTCACTATGTGAGATAATAAAATTATAAATTAGGTATCATATCATCTAAATTTGATTAAATATGACAATACAAAAATAAGGCGTATAAAACTAAATTGGATGGACAAATATAGATATCAACTTTCTACTTAAGAGTTATAATTTTCTATGCATGAGAACAATTAAACTAGATAATAGATTTTCATAACGTATTCATTATAATGTTATCATATTAATGAAGTTAAATGAGAAATATACGCGAAGTTTGATAACTCTATTGATTCATAAGCAAAATTATTTTAGCGTAGATTAAATTTTATGTTAGAATATCAGATATACTCTTAGGTGTATGTCCAATGCAATGTCTAATTAACGCAATAATCAACTTTATGCATAAATAAACTTATCAAAAATAAAAATAGACAAAAAGCGTAATAATAAATTTGTTAATAATTATAAAAGAAAATAAGAATTTATAGAGGTAATGATGTAATACTACGGTTTTCTATGTCTATGGGTACTCTGTCGAGTAAGTAAGTTATTTTACGAGACAGTGTTCTGATGGGTACTCGATCGAGTAAGTGACTTACTCGATCGAGTAAGTTGGTTTTACGGGTTGTTTTAGCCGGGATTTGTTAATAACGCGTGATTAATATATAAAGCCTTTCGTCACTTTCATTATCACTTTTCACCTTTTCTAAAACCTTTCAAAGAGAAAACAAAATACGTTGCTTTCATTCGTCGCGTTGCTATCAAATCCCAAAGGCTAAGGTTGTCAGATCATCGTGTTTTTTACGTAGTTGAGTTCGTCGTGTCGAGGGTAAGATCCTTGTATAGTTTTTATATTATTTCGTTGATTTTGCTTAAAACTCTAATTGGGTAGATTAGGAGTTTGGGAGTATATTGTTGTACTAGATGGTAATGGCATGATTATGTGATTATAGGAGGAGGTTTCCTAGAGGAGCATTATTGATTTGCTGCTTGTGACGGTCTTGTGATTGCTTATTCCAGATAGGGTTTCCTTCTCAGTTATTGGTTACATGTATGTTGGTTGGTTGATGGATTATTGGTTGTTGACGGTTGTTGATTAATAACATTTGTCTATATCGTATTGGAATTGGTAATTGTTGATATTTTAGTTGGTTGTAATTGTTTGTCTATGGTTCGCGGGGTGCGTCCTCGGCTGAGTGGAGTCACTTGCGGGAGTGACTTCACGCCCTTGATTCACCCTCTATGGAACCCTCCATAGAGGTGATGTGCACATTAAGGAACATGGGTTATCGCTCGGATGAGATGAGCGGGGCTTAGGTGGGAACGGCTGCGTTCCCCCACTGACAAGGAATATCTATTGTGATGGGTATTTTGGCAGGACTGCACACTTTAGTGTGTAGTCAGGTATGTGGAGTTGTGTCGGAGTTTAGGTAATGTGCATGTGTATGTGTATCTTAAATATTGTATTTTTGTGTAATCGGTAACTGACCCCGTTTAAATGTTTTGAAAACTGTGGTGATCCATTCGGGGATGGTGAGCAGTTATTGAGCAGGTATGAGATGGACACGCATGGGATAGCTGGGTTGAGTCACCACGAGATGTCTAGAAGTCTTCCGCTGTGTCTTAAACAATTATTTAGTTTAGCTGGTTTAATATTTGGGAACAGTTGTATTTTCATTTGACAGTTTTGGTTCGGACATGTATTGCTTTAAACTTATTTAATAAAGTAAGTTCTTTTATGGTCCTTTTCATATACATTCCTCGGGTAACCGAGATGGTAGCATTCCCGTGCATTAGGTGGTCTTAGTAAGGCACTTGGTGTATGAGGCAGTTACAAAGTGGTATCAGCGCGACGATTTTGGAACCTATAACTAATGAACACAATGAACCTAAAGAGTGAAAATAAAATGAACCCAGGTAGGAGTTGTTAGGAGCTAATGCAAAGGCTTGGGAGACGTCCTAAAGTCGCGATCTTGCCCTACAATTTCGAACCGGTCACTATGGGGTGTGTCATGGGATCGCTATGTGTTTATTTAAGTTATTGTTGTGTATATATATATATATATATATATATATATATATATATATATATATATATATATATATATATATATTGAATAGTGTATTGTGTGGATTGGTGGATATATGAATGTGGAGAATGGAGAATATAGTGGCGAAAGGTGAGTAGATTGCATGATTATATGTTAATGTGAATAATGGAATTGCATGATGATTGATTTCTAAATGTGGCTTATTAGAAACATGTGAATAGGATATGATGTTGCATTGTTTTATATATATATATATATATATATATATATATATATATATATATATATATATATATATATATATATATATATATATATATATAGAGTCGGGATCCGGTGAGAACTCCTAAATATTTGAGGATTGAGGATTAGTGAAAACAATATCACATGTTCTTCAATACAATATCACGAAAAATTTGACCTTTGCCAAAAGAAAAATTTTTTTTTTTGAAAAAAAAAATTATAATTTTTTTTTTTTTGCACAGGTGTTTTTTTTTTTTGTGATATTGTATTGAATAACCTGTGATATTGTATTGAACAACCTGATATTGTAACGAAATCCTCAATCCTCAAAAAGATAGTTTATCCTCACATGATCCCATTCATATATAGAGGCAAGATCCGGTGAGTCCACCTATATATTTGAGTTCATGAGTCCATAAAACAATATCACGCACTATACAAAACAATATCACGAATTTTTTTTTTTCAAATTTTTATTTTTCGAATTTTTTTTTTAAATTTTTTTTTTTTCGAATTTTTTTTTTTCAATTTTTTTTTTTTTTTTTTTTTTTTTTTTATGTTGTGATATTGTTTAGTATAACGTGTGATATTGTATTACAAAATAATATCACAATTTTTTTTTTTCGAAAAAGTTTTTTTTTTAAGCTGTGATATTGTTTAGTATAACGTGTGATATTGTATTACAAAATAATATCATGATTTTTTTTTTCAATTTTTTTTTTTCGAATTTTTTTTTTTTTTTATTTAATGTATGCTGTGATATTGTTTAGTATAACGTGTGATATTGTATTACAAAACAATATCACGATTTTTTTTTCAAATTTTTTTTTCAAAAACTTTTTTTTTTCAGTTGTGATATTGTTTAGTATAACGTGTGAAACTGTAAGCTGTGATATTGTGTAGTATAACGTGCGATATTATATCATGGACTCACGGACTCAAAAAGATAGGGTGGACTCATGTGATCCTAATTCTATATATATATATATATATATATATATATATATATATATATATATATATATATATATATATATATATATATATATATATATGTAGTTGAGTTGAGCATGTGGGTAGCTTACGAGTCAACCTGACTCGATCGAGTAGGTAGGGGGCTCGATCGAGTGGGCTGAGCTCGGTCGAGTGGGATATATGATGGAGTCTGGGCAGTAGCTGCTTTTTGGGGTACTCGATCGAGCATGTTGGGCTACTCGATCGAGTGTGGAGGAGGCTCGATCGAGTATATTTTGTAATGCTTTCTGGTCAGGTTCTGGAGTCGAGGCACTCGATCGAGTAAGTGGACAACTCGATCGAGTGGCCTTAACTCGATCGAGTGGGTTATGGTTCTCGGTCGAGTGTGAGCTGCTCAAGTCATGTTCGTGTTTAAGTTGTGGGATGTGTGTTTATATTTACCTCTTCTCTTATATAGCTGAAAGATGCTGCCAAACAGATCTGCGTTGTACGCTAGGGCTGAGTTGATTAGTATAGATGAGGTTGCTAAGATGCTAGAGCATCAAGACGCACTTACAGATGCCTTAAAGAAGTTTCGGAAGGATAAAGAGGCTGGGGTAGACTTTGCTAAGATGAGCATCAACATAGCTCGTTTCAACCCGAAGGAGTACATGGGCACAGGTGCGCCAATCTTGCTTGATAATTGGCTTAGAGAGATGGAGAATATTCTGAATGTGGTTCATTGCCCTGAGGACTTCAAAGTGGAACAAGCTGCGTTCTACTTGAGAGACACAGCTGGAGAATGGTGGGATAAGGTAAGGGAGAGTGCCTTAGACCTGTATGTGAGACAAGGGAAGTCAGCTATACCTTGGGGTGAGTTCAAGAGAGCCATGTGTCGAGAGTTTGTGCCGGAGCATTTTCATAGTAAGCTGAGAGAGGAGTTTGATGATTTCAAAATGACTCTGGAGATGACTGTGGCTGAGTACTACCACAAGTTTAATTAGAAGTCTAGGTACGCAGAGGATATGAGGCCGAGTAAGGAGAACCTAACGTTGAGATTTTAGAAGGGTCTGACGTATAAGATTATGGAAAAGTTACCGGTTGGGGTCCTTACAGATGTTAAGTGTATGGGAGAGCGGGAAGAGCTGAGAGATTGGTCGAAATGACCAAGGAGAATAGGGAGAGAGGTCCCGAGAAGAGAAAGGCTGAGAGTGAGGGTGGTGGTCAGTCCAGTTACAAGAGGGACGACTATAACCAATCGAGGGCTTATTCGTGGGGATCGGGTTTTAGTGCTGGAGCTTCCTATGGCGTGGTAGAGGTGTTAGTAGCAGCAGCTGGGGTTTATCTTGCTTTAATTGTGGCGGTATAGGCCACAAGAGACATGAGTGCAACAATCATGTGGGAAGGGGTTTTCAGAGACCATCACATGGGAGTTTCTCTCAGGGTCTGTCTCAGAGTTATGCTAGCAACAGGCCAGTTGGGTCATGGGGCAATCAGGGTGGTCAGAGTATCAACCACGGGGGATCTAACCGCAATGGCGGTAATTCGTATCAGAGACCGACACCTAACAACAACCAGAGGTCGGCTGCTAAGCCATCTACTTTTGCTAGTACTGTCCAGGGAGGTGGACAGAAGTCCAGTGGCAAGTTATTCATGATGGACAAGAAGGCTGCTGAGGATGATGCTCACGTGATCACGGGTACTTTTCTTGTTAAAGGTGGTTTTACCTTTGTTTTGTTTGATTCGGGGGCGTCGCATTCTTTTGTATCGTCGAGTCATGCTAAGCTTTTGGGTTTGGGAAAGTTTGAGTCTGTAAAAGATGAGGTCTTTATACTGTCGGGAGAGTCTGTATCTTGTGGGAGGTTGTATCGGGGTGTATCTATGATAGTTGGGCAGGTTGACCTTCCAGTGGATTTGTTAGAATTTCCAATGGATGGTTTTGAGATGATAGTTGGCATGGATTGGTTGGGTAAGTACAAATCTAGAATAGACTGTCACCAAAAGAGAGTCTCTTTGAGGGGTCCTAAGGGAGTTAGTGTGTCTTATCATGGGTTTGTTGTCAAACCCAAAGTCAAAGTGATTGCAGCGGTGACATTTATGTCATATATGAGGAAGGGGTGTCCTTTGATTCTATGCCATGTGAGAGACCATAGTAAGGTAAGTTCGGCAGTTGAGAAGATACCAGTGGTGGGAGAGTTTCCAGATGTTTTTTCGGAGGAGATACCAGGTTTACCACCAAAGAGGGAGATAGATATTAGTGTGGAGCTGAAACCAGGGACAAGACCAATCTCTAAGGCCCCGTACCGCATGGCTCCTAAGGAGTTGGAGGAGATGAAGAAACAGCTGGATGATTTGGTAGATAGGGGATATATTAGACCTAGTGTATCGCCGTGGGGAGCACCAGTTCTGTTTGAGAAAAAGAAAGATGGGAGTTTGAGGTTGTGCATCGACTACATAGAGCTGAACAGGGTTACAGTGAAGCTACTTGGGAGGCGGAAGAGGCTATGAGGGAACGGTATCCGTCTCTTTTTGATCAGGTATGTGTGGTTACGAGGACGTAACCATGTTTCTTTTAGGGTGGTAGAAGATGATCGCATAAAGTTTTGGTGCGGTTTATGTTAGTCTTTGCACAGTTAGTAGTTGTTTTGAGTTGGTTTGAGTTGTAGTTGGGAGTTTTGTTTTGAGTTTTAGTTACGTTGTTGTGTCGTGTTCCAGTTAGTATGTTTTGTTTTGAGTATGGGTTGAACTTCGGGGACGAAGTTCTTTTTAAGGAGGGAAGACTGTCATACTACGGTTTTCTATGTTATGGGTACTCTATCGAGTGGGGCTTACTCTGTCGAGTAAGTAAGTTGTTTTACGAAACAATGTTCTGACTGATGGGTACTCGATTGAGTAAGTGTGGCACTCGATCGAGTAACTGACTTACTCGATCGAGTAAGTTGGTTTTACGGGTTGTTTTAGCCGGGATTTGTTAATAACGCGTGATTAATATATAAAGCCTTCTGTCACTTTCTTTATCACTTTTCACCTTTTCTAAAACCTTTCAAAGAGAAAACAAGTTACGTTGCTTTCATTCGTCGCGTTGCTATCAAATCCCAAAGGCTAAGGTTGTCGGATCGTCATGTTCTTTTCGCCGTTGAGTTCGTCGTGTCGAGGATAAGATCCTTGTATAGTTTTTATATTGTTTCGTTGATTTTGCTTAAAACTCTAATTGGGTAGATTAGAGGTTTCGGAGTATATTGTTGTATTAGATGGTAATGGCATGATTATGTGATTATAGGAGGAGGTTTCGTAGAGGAGCATTATTGATTAGCTGCTTGTGACGGTCTTGTGATTGCTTATTCCAGGTAGGATTTCATACTCAGTTATTGGTTACATGTATGTTGGTTGGTTGATTGATTGTTGGTGGTGTTTATTAATAACATTTGTCTATATCGTATTGAATTGGTAATTGTTGATATTGTAGTTGGTTGTGATTGTTTATCTATGGTTCGCGAGGCGCGTCCTCGGCCGAGTGGAGTCACTTGCGGGAGTGGCTTCACGCCCTTGATTCGCGTTCTTTGGAACCCGCCACAGAGGAGATGTGCACATTAAGGAACATGGGTTATCTCACTCGGATGAGATGAGCGGGGCTTAGGTGGGAACGGCTGCGGTCCCCCACTGGCGGCGAGGAATATCTGTTGCGATGGGTATTCTGGCAGGACTACACACTTTAGTGTGTAGTCAGGTGTGTAGAGTTGTGACGGAGTTTGGGTAATGTGTATATGTATCTTAAATATTGTATTATTGTGTAATCGATAACTGACTCCGTTTAAATGTTTTGAAAACTGTGGTGATCCATTCGGGGATGGTGAGTAATTATTGAGCAGGTATGAGATGGACTTGCATGGGATTGCTGGGTTGAGTCACTACGAGATGTCTAGAAGTCTTCCGCTGTGTCTTAAACATTTATTTACTTTAGTTGGTTAAACATTTGGGAACAGTTGTATTTTCATTTGACAGTTTTGGTTTGGACATGTATTGCTTTAAACTTATTTGATAAAGTACGTTCTTTTATGGCCCCTTTGATATACATTGCCTCGGGTAACCGAGATGGTAGCATTCTCGTGCATTAGGTGGTCCTGGTAAGGCACTTTGTGTATAGGGGTGTTACAAATGATTCTATCAAACCAACTTATGATGATAGTATTTCCTCATATTTTTATGTTGTTTACTCAATTACCTCAGTTGATTAGAGTCTCGTGCTGATAACGTGTTATAAAACCAAGGTAGATGAGGAGAAATTTTGTTATTAATATTATTTGTATCTTGTACATGAGATAAGCTTACTATTTATAGGTACATTTGAAGAGTTACATATGCAACATTTAAAGTACTTACTCAATGTGTAACGTAGAATGTTTATATGAAGACAATGCAGCTTGTATTGCACAGTTAAAAGAAGGTTATATCAAATTGGCTTACGTCATTTCAAAGATCTGGAGTGATGTATTAATGAGGGCGAGTTAATGCACGACGTACTCTTTTTCCCTTAACCATGGGTTTTCCTGGTAAGGTTTTTAATGAGGCAGATTCAAATGCGCATTATGTGACAATATTACTCCTAACAAACATTCGTGGGGGAAGTCTTTGGTGGTTATAACATATAGTGTTTATGAATGTCTGTTACCACATTTGCCATAAACATTCTACGTTACACATTGACTAAGTACTCTAAATGTTGCATTGGTTACTCTTCAAATGTACCTATAAATAGTAAGCTTGTCTCATGTACAAGATACACACAAGATCAATAACAAAACTTCTCCTCATCTACCTTCGTTTTATAACATTTTATAATTTTTTTAAGTTTAAGTGGAACAACGATGTCAGACTCTTAAATTTTATTACCAAAGTTGATGATTTTTGGTTACTGAATTTGTACGCTCCTACTATCCAAATTCTAGATACACCACTAGGCACTAACGTCATCACTTAGTGAGCTACTTTTTTTTCTTGAATTTCGAAATGTAGTTAACAAAACTTTTGTATAATGATTATACTAGGTTGAAAGCCCGTGCGTTGCAACGGGTTAATTAACTTGGTTATAATGAAAAAAAACGTTATAAAACATCAATGTTTACATCTAATCATGTGTTTACATATGATTAAAATATCTCTTTCAAAGAAAATAAATGATAAATACATACACGTCTGCCGTTTATTGATTATGTGAGAAAAATAAATAATAAATAAATTTTGCTATTAAAGAGATCATAATAGAAACTCTAATAAGAGTTCATAATAGAAACTCTAATAAGAGATCTCTAATAAGACAATACTTAAGAGACTCAAAAAATTTTTAGTTGGTATTTAAGTTCCAAAGATGACTCATATTTATAATCATAGGTTCACCCCACCTTATAGTAATTTTCCAATGTGGGACAATTCGACTATTTTATACATTATATATTAACAACACCTACATTATTTCTCAATATGGAACAAATAACATTGTCAGAAATACACTATCTTTTTCGCACCCCGGTTCGACATCCAACCTGATTAATAATGAGAAAATACTATACTATGTTCGTACGATTTTTCTATATTTATATATATGATATATATATATATATATATATATATATATATATATATATATATATATATATATATATATATATATATATATATATATATATATATATATATATATATATATATATATATATATATATATATATATGATATGACGTAATAACAACACAATGGGCCATGGTTAGAGAGATGAATTCTTTCTCAAGAAAACCCTGAAAAACCAAAAAATACGTTGATTTTCTTCATCTTTTTCAGCTTGATCCATGGCTAAAACACGCGCGCGAAATAAAATTGTTACTACTAGTACTACCACTGAGGTTCCTGATCAGATTATAGAGGATTCCATTGAAACGGAGGTTATTGATAACGCTGAAACAGAAAATTCCGAGATTCCTGCTGGAGATTTGTTACCTAATCAGCCGATAAACTCAGGTATTGATCCTCCTACTACAGTTGGACAATTGCTTAATCTCACAGGATTATTGGATAAACCAGTCACGTCTACTGTACAACCTGAATTGGACCACGATATTCCCTCGAATTCTTTGCCGCCACACACTGATTTAGGCATAGGAATTAACAAAACGTGGAGCTCTGTTGCTAAACCTAAACCTGGAATGAGTCTGTACTATTGTGATAAAAGTGCTGAATCAACTGTTATTGAGGTTGAAGAAGATGATGTTGTTGAGGAGTTAAAATTCTGGAAAAATTCTTTAATAGGAAATTTTTTGGGAGCCAAACCAAGGATTAAAGAGGTTGATGAGTATGTCCAGAAATATTGGAAGAATGTTACCAGGCCGATAGTACAGTACTATAAAAAAGGATGGTACAGTTTCAGGTTTCTATCAGAGGACGATATGAATGAGATACTGAAGGGAGGCCCTTGGAATATAGGTACTAGTACTTTGGTGTTAAAGCAATGGACACCAATGTTTTCAAAAGAGATGGACTCGGTTTCTATAGTCCCAGCTTGGATTCTATTTCCTGACCTAGACCCATTTATGTGGTCTGATAAGGTGCTGAGCAAAATGGCTAGTGTTGTTGGTAAGCCTCTCTTTGCTGACCTGCCAACTACTTACAAATCCAAACTCTCATTTGCAAGGGTGCTGGTAGAAGTGGATGTTGCAGGTGACTTGCCTACTACTATGCAACTGAACTCGCCCTACCATGGAGAAACAACTCAGAGGATAATCTATGAGTGGCTGCCGCACTATTGCCACTGCTGTAGGAAATTGGGTCATGTGACGGAGAAATGTAAATTCACAAAAATAAACAACATGCTTGATGAGATTAGGAAAACTAAGGTGACTCAGACTTATAGACCAGTACTGAACAAGGATAAGGCAACTTCTGAGGTTTCCATTGACTGCACTGTGCTAGGCCCAGCATCCTCTAAGTTAGGGGATGAGTTTCTCACTAAGACAGTTGAGAAGGGCTCAGAATGTCCAGGAGGACTAGGCTCACACTCTGCTGTTTTGGAGGTGAACTCTCCATCTAATGATAAAAGGGGAGGCTCAGAATGCACTGAGGCAGGAGGTCAGGGACATTTGCAGCCATGAACTAGGGAAGATAACATATCTA
This sequence comes from Silene latifolia, assembly GCF_048544455.1. Taxonomy (NCBI): domain Eukaryota; kingdom Viridiplantae; phylum Streptophyta; class Magnoliopsida; order Caryophyllales; family Caryophyllaceae; genus Silene; species Silene latifolia. Next base: position 49,276,009 of record NC_133530.1, read on the forward strand.
CACACAATACTTACTCTGTGTTGCAGACAAACGAGGAAATGGAGATACTTTCCCCATTGGAAGCTACTCAGGCTGAGTAACCCCCTGATCCTGGTCAATGATAATATCCTCATGGAATATAAGGGGGGTTAATGACCCAATAAAGCAGCAGGAGGTTAGGGTTATTTGCTTCCAAATAAAGTAGAGGTGTTTGGTTTATTGGAGACTAGAGTAAAAATGAGTAATGCTGCTGCTATTAGTAGGTTTTTCCCTTCTTACTGCATCTTAAATAATTACTCTCATCATTTTAATGGGAGAATATGGGTTTTCATAAATAAAAGACTGATGACTGTTATTTCCTCTCGAGTTCATGCACAATTGATTCATGTGGAGCTTCTGCACCATGCGTCTAATAAAGTGGTTAATGTTACATTCATTTATGGAAGTAATGATGGAGATATTAGAGAAAGTTTATGGGATGAACTCAGGCAACTAGCACCAACTGTTACTGAATGGATTATTATGGGAGATTTTAATATTGTTAGGGTTATGGAGGAAAGACTGGGTCCAAATCCACCATCCTTAGCTAAGATCTTGGCTTTCAATAAATGTCTTCTGGATTGCAATCTGGATGATTTACAGGGTTATGGCAGTGATTATACTTGGACTAATAAAAGGGAGGGGGATGCTAGGATTTGGTCTAAACTAGACAGGGTTTTAACTAATCCACATTGGTTAATTCAATACCCTCATACACAGGTTACAATCCTACCTGCTGGAATCTCTGACCACTCCCCTTTATTGGTTCAAATTAAGGGAACTTATCAGTTTAAAAAGAGCTTTAGTTACTTCAACTGTTGGGAGGAACACCAGGATTATAATGCTCTTGTCTCTCAGGCTTGGCAGCTCCCAGTAAAGGGTAATGCTATGTTTAGGCTGTTTGCAAGACTTAAGATTGTCAGGCAGAAATTAGTTGACCTACATAAGAGGAATTTTACTGATATATCTATGAGAGTTAGGACTGCTAAGAAGGATTTGGAAGCCTGTCAGAAGCATCTTCAACAGAATCCTCTTGATCCTTATTATTTAGCTCAAGAAAAGGAAATTTTGGAGGACTACTGGACTTTAAGACACATGGAGAGGAGTAGTCTTATGCAAAGATCCAAAGTACAAGACATTAAATACAATGATGCTCCTACTAGCTATTTCTTTGATAAAATAGCAGCTAGGAAACACCAAAGTATAATTGGACGCATAACTGACAGGGAAGGAAATGCAAGGGAAGGAATTAGTGAAGTAAATCAAGCTTTTGTTGATTACTACAAATGGTTATTGGGAGAGAAGGTGGATACTGTTGCCTTACCCACTCTTCTGGAAGGCCCAAAGATTGAGGAGTCTAATTGGACTCACTTATGCAAGCCTGTAGAGGAATTGGAGATCAGGAAAGCTTTGTTTTCCATTGACTCTGGGAAAAGTCCTGGGCAAGATGGATTCTCCTCTCAGTTTTTTAAGAAATCTTGGGAAACCATAAAAAGTGATTTTTGTGCAGCAGTCCTAGCTTTCTTTAAAAATGGGGTTCTATCTAGGCAGGCAAATACCACTTTATTGGCTTTGATTCCAAAGAAACCTGTGGTTCAGTCTGTTACTGACTACAGACCTATTGCTTGTTGCTCTGTTTTTTATAAAACAGTGAGCAAAATTTTATGTAGCAGACTCAAACCCTTATTACCTAAAGTGGTGGGCAAAGAACAAGGGGCTTTTGTGGAAGGTAGGAGCATATATGAAAATATTATGCTCACCCAGTCACTGATTAAAGGTTATGGGTAGCAAGGCATATCACCTAGATGTCTTATGAAGATTGATATCAAGAAAGCTTTTGACTCATTGCAGTGGGACTTCATTGGTCAAATGCTACAAGTCTTTAATTTCCCTATTCAGTTTCAGAAATGGATAATGGGTTACATTACTTCAACTTGGTTTAGTGTGAAAGTCAATGGAGCTGCTAATGGGTTTTTTAAGGGAGCTAGTGGGCTGCGGCAGGGAGATCCTCTATCTCCATTTATATTTCTTATGAGCATGGAAATACTGTCTAGATTGTTGAGGGTGATACATAGACAGAAGCAGGTTACTTACCATCCAAAATGTGGCAAAATAGGGCTCAATCACCTTATCTTTGCAGATGATCTAATGATATTTGTTTGGGGTGATACTCCTTCTGTCCAAGCTGTTACTGATTCCGTGCACACCTTTGCTAGCATGTCTGGGTTGAAAGCTAACCCTGATAAGACAAGTATCTACATGGGAGGGATTAGAGAATATGTCAAGCAGACCATTCTGAGGAACACTGGGTTTATTGAAGGAGTTTTCCCTTTCAGATATTTGGGAGTCCCACTAAATGAAGGAAAATTGAACAAGACTATGTTTGCTGATTTATTAAATAAAATTCAGAAAGCAATGAGTTACTGGGCTATACACAGGCTCTCCTATGCAGGGAGAATAACCTTGATAAACACTGTCATTTTTGGTTTGGAGCAATACTGGTGTGCTACCTTATTGATTCCCAAAGGAGTTATAAAGCTCATCAACAAATTTTGCAGACAATTCATTTGGCAATCTGAAGAAGGGACTAGGAAACTCATAATGAAGAATTGGACCTCCTGTTGTTATCCACACCATGAGGGAGTTTCAATATAAAAGAAATCCTGGCTTGGAACAAAAGTATCTTATGCAAATGGATATGGGCGATAGATAGTTCATCAAATAGTACATGGACTCAATGGAATCTAGCCTACAATATCAAAGCACATACTTTCTGGGATATGCAGATTAAACCATACCATTCAGAAAGCTGGAGGAGCATTCTGTCTGTGAGGAATGAACTGATAACAAAGGCAGGAGGCGTTGAGTTAGCTAGATCCCTTCTGAACAATTGTGTAAAGGCAGGAAAGTAACAACTACGCCTGTTGTATGATAACTTCAGAGATAAGGGAGCAAGGCTACCATGGACGAAAGGGGTTTGGCTTAGAGCTGTCCTTCCAAAGCATAGTTTTATTATGGTTTTAGCTATGCAGAGGAAGTTAGCTACAATTGATAACTTGAGAATGAAGGGATTTTGTTTAGTGAATCGCTGTATACTCTGCAAGGCTCACTGGGAAACACATAAGCACCTGTTCTTTCAGTGTCACTTTGCTGCTAGTGTTTGGAAAAATGTGTTGGCCTGGTTGGAATTATACAATAGAACTGAGGACCGGAGCAAAGAATTACGTTGGCTGGCTGGTAGAAGGGTAAGGAAGCATTGGAAAGCATCTTGGTTTGCTAGTTGTTTGGGGGCTACTGTATACTGCATATGGGAGGAAAGAAATGCACGTATTTTCAAAGAAGTTGAACGCACGATTGATTATGTTACTAAACGAATTCAATTCTTTGTAAGTACTAGGTTATTATTTGTAACTCACCCGTCTTATGAGGATGAGATAGTTGGGATTCTAAATTGAGTAGTCTAATTATTGGTTATATCTTTGTAAGATCCGGCCTGTTTATTCCCTTAATGGATGAATAATACGGCTTGCCATTCTTGCAAAAAAAAAAAAAAAAAATTATGATATGATATGATGTTTTTTTTCTTAGTATATTATTTGTCCCACATTGAAAAATAATGTAGGTGGTAAATATACTAGATATAAATAGTTGAATGGTCCCACATCAAATGATTATCAAGGCGGAGTTTCTAAAAATTAATTCAGGAAAGTATCATAAATAATATTTTTGGATGCAAAAAATAAAGTGTATAATCTTTTAATTATTATAATTTATTATATTATATTATATTCAAGTGATGTTTCTACTTTTTATATAAAAACTTATACATTTCATTTGGTAAAAAAATATCGCTAAAAACGTTATGAAAATAATATAATTTGATTTGTGGTAACAAATGCTTCATTAGAGTATAGATTTCATATAATTTGTTAATATAAAAGAATGTGTATTTCTTAGTATGTTATATGTCCCACATTGAAACATAATATATTGTGATGAATATACTACATATAAATAATAAAATTGTCCCACGTCGAAAGATTAGCATAAGGTGGGGTGATATTATGATTACAAATATGAGCCATCCCGGAACTTAGATTATATATAATGTATAAATATGTGCAAATGATAAGAAATTTATACTCTAATGGTAACATTTTTTTTACCACGAATCTAATTATATAATTTTCATAGGTTTTTTAAAAATACTTTTTGGTCAAATGAAATGTAAAAGTTTTTATATAAAAATTATAAACTATCACTTGAGTATAATATAAGAAATATGTGTTATAATCATTAAAACATTCTCCACATTATTTTTAATATCATATTATGGAGATAATGATATAAACTCTTAAGAACTCTCTAAGATAATATTTGAGAGACCCAAAAGATTTTGGATTGATATCTAAGTTCAAAGGATACCTTCTATTTATAATTATAGGTTCACCCCACCTTTTTTTAATCTTTCGATATGGGATAATTCTATTATTTATACGTTCAATGTGGTACATATAACATACTAATGGGTACCTGGTTGGCTAGTTTGGAATGAAATGAAATGGATTGAATCTATTCAAGTGTTTGGTTGGGTGATTTTGGAGGAGTTAGATACTCAATAAATTCTAACTCCATCTCAACCCCTTGGAAACTCACACCCACTTTCTCCCCTTTAATAAACTTCAATCATTCCCCTTACTTATTTAGATTGAACCACTTAACTTTGAGATAGAATGGAGTTGGAATCTCATACATCTATGATATCATACTCCGTTCCATTCCAATCCTTCATCTCGAACCAAACGACCCCTAAGAAGTATATCATCTTTAATATATGCAAATAATATGAAATCTATACTCCAATAATAACATTTTTTTACCATGAATCTAATTATATTATTTTCATAATTGTTTTTAACCATATTATAGGATCACCCCATATTATGGTAATTTTCCTATGCGAGACAATTTTACTATTTATACATTATATATTAACAACACCTAAATTATTAACGTGGGACAAATGACATACTAAGAAGTAAGAAGTACACCATCTTTTTTTCGCGCCTAATTCGACATCCAACCCGATTAATACTATACTATGTTCATACGCTTTTTTTATCATAATTAAAATATGTGCAAATGATAAGTAATTTATACTCTAATGATAGCATTTTTTTTTATCACGAATCTAATTATATAATTTTCATAATTTTTTTAACGATACTTTTGCAAATGATCATGAAATGTAATAGTTTTTATATAAAAATTATAAACATCACTGAATATAATATAGAAAACATCCTCCACATTATTTTTTATATCATATTATGGAGATAATGATACAAACTCTTAACTCTTAAGAACCCTCTAAGATAATACTTGAGAGACTCAAAAGATTTTGGGTTGATATCTGAGTTTCAAGGATGTCTTCTATTTATAATCATAGGATCAGCTCAGTTTATGTTAATCTTGCGATGTGGAAGAATTCTAATATTTATACGTTCAACGTAGAACATATAATATATTAAGAAGTACATTGATACGTGCTTTTTATATAGTCTTTTTAGCCTATTTTAGCACGTATTTCTATGCATTTTTATACTATTTTTATGGTATTTTGCCCCGAATTGGCTACTTTGGTTCGTTTTGTCCATTTTGTAGAAATGAACGTGAAAGTAGTGGAATCGTACCCTTTTTCGTCCTTTTTGCATGCATTTAGAGGAGACGGGATTTTTCCAGAGTGAGATACTGCACTTGAAAGCGTCATGGCACAGATTACGAGGCATTTAGGCGCGGACTTGAGCTGAAATGAAGACCAAGAACTCGATCGAGCAGTTTAATCACTCGATCGAGTGATTTTTACGTCCCAGATTGGTCGATCGAGTGGTTTTCCACTCGATCCTTAGCTTGCAGAAAGACCAGTTACTCGATCGAGTAACTTTCTACTCGATCTAGTAGATTTGCTGAGGTGTTTGCTCGATCGAGTGGTTTTAATCCACTCGATCGAGTGGTTTCGCTGATTATGGGCTTTAAACAGCCCGTGTTATGTTTATTTCCGCCAAACTTATTTCTTTTCCTATTTAAACCTACATTAGTTAGGTTATTAGCATCAGATTTATTCACTACTTAGTTCCTATCAAACTTTTACTGCGTACTTCATTCCTCTCTACTGTAACTTTATTTCGGGATTACTTTCGCTTGGATTTTGTGTTCTTTACGCCGGATTCGCATCGATTGTAATTCTTTCTCTTCTCTTATTAATAATTAATCTCTTGTTGCTTTAATTCTTTGTTTCGTTACATTTATTCTTTTGCCCTAATTTCTCTTTTATACGATTTATTGTTTATTTCATAATGTTTACTGCTGGAATATTATCTGCTGTTGGTTTAATTAGCGACATGAGTAGCTAAACCCCTTCCATATTGGGATTAGGGGATCTGCGGTAGGAATGTGACGATGTAGTAGATGAAACAGATGAGTTGATTACAAGACTCTGTCACCATAGCAATTTAATTGTATTTATTCGACTTAGTTGAGTGCACATACGAGTTAACCTTTAATCGGCTAAAATTAATCCTAGATCGAAAGATTGGACTAAATAGGCCTGCTATGAACAGTAGACTACCCTGACGAGAATGAAAGTTAAGTTAGCGGTATTTTAGGATAGAAAGTGGACCGAAAGGACCTTTCAATATCTGTCTTACATTAATTCGTCGAGTCATTTACGGTGAGTCATTTGGACTACCGTAGTGAACCGAAATCCCGACATGTCCCTCTCTATCGATAGTTTTATCCTTTTCATCCGCTTTTATTGCTCTTACCTTTTATTGCTCTTTCCTTTAAATCTCGTAGTTTAGATAACAAATCAAACAACCCCCCCCATTTGTGACCAAATAGACGGACTTCTACAAATATCTTGCCTCCTGTGGAGATCGAATTCGACTTCCCTAGCTATATAGTTAGTTGAGTTAGTTTATTTTTGACAGGTATACGACAGACGTCTCAAATTTTGGCGCCGTTGCCGGGGAGGAAATTGCCCTATTTGTTTTCGTTCCGTTTATTTTATCCGTCTCAGGGAATTTCTATTCCTTGAGGCCGTTCTTATTATTTTCTTTCAGTGTTGTTTATGCCCAGGACAGACAGGTGTGAATTAGTTTCAGCTGATTCAGAGCCGGAGAGATTATTCAGGCATAGACTCCGTCTACGAAGGAAATCACGAAAGGAAGACTTGAGTACTTTCGAGCCAGAGCTTGATCATTTTCTTTTCGCGGAAGACAGTCCGATTTCGTCTGTTTTCCTTGCTGTAGGTACAGATGAAAGCAATGAAGGAGCTGTCAAGGGACATGGTGCAATTACTGTCAATCAAATTGGAGATGATGATGCTACAGCCGGTGTTAGAGGAGCAAGGACGAGGAAGGTTCGCGCTTATGTGGATGTGAACTACTCCCCTCCCACCGTTTCAAATGATAATTCATGCTCATGGAAGTTGAAGAGGACAGTCCAAGTTGCTGAGATGACGTCCTCCGATCGGGGAGCCCTTCAAGGGGCTACTTGATTTGCATTGGGAATTAAACGGGGAAATGCCCCGTGTAACACTTTGTAATAGATAATTTTGAATTTTCCGTTGAATTTATTTTATTGCTTTTAATTAGGACAATTAGTTTATAGACTGCTTTTAGCGTAGATTTAAGACTATAAACTGTTCCTTTGCGTATTTGGTATTTTGGGATATCTTTGCATGTATTTTTATGCAGGTTTGGGGAAGATTTACGCATTCCAAGGGAAGAATTGACGAAATTCAAGAGATTATGCGAGAAAAGAGCTCGATCGAGTACTTTTTGTACTCGATCGAGTGAAAAATTGGTCGATCGAGTGTTTCCTTTAATCGATCGAGTAAAGCAATATATGGGACTTCTCGATCGAGTAGAATTCTACTCGATCGAGTAGATGGAGCATCAGAACGCTCGATCGAGTGGTTTAAAACCACTCGATCGAGTAACTGCAACAGGACACAGGGAGTTTTTCTAACTTAAACTCTTTTGTTCCTATTTCTCATCCATTTTCCCCTAATTTCGTCTAACACACCCCTAATTGCGACCAAACTCACCCCAAATCCCCAATTTTTCTTGCCCAATCTCCAAATCCGCCACTTACAATCCTTTGCTTGCTAATTAATCTTTCAAAACCTCTTAATTTCCCCCTTGATTGTGCTCGTTTTCACGGTTTTATAGAAGGGTTAGGGTTTGCAGTTTTTAGCTCGAAAAATCGCTTGTTTTGCTTGATTCTTTGAAGATTAATTGCATTTGTAGGTTGTTCTCATCAAGTAAGTGATTCCTCTAGCTTCATTGCATTTTGATTTCATTATTTTTGCATTTTTATGAGGAAAATTGAATTAGGGTTCGAAAATCCATTGTTAGTCGAATTTTTCGACTTTAATTGTGTTTATTGCCCTTGTTTCTCTTGCTTGATGATCAACCCAATTCCTCGCTGTTTGCTGCACCTCTTTTTCGAATTTTACATGATTTTTGCGACATGGGTTCAAGACAATCGAAATTTTCGACTGTCATTTTGGTAATTGCTGCTGTTTTAGACTGTTATTACACCCCTGTCGATGCTTAACATGCTTCAATTCGAATTTTGTGCGAAAATTTTCGCGATTAGGGCTGCCTCAGTCGAAATTTTCGACTGTCAGACGGGTTCATTTGCTTCTTTGACTTACTTAACCTCAGTTGACGCTTACATGCTGTTGTTGTTGACTGTTATGCCCGCCTTATCGCCATTTACATGCTGCTATTCGAATTTGTTCGAGGAATTGTTGGGATTTATGTGCTGTAGGTCGAAAATTTTCGACTGGTAGGGGAGTTTTTATGGTTTAACATGCTGATTTCCTGCTGTTTTAGCCCCTGTTAGCCATTGTTTTCTTATCATACCCCTTACCCTTTGTTTACAGGATGGATTCTAGTTCTTTACCCTCCACTAGTTCATCCTCTAGCCCGTCTTTGTCTGAGACAGTGGCCCCTGCTGTTGCCACTGTCTCCACTTTAGTGATTACTGCAGCCCCAGTTTTCCTAGTTTCACTGGGCAGTACGTTTTTGCTCGATTAGCCCTGCGCCGCTAGCTCGATTCAGCCGCCACTTCCTCTACGGTCACCACCACTGCTAACACTGCTGCTAGTCCCTCTTCAGTGGTGACCACTGCAGCCACCACCTCTACACCAGCCTCTACTTTTACACCTGTGGCGGACTCGCCAAGCCGATCGCATGTTGCCTTGAGCAGCCCTGGTCCCTCATAATCGTCGCGCACGGGCTTCTGCTTTGAGTTCCAGAGGCCGGGGTCGTAGACAGTCCCGAGCTACACCAGCTCCAGTCACCTCTACTTCCGCTCCTAGCACTTCTATATAGTCATTGTCGCCTCTCTTACTGGGCACGATCCACGGTCCGAGGGGACACTTCCCTCGACCCTCACCCAGATTACCCGCAGGTACATTTCGTTAACGCTTTACATCGCAAGAAATTTTATAACCTGCTACGCTGTGTGCATGTACCTTCCCGATTTCTAGAGAAATCGGCGCTTGTGAGACTCGGTATCTACGAGTCGGTTTGTGAGTTACTACGGGGCACGGGGATGGCCGGGCTCATCACTATCGGCCGCCAGTACCTTTTTAGAGCCGAGCCTCGAGTTTCTCGGCTCTTTTACCTTCTCCCGGGGCACACGAGGCTGACCCCGATAGTTCTTAGTGTCCTTCCGGTTGTTTAACCGGACTTTTCCGATGACCTTAGGGGAGTTTGGTAGGTTACTTGACCTTTCCTCTACGGGCCTGACTGCTGCCCCGAGGAAGGTCTACCGTCAGCTTTGGCGGTGCCTGGCCCAGACCACTTTTAGGGAGCGAAAGCTCCATCAGATCCACCTTCCTCCTGTCCGTTGTTTCCTTAGACTGATGGGGAGCACTATTTTCGGCCGAAAGGAGCCAAACAACATGACCAACACCGAGCTCTCCATCCTGGGCGGTTACCTAAACATCGATTGCGAGGGTCCTTTTACCCTCAACATAGCTTACTTTACTTGACCGCCCGGTTTTCGAGCTGGGGAAGAAGGAGACGGGAACCATTGTCTGCGGTGGCATAGCCACCATTCTTGCCCGTCGCCTTTTCCCCGTTTGGCCTCGTGACCTGCAGTACCTCGAGGGAGAGAGGCTACTGAGTCTGGATGCCATGCTTTCTCAGCATTGGCTGACCCCAGACTACCAGACTTGGAAGATTGACGGCTCCTTGTCGTAGACTTACCTTGTGACACTCTCCCTCGTCTTGAGCCCCTTCTCTTGTTGCTAGGGGCGCCCGCCGCCACCACTACCTCACCTTCTCCTTCCACCTGGACCTACTCTGCTTTGCACCCGCCGCCAAGAAGCGGCGTCTTAAGACCGGGGAGAGGGGTCTACACCTTCGGGAGTGCCCGGCCTTCCACGGCTACTCCCGATCCGACCCCTACTCCCACTACTACTACCACTCCTACTCCTACTCCCACTCCCACTTTGACCGGACACAGACCGAGCGGTCTTACGGCTACTTTGCACCACCTCCTCCTTTTGTGGCGCCCGCGGTCATGGACCAAGGGGGCGCCGTTTACGGTTTGTTGCTTGAGGTTGCAGAGCGTCAGGCTCGTATGGAGAGGGATTTGGCTCTTACTTTACACCCTCTGTACGAGTACCACTTGCGGCGACACCGTCCGATTCCAGAGGGTTGGCCACATCCTTCCTTCTTCCGGTTCCCGGTGAGGGGTGCCCGAGTCGCGACGAGGAGGAGGACGAGGATCCAGAGGTGGCGGTGGAGAGAGCTCGTGGCCGAGGAGCAGAGGAGGAGGAGAGAGGAGGAGAGAGACCGGAGTTCGGGTGGAGGAGATCCGTGATGAATGGACGACGACGAGTAGCTATTGGTCTACTCACTTCCCCGATTTTCATTTGGTTTGGGGAAGTTCGTATTTTGTATGTATCTTCTACTCTTTTATTTTGTCTCCTTTATATTTATTGTTTTTATTTATTGGTTGTATATTCCCGCTCCCTTGTATATATCTGCTGGTGTATGCTGGAGGACAACGAGGGCGTTGTCCGTTTTGGGATGGGGAGGGTATTGCATCCTTTTGAGTCTGCATTTGCATTTGTTTTGCATTCACGTTTATTTTTCAGCTTGCATTGTTGTTTATTTTCATTAAAAATCAAAAATCTCATAAAAATTAGGAAATTTCAAAAATTCAAAAAAATATTCACGTTTATTTTTGCATATAGGTTGAGTCGGAACGGTAGATTTCCGTGATGATAATGCACTATAACTTGTCTTTTTGCTTGAGCCTTGCACTTCTTTTGATAGTTATTAGCTTTGTCATACGCATAGTCTACGAGTTTCTGTTCAAATATGGCCGACTGTTTAGACTTGACCTGATAAATTGGCAAACTACTTGAAAAATTCTGAGTTTTAGAGCCCATAACTGGTGACATTCATGACCAGTTCATTAGGAATTGAGAGTAGTACTCCTTGCATAGCATGTTCATTATTTTTGCACTTTTATGACATTCATTTTTTTGTCAAATGCACATATTCGGGTTTGTGGTTGGTGTCACATGCAGGGAGGTGCTTGCAAATTTCCCTTTCTTTATATTTTTCACCCATTTAGCTCCACATTAGCCAAATTTTCCTTTTTGACCCATCAGCTACATCCCAAACTAAGCCTGCCTAGTCAAGCTAGTTAGTATGTTCTTTTGTGGTATGATTTTCCGTTGCATTTTGGCTCGTATTTCTTGTTTGGAGTTGGTGTAAGTATAGAGGAAGGAGGAAAAGAAAGAGAAAAAAGAGAATTGAAAAAAAGAAAAAAAAACGTGAAAGTGAAGGTGAAAAAAAAAATGAAAAAAATTAGAAACATCGCTTGACTATAAAATAGGAAATATATATTATTATAGTAATTAAAAGATTTACTACTTTATTTTTTACATCAAATATATTATTTATAAAACTTTCCTAAATTAATTTATGATGATGTGGATAGCCTGGAATCGCTTGAAAAAACTCTTATATATATATATATATATATATATATATATAGATTGCGGATCCTATGAGAACTCCCTTCACATGAGAACCGTGAGAACCTCGGGTTCAAAACTTTCGTATCAAACGTTTAAAACTTTTATAACAAAGCTTCAAACCCTTTGTACCAAATGTTCACAGGTAATGCAATACAAAGGTACAGAGGGTACTACTATTAGCTTATAAGTTAAGCTTATCTCTGTAATTCGACAAGTATGAAGACATACCCGTATACATTATACATGAAAAGACGTCAACATTAGTCGCACATATGAAAATAGTAGTCCGTAATATTAATCCGCGGCTATAAGTCTATCACCTACATTGTCGACATTCACCTGTCAAATGCATATACTCCAGTACTCCACTATTGAAGTCTCGTATGATTTAAATTGAATATGGAGTTTACAGGTCATTTCATTTCGGTTGGTGGAAAGTGGAACATTTCAATGCTTTTGACATTGTCAGGGATGGTCTTCTTACTAAGCAAAATTCAATGGGTAAGTTTTGTCATTTACTCAATGTATTTTAATTTATCATAAATTATGAAATACAATGGTCTTAGGACCGCGAGAAGGTCCATTTTTATAGAAAGATTATTCATTTATTACAAATAAATGATTATATTACATTACCGTCTTATAATATAAGACCGTCTCGCACAATAATAATTGTCATTTTATTCATCATTTTCCATAATAGAATTTCTTTAATCTAATGGTCCAACTCTTTTGATAGTTGTTGCCCCCTGTTGATGTAAACAACACGAAGGAGCTTTAGTGGCTTTGCAATGTAGGCGAAAGAGCTAAGAACCTTTGCTATAAAGGTTTTGGACCTTTAGTAGAAAGGTTCTGAACCTTTGATACAAAGATTCTGGACTTAAGGTTCTCACAGTTTTCATGGTAAGAGAATTCTCATAGGATCTCAATCCTATATATATATATATATATATATATATATATATATATATATATATATATATATATATATATATATATATATATAGGGTCAGGATCCGGTGAGAACCATTGTTATAATGAGAACCGTGAGAACCTCTCATAGGTGGATCTAAGACAAATGAATGAATAGATGTCGCCATTGAACCTATGTCATTTAACAAAATTCTGATTTCTATCAAATTTTTCTCTCTCCCACTCTCCCCTCTCACGAAACTCAAATTGAAGAACAAGCTTCAATATTCTGCTCCTACCTTCATCAATGGCGACATTAATCGAACCATCTTTCACTGGTCATCAAAATTCGATGAGGTTTGTTTAATTTCTCTATTAATTTCTCTTAATTTCAACTTTTTGTCTTTCGAATTTCCTAATTCGTCAACAAATTAGGGCTGAAGAATTGATGATTCGAGTTTATATTCATATAATTGGGGGTACGGAAATGAAATCAGGGTTGTGTAAAATTGAGAAATTGCCTCAATTGTTTCGTATTTTTTGATCCGTCAACTTTTCCCATATTAAAGTTCAGGATATTATGCATAATTTATTTGATTGATTTTGTTTTTAACTTAAAGTTGATATGCAGTGAAATAGGGTTCATAGACAATAAAATTGAAGCAATGTACAAAGTGCAATTCTTTGTGTTTGAATCATTGTACGAAGTACACTATAAGCTAATACATTAAGTTTTACACTTGGGTACATCGAGGTATTTAAAGGACGGAGGAAGGAATGGAAAGGTAACAATTTTCATCTCTCGATAGTTCGAAAATTGAAGCACTGTGCGAAGTACAATTCTTTGTGTTTGCTATGTGTTTGTGTGTCTGAGAGGGTGAACTCGTGAAGCTAATTGATGTACCCGAGCTCTATTTTTGTGTTCCTGTGAGGTCAAATAGTGTATCTTAGCTATAATTTAGTGCATTAGTGAAATGTAATATTGTATTTGATCTATAGGTTGGTGTTAACCAATTCTTGCTTTCTATGCCATGGTGTAGTTATGTATATGATGTCCCATGAATCGATTTGTGTATCTAGAGGCCTGACATGTGTATCTAGAGTGCTAATGTGTGCATCTATGTGATTTGTCTGGTTCATGGTGGAGATAAGTGGGTGCTGCATCGTTGGAAATATGGTGTTGCTGCCAATGATTGGTGTGGTGGTTGGGGGCAGTGATGGTGTGTGGTTGAGTGGTGGCTGCTCTGTATTGTCTGAATTTAATTTAGAAATATTGCTGGGATGAGAAATATCTGCTAGGCTTGTGGACTACTCTTAATCACATAAATGCATTACAAAACATTGTCAGTTCAATTGATTGCTTTCATATGCTTTGGTTGCATTACCATGTATGTGTATATCAGGGTAAGACAGCATAACTTGAATTGTATTGTTGAAGGTTGTTGCTGTTTTATCAAGTTGTATAATTTTCTTGGCCGTGACGGTATACATAAATTGAAAATGTGTGTGTAGGCCGTTGTGAATAATATGGAAGATGCACACGAGGAAATCGATAGGGCCATATCAACTGCGTTGAAGGAGGGTAAGCCTGTGTATATTAGCATTGTCTGTAATTTATCAATGATGGACCGGAATCAATGATCCTGGATACTAGTAAATTTAGCCCTAAATCAGTGAAAGATTTCTGTGCCCTGGCAGTGGCAAACAAATCAATGACCTCATTTGACGTTTATGGTAAACCAATGTCAATTTCTTCAATTAACATATAAGTAGAGATGTATTGGAAGATTTGTCAAGTTTGTTTTAGCAAACCCTATACTTTCATATAACGTTTTTAAAAAGCTGCAGTGATTGTATATAGTGACTATATATTGGTCAAAATCGACATTGTTTAGTCCAAGAAGGCGAACTAAAACTATATGAATGCGATGGATGGACTACTTGCAGTCTTGCAATGTGATGTGATTTAATGCGTTCTGTCATTTTTCTTGACAGGGTTATGACATTAGCTTTCTCATCACCAACTTCCACTGTGAGGAGATGCAAAAACAAAGGCTTGTAGATTTTATTGTTCAGTTTATGGAGGTTTGGATTTTTCCTCCTTTTTATTTTTGAATTAATTGTCGCGCCTTGATATCTGTTGTGACTTGAAGCAAACCTGGACCCAATTTGGGTGATGATGAAGAGTAAAGTTTCCATTACCTGTACAAACAAAGTTTTTTCAAGCACCAATACTTACCTTTTACTTATTTCGAAAGCCAATTAGCTCAAATGGCAGAGCATTGTGCAATACACAAGATGTGGGTTCAACTCCCACATTGGCTAAAAAAATACCAGTGTTTCTTTGACATTCTATTATATTATGATTGGCAAGGACTGGAATGTATGGTCATAGTTTCTATGCATAAGCTAGTCTTTTTACTTATGCTCACTATAAAGCTATACATTCCCTCCTCGACATTCTTGATGCACGCACGCGAGTCGCTCATCTTTGCCTAATTATGACTATGACCCGCTTAATGTTAGCTGTATTATACGGCTTGCATCTCAATAAGTTAAAATCATGGGATTTGTTATTTAATATAGGCTATATGGGATTCGAACCCATACCTTTGTGCAAAATTTGCACTTCGCTCTACCATTGAGCTAATAGCCTTTAAAATATACTAAACAAGGATTGTTTAATGCACATATATTGCTTTTCCGTGCATGTACTAGGTTGTTTAATGCACATATTTGAGTTTTTCATGCATCTACATGACTACCCGACTACCTTCGTGCAAAATCTGAAGAACTTTTTCATGCACATAGAACCTTATTTCATGCACATATAACCTTATTTCATGCACATATAACCTTATTTCATGCCCATGTAATACTTATTTCATGCACATAGAACCTTATTTGATGCACATAGAACCTTATTTCATGCACATAGAACCTTATTTCATGCACATATAAGGCTAAAAGTCAAATGCTTGCTATTGAAACTAGAACTCCTAGTACAATGTTGTTAGCCCAGACAACAACAACTTCACTCCTGAAATATCGATAGAATTGGGTAATTGCAAAATCTTAGTTTGGCTTGATTTGAAAACCAATAATCTCACGATGAAGTCCTCGGCTAGGTAGGCGACAAGGTAATCCTAAGTTACTTGAGATTTTATCTGGAAATTACCTGATTTTTGTTCGGAATGTTGGCAATAGTTGTAAAGGAGTAAGAGAGCTGTTTGAGTGTGTAGGAATCAGACCTGAGAGATTGAACCAAATACCATCACTCAGAAACGATGATTTTATGCGTATGTACTCAGGTCCAATCCTGAGTTTGTTCACCCAGTACTCATTTTTGGTGCAGATTGATTTGTCTAATAATCAGTTAACTGGCCAAATACCTCAAAGGGGGCAACTCAGTACTCTTCCGGCTACCCAATACAAAAATAATCCCGACCTTTGTGGTGTGCCCTTGCCGGAGTGCAAGGATGCAGGTGAATCTAACCCGCCTAATCCAACCCTAAACCCTTTCCTTTATGATGGGAACGGGTTTAACTTAAAAATAAGGTCCTTAACCAATAGTAATTAGATGCAACTGGAGACCTTTGTAATGCACATACAACCTTATATCATGCACATATAACCTTATTTCATGCACATATAATCTTATTTCCTGCCCATATAACACACTTATTTCATGCATGTACACGGTTGTTTGATGCACATGTATTACCTTTTCATGCATCTACAAGGCTACTTCATGCATTGATAATGATTACTTGACTGCAAAAAGCACAAACAGGGCAAAATGATAACTACTTAACTAGCAAGCTAGCAGCTCACCAGCAGCACGTGCTGATACTTTACCCTAACTTAAGAGACAAACAAGTTAATGAATGAACTCTTCTATGATTAGTGTAAAATCAAGACTAACAATTTTAACTCAAATTTTAATGGCTCTATTCATGAGTACTAGCTTCTCGAGCAACTGCAAGAGCAATTAGATTATTAGAATAACCAGACAAAATTGAGCACATACTAGTAAACCTATGCTTCTTTAGCCAACTAGTGTTTTTCATTGACTCAAATTACGGTTTGCTTGATCTAAAGCAGGAATATTTAGTCGATAATTGAAGGGAAAATCACAAGCAAATCACATTTTGGAAAACCAAAACAAAAAAGAATTATTTTGGGAAATGGAATGCCTCTAGACTTATAAGCAGGTCACAGGACTCTATTAATCAGCTACAAAAATTAAACATCGCATTGCAACATTTATCGAACAAACTATCAAATCAACTATAAGGAACTGGTCATACCATTGTCTCTGGTCATTAGTAGACTCTCGAAATTCAGTATCTCGTTGCCTCTGATGTACCAATGATACGCAGTTACAAGTACGATCAACTGCAACCTAGAATTCAACATCAATTTCGGTTATTAACTCGCATCAAGCCTATTCAATTAACTCGCATATAAATTATCAGTTAATGTGTTAAGACAAAATCTAGTTCAAGAGAATTTGTGTTGTATCATAAGCCTCTAAATATCTAATATCATCTGAACATTATGAAACTTGGATAGGCATATTTTTCCGGAATCAATGTAACTTACATGATTATATTATTCTCTTTCGATGTGCCACATTAGCTAAAATACAGATAACTTCCAAGACGAAAAGTGCTATTGTTATGTCACCCTTATCCTAATTTGTTCAATACGAGCAACACAATAATATCATTTCAACCACTTGTGCGACCATTGTAGAACACTAACAATTCTCTGATGGTAATTAATTAATAAGTTCAAAAAGGAAAAACGGAAATATTCTAAAGCTCATTATGTAAAGTATTAGGTATATGTGTTGTGTAACACTACTACAATCTTCATATCTTAACCACTGCTCGTTAATCTATCGGAAACTCGATTCTAACCCTTGGTAATGGACAATTATTCCTGCATAATTTAGAATCGACTAGTATTCATTGGCCAATCCTCAACAGATCAAAAACCAAATTGAAAGGCAACTCCTACAATGACATCTTATAAACATAATTAGAGCATTACTCGGTATTGTAAACCACGCAGCTAACTATTCCTGCATAATTGAGAATGGACGAAGTGAAATGAAGCATTATCGAATGTTGAAGATGAAAAGCAATAACTACATGAGAAATTAGGGTTAGATTATTGCTTAACTCTAACTAAACTAAAATTCCACATAGGTTGAAGCATAAGACTACAAATCTAAGAGTTCCTCATATAAGAACAATCAATTAGCTTAATTAGGGAAATTACTCGAAATTAGGGGTAATAACTATAGACAAATTGATGAATCTCAAGGAAAATTACATAGCATGAACAAAGTGGCGTAGAATCGCCATAAATTTAAGAAGCGGATTACCTTAATTTGTAGGAATGAAACTCAGTAATGGCGGTTGAATCGGATTAGAGGAACGAAAATGCTATGATGAATGAGTTGAGATTTGAGAAGTGACGGAATTATGATTTGGTTAACGGTGATCGAAGAGGACGATCAGAATGGATGATGAAGACGGTGATGGTCGAAGAGAGAGAAGGAGAGATGAGTGAGAAAGTGAAAATGAGAAAATGAATGAGATTGAAGGGTTTGGGGGTGCGCGTAGGTTTCAAACAAAATAAAGTTTAATGTCGTCCGTAGTATTATCATTATTATTATTAGTAGTATAGTGGTTCTTATGGTTCTCATTATACTAGTGGTTCTCATAGGATCCCAAATCTTCGACCATCGTCCTCTCCGGCGTCCTTTCCGATCGTCCTCTCCGATTATCGTTAACCAAATCATATTTTCGTTCATCTAATTCGATTCAACTGCCATTACTGAGTTTCATTCCTACAAATTAAGGTAATACACTTCTCAAATTCATGGCGATTCACTTCAATTTGTTTATCATGTAATTTTCCTTGATATTCATCAATTTATCTATAGCTATTACCCCCTATTTTCGAGTAATTTCCCTAATTAAGTTAATTGATTGTTCTTATATGAAGAACTCTTAGATTTGTAGTCTTAGTATCATAATATTTTTGTCTGCATTCGACTCTCATTTTCTCTCATTGATAGTTATATTGAGGTTATTAAGCGCCTGAGATTTCCGCACTTCATAATAGGAATAGGATTTCGGTGTAATTGTTTGGATTCCCAAGGAAGTGGATGTTTACCTTTGACGGTTGTTGCCTGCTGTTTTGATCATTGATTTATAATTTCCCCTCTAAGAATCATGCTCTCAGTCATGATGTGCCTATGATACAATCACATGCTCCACAGATATCTCAACAGAAAGTAGAGGTGGTCAGAGAGGAGAAGAATCATAGTTCAAGTGTTGGGTTACAGACAATTCAATCGAGAAGTCTACCTCCAGAGGCATCCAAAAGTAAGTGTCAACTTTCAAGGCGGATTGGCTACGTTATTTTTAAAGCTTTTTTTAACTTACTATTGAACCACACTGAGCCTCTGTCTTAGCACCTATATTTTTCTCCCGTATTTTTCTTAGGAATTGATACTTCCGTAGCAATGGAGAGGCATGGAGATACGGAAAATCGGGCGTGAAGGAATTCACCGGAAGGTAATTCCTTAAAGCTTATAAACACTACGATCTCATTGTGTGTTTGCTCCATTGTTACTCTGTTATTGGTTTGATGATGATTCAAATGCCAGGGATGTTTTTTTTTCTGCGTAAAATGAATTGTTGGAAGTGTCCTCCATTGTTGTTGCTTTTTTTTTTTTTTTTTTTTTTGTAATGCTCAGATTTTATTTTATTTTTCTTTTTCTTTCTTACAGATAATAGCTATGAAGAATGAGTATGGTGACATTGTGGAATGGAACGCCAGGATAAATGAAAACTTAAGTGGTAACTTGCTCTACTTTTGTACACTAATATTTCAGTCTCATACATATCTTCTTTGAATCTTTTGAATTTCCGACTCCAATGGTTAACAAGATTTCTGCCTTATGTTGTATTTCAGCTTGATACGCATCCCAATGACCCAAATAGAGACATTTATCTGAAGAAGTACCAGGCAATTAAGATTGTGTTGGGGCGTATATTTAAAATTGTGACTTTTCCTAAAGAAAATATCACGCCTGTACATGCAGAAAAAATAGAAGAATGGGAGAACTACATAGCCAACTTCTTCAACACTACTTCCAAACCTAAACCTGCAATTCCCCAGTCATTGCCATCTTTACCTCCACAAATTCACAAACCTCGAGTACGACCAATGGAGGACGTGAGGAATGTGAAGTCACAGCCAGCTCAGAATCCAACCTCAATCTCTCCCTCTCCTGTTCTTGTTGAATGTAATGATGTTGATACTAATCTTCGGAATAACACTTCTGAGCAAACGAGTACTAACCAGAGTCCAATAGAGCGGTTATTAAAAGGAGTGAGCTCAATCTCGCCCCAAGCTTTAAAGTCTGGTATAGATGATATTTTCTCGGTTACTTCCATGGGTGATGTTATGGACTCCGCTACACCGTGGTGATCGGCCCCAACAGGAAGATTGTACTATGAAGGAAGATTGTACTATACTTGTTGGCTGTTGTAATGAGTTAATTTGTTTAACCCCAAGACATGGTCACTACTTCATTATATGGAACCCAACAATCCGCAAAACGCACAAATATGAATTAAATAAGTGCTTACCTTCTTTCGATGCAAGTGGCTTTGGTTATGCATCTTCTATTGATGACTAAATATGTTCGAATTTCGACAATACAGGATGATATTATTGTTCTTATTTTCTCACTCAGGGAAAATAAGTGGAGGAAACTTTATTTGTGTATTATTATCATTTTGTTTGTGTAGAAATATATGATACTCTGATGTCTTTTCATCATACTGATATAGTGATATGGTTACTTGACTACTTAACTTATTTATAGCGTATTGTAAAGGTTATTAGCTCAATGGTAGAGTGATGTGCTTATTTTGCACAAAGGTATGGGTTCGAATCCCATATAACCTAATAAATAAAAAATCCCGTGATTTTAGGATAGTCATGTGTGTACATGCATGAAATAAGTGTTATATGTGCATGAAATAAGGTTCTATGTGCATGAAAAAGTTCTTATTATGATACTAATTACTGTTGGTTAAGGACATTAATTTTACATGGCCGTGAAATAAGATTATAAGTGCATGAAATAAGGTTCTATATGCATGAAATAAGGTTTTATGTGCATTAAAAAGTTCTTCAGTTGCACTAGTTGGTTATATTATGTTACTAATTATTGTTGGTAAAGGACATTAATTTTTATTATATGTGCATGAAATAAGGTTCTATGTGCATGAAATAAGGTTATATGTGCATGAAAAAGTTCTTATTATGATACTAATTACAATTGGTTAGGGACATTAATTTTAATGGGTATGAAATAAGATTATAAATGTATGAAATAAGGTTCTATATGCATGAAATAAGGTTCTATGTGCATTAAAAAGTTCTTCAGTTGCACCAGTTGGTTATATTATATTACTAATTACTGTTGGGTAAGGATATTAATTTTGATTATATGTGCATGAAATAAGGTTCTATGTGCATGAAACAAGGAAAATGTCTGTGAAGGAGATTTAATATATTTATCGGCCTTTTCAAGGCATTTTAGGCTTATGCATAGAAACTACCAGTCCTTGGCAATTACAATGTAAAAGAATGTAAAAGAAACACCGGTATTTGCTAGCCAATGTGGGAATTGAACCCACATCTTGTGCACTGCATAATGCTCTCCCGTTTGAGCTAATTGGCTCTCATAAGTGAGGAAACTAGTTTGTACATCATCAAGTTAAATCATTACTCGTCCAATATCAAGAGACCAAGCGCCCTTCAAGATCAAGTCAGATTGGATAGTAAGAAAATAAAATCACACACAACAAATAACTCTGATAAATTCAGAAAAAATAAACCTTATTGGGGTCCTCCTAACAGTTAGTAACTCGTACTCCTCAGACTACAGGTTAAAAAAGAAAGAATACTGCCATCCATATGGGGCGGAATCTGATTTTGGCCGTAAGAATGAGGAGATTTCCTAATAGTTAGCGGGTGATCCATAATGCAAATAGTACATGAGAATAGAGGAGATATCTATTGAACTACAATTCTTTGATATCATTTTTCTCCTTGACATAAGTGACATTCGCATACGAGTACTTGTTTAATGACTATTCGCAGTAAGCATCTAAACAGATGACAATCATAAGAATATTCATGTGATTAGGGAATGTAAAAGAACTGTTGAAGAAATTCGCACATAAAAGATTGAAAACCTGGGAATATGCTATAGAAAGCCACCAAACAAGGCTGAGTACATCTATCAGGCCGATAGTCTGCAGCAGATCAAGCAAATATTATGCATTAAGCTGGATCTTAATTTGGGTACTCATAATGAAAAAACTTACAGCCTTGCGACCGAAATAGTCTGTTATTCTGCCACACAGAATTGAGCCAAATAAGCCCCTTATGGACAATGCTGATCCGAAAAGCGAATACTGTAGGGATAAGCATCCACTCAGTCAGTAAACGATCTAGCTGTTAATAGTGCCCCTCTGTTAGAAAGTACTCCGTCTATCCCAATCATTTGTTTGCCTTTGATTAAAATACTTCTCACAAAGAAATATCTCTTACGTTTATGAATTCAATCATCTTATTTCCAACAACTTTCTCACTACCACTTTCCTAATAGGATCTTTGCCAGGCCATATTACTTGTGATGGCTGTAATTTGGATATGCTAGACCTTCACGACAACATGCTTTCCGGGACAATACCTCATTGGCTCAAACGACTGAAAACAATCAGGGTACTAGATTTGTCCGAAAATTTGTTTACAGGAAGAATCTTGGAAGGAGAAAATAATTCCTCGCTATTAAGCAGTAGAAACTCCTTGACTGTGCTAGACCTTAATAACAATATGTTTTATGGAGAGATCCAAGTTAAGAATGCATACCCTGATCCTTATATTTCTTTGACAATCTTAAGGCTGCAATGGAATAATTTTAGCGGATTCATTAGTTCGCAACTGTGTCATTATACACAACTTGCAATTTTAGAACTCGCATATAACCACCTGACAGGGCACATCCCTCGTTGCTTAGGCTCCCTTTCTTTTAACAATGACGGAGGATATGAAAGTGTCAGTGGTATAGAGATTCAAGAAATCATCAAGGGGACAACAGAGAAATTCCTCGGAACATTAGGCACTCATTCGATGATCGACTTTTCCTACAACCGTTTAGTGGGCACAATACCTGAGGAGCTCGCAAACATAACTAACCTAATGCAACTGAACTTAATCAATTTCTAAAGGTAATCGACGAATCAAAAAATTAATCAAAACCTAATTTCACGAACAATCTAACACGATAATCAAACCCTAAATTTAACTAATTTAATCGACGAATTAAAAAATTACATAAAGATCAAAATATAAACCCTAATTTAACAAAAAATAATCAGCAATTTCGGAATTTTACCTCGAATAAACAGGTTCCATTGATTAAAGCAGCGTCGAATAGGTAGATGGTTGCAGAGATTGATGGTTCAGTATGTGACGATCGATCGTAGAGGAAGAAACATATAGCATCGTTGACGATGTTGATAAATAAGAGAGAGAGAAAGAAAGATGAGAGAGAACGAAAAATATGAAAATGATGAGAGATTTGAAGCTTTTGGGAATGACGTTTGATTTTCTCAAATTCT